>NC_135232.1:434683073-435036407 GCF_051348905.1 Ranitomeya variabilis | reverse complement strand
TGTCCTTGTTTGCATGGCTCCTTATCCCCGTCCTTGCTTGCATGGCTCCTTATCCCTGTCCTTGTATGCATAGCTCCTTATCCCCGTCCTTGTATGCATGGCTCCTCATCCCCGTCCTTGTATTCATGGCTCCTTATCCCCATCCTTGTTTGCATGGCTCCTTATCCCCATCCTTGTATGCATAGCTCCTCATCCCCATCCTTGTATGCCTGGCTCCTTATCCCTGTCCTTGTATGCATAGCTCCTTATCCCTGTCCTTGTATGCATAGCTCCTTATCCCTGTCCTTGTATGCATAGCTGCTCATCCCCATCCTTGTCTGCATGGCTCCCGTCCTTGTGTGCATGGCTCCTTATCCCCGTCCTTGTATGCATAGCTCCTTATCCCTGTCCTTGTATGCATAGCTGCTCATCCCCATCCTTGTGTGCATGGCTCCGCTGTCCTTGTGTGCATGGCTCCTTATCCCTGTCTTTGTATGCATAGCTCCTTATCCCCGTCCTTGTATGCATGGCTCCTTACCCCCATCCTTGTATGCATGGTTCCTATAAAAAAAAAACAAAAACAAAAAAACACTTCCTACTTACCTTCCCTGCATGCCCTCGCAGCATCTTGTTCTGGTGCCAGCAGCTCCTATGGCTGGGCGATCACATGTCCCCCACTCATTAAGGTAATGAATATTTACCCACACCTATGGGAGTGGAGAGGGGTGAATACTCATTACTTTAATGAGCGGAGGACACGTGATCGCTCGGCCTGAAGAGCTGCTGGCCCCGGAACGAGATTCAGTGAGGGCACGCAGGGAAGGTAAGTAGGATGTGTGCTGGAAGCCGGCGGCTGTGCACACTGTAAGAGAAATGAATATTCACTGCCAGCGCAGTGAATATTCATTTCTCTTTAGCAGCGGCACAGACTTTAGCCTCAGCCGCCGGCTCCTGCCTCTGTGACCCGCTGCTCCCCCTCCATCTTTCTGTGACAATGACTCGTGTATAAGCCGAGGGGGGCGTTTTCAGCACTAAAAAAAATATGCTGAAAACCTCGGCTTATACACGAGTATATACAGTATACTACAATCTATTATATACACAGCTGCATATTATATATCGTGTTAAGGAATATAGAGCGGTGTAAATATTATATAGTGTAGAGATGTGGCAGCAGTGTATATATAGTGTGAATTCCACACTATGTACATAGCACCACACTATATAAACATCTCTACACTATATAAACATCTCTCCCTCTCTCTCAATATATTATAATTAAGACACCATTATACTATATTATGATGCATACATTATGATGCATACATCACATAAGAGACACCGAGGCTGATGTACATAGGAGACACCGCGACTGCTGAATATATATCACATTGAAACTACTGTATATACAATATATAGTTGATACTGCGACTGATGTGTATAGTTGTAGTATCACCTATATATTGTATGTGATGCTGTGACTGCTGTACACACATTATTTAGGTGAAACTGCTATATATATATATATATATATATATATATATATATATATATACACACACACACAGATATATAGTGCGACTGTACACAGCAGTATCACCTATATAACGTATATGCAGTAGTCAACATTATACAGGTGATACTGCAAATGTTGGATACATATTATATAGGCGATACTGCTACTGCTGTGTATGATAGTATCACCTATATAGTGTATATACAGCAGTCTATATAGATTATATAGGAAATGCTGCTACTGGTGTGTATATACATTATATATAGGTGATACTGCTGTGTATATATGTACGTGTGTGTGTGTGTGTATATATACACACACCAGTATCGCCTATATAACGATACAGTATATACTCAGCAGTATCACCTATATAACGTGTATATACACATCAGTAGCAGTATTGCCTATATAATGTATATAGATTGCCGTATATACATTATATAGGTGATACTGTGATTATATACAGGAGTAGCAGCCAGAATCACCTATATAATGTATGTATAGCAGTCTGTATCTTATATGGGCAATACTGCTACTGATGTGTGTATACGTTATATAGGTGATACTGCTGTGCATACAGTGGTGTGATATATACACCCCCCCGCAGTGTCACCTATATAAGGTATATATACACATCAGTAGCTGTCTCACCTATTTAAGATATAGACTCCTATACGTACATTATATAGGTGGTATAGTGAGTATATACAGCAGTATCACCTATATAATGTATATATAGCAGCCTATACACATTATATAGGTGATACTGCTGTATATAATCAATATACCACCTATATAATGTACGTATAGCAGTCTATATCTTATATAGGCAATACTGCTACTGATGTATATACGTTATATAGGTGATACTGCTGTGTATACATGTACATATATATATATATATATATACACACATACACACACACACCGCAGTGTCTCCTATATAAGGTATATACTCATCAGTAGCAGTGTCACCTATATAAGATATAGACTGCTATACATACATCATATAAGTGGTATAGTGATTATACACAGCAGCATCACCTATATAATGTATATATAGCAATCTATACACATTATATAGGTGCAACTGCTGTATATACATTAAAAAAATTCATCTTGGGACTCACCCAGGTCCCTGAGATGGGGGGGGGAGGTCGGGAGGATGAAGAGCTTAAGTGGGTCGGGTCCTGTCCAGCATAGGTGGTGAAGAGGAGAGGATCCCAGGCATTGGTGAGGAGAACAGTCTTCTCTGACGCTGGTACAGGCCGGCCAGCGTCAGACACACAGTCAGGTGGAGGCGCCCTCTATGCGCGCCGGACTTTTCAAATCTCTCCATGTGCGCGCGTGGTCTCCTGCTTGCCCGCGCTGGCACAGGCAGCAGACGAGCACGCACAGGAACTAGCAATGCGGCCGTGCTCGTGCACTAACCCGGGCCGCCGCGGCACTTCTCAGCGCGGGCAATGCGCGCACACAGGACCTGACTGACAAGATTTAAAGGGCCGGCTGGCGAGATGCGCTATATATTAAAATCGCTGCCGGTCCTCCAGTGGCCCTGTGCAGCTGCTCAGGCACCGGCCCGGGGGGCATATGCATTCTTGCAACCCGGGCCAGTCCGCCCCTGTCCGGGACTCACTAAAATGGGGAGAATGAGGGGAAAACCCGGAAAAGAGATTACCTCAGCATTTTATAGCCTGTGAGGAAGGGGAAGGAGGGGGGGATAATAAGCCACGCATAATGATTGGCTTATGGCCGTAAACACCACCCCCTTATAAATACTCATAAATGTGGAGGGATAACAACGTGGCCTTGGCAACAGAAGGGCAAAGGGCACCGCAGTCAGAGGCACCATTCTTATTCAGAGCCGTGCCTGCCAATCTGTAGTAGTCCGCTCTATACAAATCCACAGTTCTCGCCCGATTTGGGTGAAATATGGCACGCCCCCTCTCCACCCACAGGAGCAGAATACTGCGCACACACACACACAACACACACACGCATGCTAGGACCACACAAGCATGCAAACACACTCAGATGGATGCACCCTACGCACACGGACGAACATTACTGAGCAGCAATATTGGTCAGGCGAAAAATGCCTCATAGTAAGATTGTCATTATTGCTTACTATACAGGGAGCTTTCATCACTGAAGCTGCTGAGGTAAAGTGAAAGCTGAGCTCTGATTGGTTGCTATGGGCAGCTAGACAAGTCTGCCTGTGAGGCGGTTTTCATTACTGAGATGTGAGCTCCTTCAGGTCATAGTAAGGCCGGTTTCACACGTCAGTGGCTCCGGTACGTGAGGTGACAGTTTCCTCACGTACCGGAGACACTGACACACGTAGACCCATAAAAATCAATGCATCTGTTCAGATGTCATTGATTTTTTGCGGACCGTGTCTCCGTGTGCCAAACACGGAGACATGTCAGTGTTCGTGGGAGCGCACGTTTTACACGGACCCAATAGAGTCAATGGGTCCGCGTAAAACACGGACCTCACACGGACATTCTCCGTCTGGGGTCTGTGTGCGTGCAGGAGACAGCGCTACAGTAAGCGCTGTCCCCCCCACATGGTGCTGAAGCCGGTATTCATATCTTCCCTGTAGCAGCGTTTGCTATAGAGAAAATATGAAGAATAGTGTTAAAAATAAAGATCCATGTGTCCGCCGCCCCCCCACCCCCTGTGCGCCCCCCCGCTGGTCAGAAAATACTTACCCGCTCCCTCGCTCCTTCCTGGTCTGGCCGCGCCTCCTACTGTATGCGGTCACGTGGGGCCGATCATTTACAATCATGAATAGTCGGCTCCGCCCCTATGGGAGGTGGAGCCACATATTCATGACTGTAAATGATCGGGCCCACGTGACCGCATGCAGGAGAAGCCGCGGCCAGACCAGGAAGCAGCGAGGGAGGCGGGTAAGTATTTTCTGACCAGCGGGGGGGCGCACAGGGGGTGGGGGGGCGCACAGGGGGTGGGGGGGGGGCGGCGGACACATGGATCTTTATTTTAAACACTATTCTTCATATTTTCTCTACAGCAAACGTTGCTGCAGGGAAGATATGAATCGCAGCTTCAGCACCATGCAGAGTGGGTACCACACGCTCCGTGTGGTACCCACTCGCCATACGGGCGGCACACGTGTGCCGCACGTATGGCCTCCGTGAGTTCCCAGGCACACGGACACGGATAACTCCGGTACCGATTTATTCCGGTACCAGAATTATCTGGACGTGTGGGACAGCCCTTATACTGTGTGAGGGCTGCTCTGTATTTACTATTCATCCTATTACATCTCTTATCAGTGTCAGGTGAATACTAAAGGGTCATAATACTAAGGACTGTTTTTTTAAAAAACGACCATCTATTGGGCAAGTTCATCCAAAAGCTAAGAAAGCAAAATTGTGTCAAAGACCTGAGACAAGTGAACAACGTGATTCGCGGCTTGAAAAGAAACGGATGAAACAGGCTAAATGTAAGGCAGCTGAGACATCAGAGCAACGGGAATGTCATCTTCACAAGAATCGGATAAGGCAGGCTGAAGCAAGGAATATGGAAACATCTGAACAAAAGGATCAACGTTGTGAACATGACCGCATAATGTTGAAATAAAAAAAAGTTGTTGTTCACATCAATGTTATGACAAATTAGTAAAATGTCAAAATAATAAAAATTTAAAGTGAAAAAAAAAAAGTACTGTAGCACTCTGAAAATGTCAATTTCAGGGTGACACTGAAATGTTACTTTAGCTACCATAACTAACATCTACTAGTATATATATAAATCACATACACTCATGTGTATATGACATATATGTATGTTATATAAATGTTTTACCACATTTGAATTTTATAATATGAATATGGGTATATATAGTTACGCCACTGCCTACCTGTTATATTCACTTTGAACATACCTGCATATATTCGTCTTGGTAGGTTTTATGGACACTTGAATTTTTGTCCATGCACTTTATATAATGACGTTTCCTTTTTTTATTTATTTCTTTATTTCTTTTTCCAAAGAAGTCATTAAAGAATCACACACAAAGGGGGTTATAGTTAATCACCAGTAAACTACTATAAATACATAACCTTACCTCCCAACTTTTGAAGAACAGGAAAAAAGGTAACTAAATCCCACAGAGAATCTGGGGTAAGACTTGAAAATTGCTGATGCTCTCCATCCAGTCTCACTGAGCTAGAGCTAATTTGCAAGGAAGAAAAGGAACAAATGTCAGCCTCTAGAATGCAAATGCACATTCACATAAAATACATTCAAGTTTGTGCGTTAAGGTGAAAAAAAATGTGGAAACGTTTGTGGGATATGAATACTTTTTCAAGGCACTGTTTTTGAAGTATTTCTGGTGCAGAAGTGAAACTGTGTTTTGAACGTGTTTTTTACACTACAGAAAAGCTTTGATTCTGCATTTAAAAAAGTAACTTCAGTTTTTTATATAAAAAAAAGAAAGTTGAAAGCCGCACTAGCACACCAATTTGGGTGCCAAAAACCTTCCAGCAGCGACCAATCCTCCAAATAGGAAAAAAATGGAGGCAGCACACCATTTAGAAAAAATGAAACTAGTAGTAGTCCATAGGGGCTCGATGCGACTGAGGACCTTTTTCAAGCAGTGACTCTCAAAAATGAAACATGGAAATTTTTCTAATTGATTTTTATTATTTTTAGTAGTTTTATAGGAACAAAAAATATTTTCTTCACCTCTAGTATACAGGGAACAAAGAGATACATTGTTAAATACAATGTATCTCTTTGGTCATGTATAATCTGCTTCTGGGTTCACTGTCTGCAATATACACTCACCGGCCACTTTATTAGGTACACCTGTCCAACTTCTTGTTAACACTTAATTTCTAATCAGCCAATCACATGGCGGCAACTCAGTGCATTTAGGCATGTAGACATGGTCAAGACAATCTCCTGCAGTTCAAACCGAGCATCAGTATGGGGAAGAAAGGTGATTTGAGTGCCTTTGAACGTGGCATGGTTGTTGGTGCCAGAAGGGCTGGTCTGAGTATTTCAGAAACTGCTGATCTACTGGGATTTTCACGCACAACCATCTCTAGGGTTTACAGAGAATGGTCCGAAAAAGAAAAAAAATCCAGTGAGCGGCAGTTCTGTGGGCGGAAATGCCTTGTTGATGCCAGAGGTCAGAGGAGAATGGGCAGACTGGTTCGAGCTGATAGAAAGGCAACAGTGACTCAAATCGCCACCCGTTACAACCAAGGTAGGCCTAAGAGCATCTCTGAATGCACAGTGCGTCGAACTTTGAGGCAGATGGGCTACAGCAGCAGAAGACCACACCGGGTACCACTCCTTTCAGCTAAGAACAGGAAACTGAGGCTACAATTTGTACAAGCTCATCGAAATTGGACAGTAGAAGATTGGAAAAACGTTGCTTGGTCTGATGAGTCTCGATTTCTGCTGCGACATTCGGATGGTAGGGTCAGAATTTGGCGTAAACAACATGAAAGCATGGATCCATCCTGCCTTGTATGGAGCATCTTTGGGATGTGCAGCCGACAAATCTGCGGCAACTGTGTGATGCCATCATGTCAATATGGACCAAAATCTCTGAGAAATGCTTCCAGCACCTTGTTGAATCTATGCCACGAAGAATTGAGGCAGTTCTGAAGGCAAAAGGGGGTCCAACCCGTTACTAGCATGGTGTACCTAATAAAGTGGCCGGTGAGTGTAGGTCAAGATTACCAAATTCTCTTGTGTTTGTCGTAGTGGTCTGTGGCTCATAGATAGAGCTGCTGCCTGAGAATATGGTAGATAGGAGCTTGAGTCCTGGGCACACAAGAGAGGGGTGAATATATCATTTATGTTGAGAGATGCGGCCTTGCCTCCTGAGGAGGAGGAGCAGTGGAGCCATGAAGATGTCGGGAGGGTGACACAGAGCCCTCAAATTGGGACAGTCCTGCTAAACTCGGGATGGTTTGGAGCTATATTGACGTATGAATCATATATTATTACATTTATAAAATGCATCAGATATCTTACAAATGATTGCTTTCTCATTATAGAGTAAAAACTAAGCAAATAATAAGCAAACCAAAAACCACTCTTAGTCATTAAACAGGCTCTCCATGCATGTCCAGGCTCTCCGTGCATGTGATGTGACTGTCACACAGCCGCGACACATGCTGCTGCGGCACCGAACAGCTGATTATCGGGAGCGCTTTGGGTATCCGGGCTCCAGAGGCAGCTATTCGGTAAGCGCTATAGTTATTTGGATAGGGAGTTACCCAAAGCTATTCCCTCATCCTTAATCATTATTTAAACTAATGGGGAGCTCATCTGACAATATCAGAGGGTTATCGTCAAGCTACTAAATCCTCATTTTCACATATAGTGAATTGGGCAATGGGTCTACCAATGCTCAGATAAGCATAGTGCTATAGTTCCTATATTCCATAGCGCCTAAGGGTATGTGCACACGTTGTCTTTTACCCATATAATTTTTGACGCATAAGACTCTTCAGACAAACACAGAGTTCCAGGCAGAATCTGCCTAAAAAAGACTAAAACTTCTAAGGATATGTGCACACATTATCTTTTTCAGGCAGATTTTACCTGAAATCTGCCCGAAAAAGCAATCAGAACACACTGAAAAGAATGAAAATGTATATTTCTATGTAAAAACGACTTTATGTTAATATGTTCAGGCGTTGTAATACAAGTCAAAGGGATGGTTGAAAATTACCTGTGCGTCTTTTTGAGCATTTTCCTAGCGTCTTTGCTTCAGAATCTGCTCTAGCAATTTCTATATTCTTTAATGGAGGATAAAAGATAATCGGAAAATGGCAGCAAAAAAGACAACAATGGAAAAATGCCGACAGTAAAAATGATGAAGCAAGTGCTCAGGACAAAAAAGATGCTTCAAGACAAAAAACGCTGATAAGTTCTGAAGTGTCTTCCTACACTCAAATTTAAAAGACCCTGAGATTGTACACCACCTGGATAACTCCAGGAAAGTTTTGTTCTGATGGTACAGTACACCTGATTAGCTAGCCAAATTGGACCAAGGCTGCTCTTTACTTTGCGGGTGCTGATCTAAGCCCAGTGCAGATAAGGGAAATATCTGCTGGGATTGCAGAGCCATTTCTTTATTATGGGAAGCAGGAAATGTCCTATCCAGGATCTACAGTCATAAAGACTCATTGACAGCTAAGCAAGGTTTATTAATGATTGATTTACATATCTTTCCTTATAATCATAAAACCATTGTGGTTTATTGTCACTCTCCATAAAGAGAAACGTTGCCCCTTAGACCCCAGTCCAGAGCCTCTCACCTAGCCAAATTAGTTCTCATGCTTCGCACTGATGAGGGCCAATAGCCCGAAACACTGTGTCTGCGAATTGAGATACTGATTTGGCTTTTATCCTAAGTCATATTGCACGACTCGTTAAAGGGTTGATTGTGACTTGTAGGATCGCTACTTCCAACAGGTGGCGCTATAGAGTTAAGTCCTCTTTTTCTCTGAAGAGGCAATTTGCATATTATATTTCCCAGAGGAGCCTTGCACGGCGAATAAGCCTCCTGTCATGGTTCCCAATGGCAAGGGAACGTAAAAAACACATAAGTAACGAACGAGCTCTCGGGTGATGGAAACTCGAGTTGACCGTGAGCTAAATCTACCACACAACTAACAGCAGCCAGGGAGCATACCTACGGCTTCCTATATGCCACGCGCCAGCCGGAGGACTAACTACGCCTGGTAGAGGAAGAAACAGACCTGGCTTACCTCTAGGGAAATACCCCAAAAGATGATAGCAGCCCCCCACATGTAATAACGGTGAATTAAGAGGAAAAGACATACACAGTATGAAAGTAGATTTAGCAAAGAGAGGTCCACTTTCTAGATAGCAGAAGGATACAAAAGAGGACTTCACGGTCAACTGAAAACCCTTTAAAAAAAAAACATCCTGAAATTACTTTAAGACTCCTGTGTCAACTCATGACACACGAGTGGCAATTTCAGCCCGCAAGAGCTTCCAGCTACAGAGAATCACAAAAACTGCAAACTGGACTAAAGGTACAAAACAAAAGGACAAAGTCCACTTAGCTGATCAGCAGACTAGTAGCAGGAACATGCAACCGAAGGCTCTGGTTACAATGATGACCGGCAAGGAAATGACTGGAGAGCAAGGCTAAATAGGAAACTCCCAAACACTGATGGAAGCAGGTGAACAGAAGAAGCAAAGTGCAAACAAGTCACCAGTACCACCAGCAACCACCAGGGGAGCCCAAAAAGCGGATACACAACAGTACCCTCCCCTTAAGGAGGGGGCACCGAACCCTCACAAGAACCGCCAGGGCGATCTGGATGAGCCCTATGAAAGGCACGAACCAAATCCGAGGCATGAACATCAGAGGCAGTTACCCAAGAATTATCTTCCTGACCATAGCCTTTCCATTTAACCAGATATTGAAGTCTCCGTCTGGAAATACGGGAGTCCAAGATCTTCTCCACGACGTACTCCAATTCACCCTCCACCAGCACAGGAGCAGGAGGTTCAGTAGAAGGAACCACCGGTACCTCATATCTCCGCAACAACGACCGATGGAACACATTATGGATAGCGAAAGATGCCGGGAGGTCCAAACGAAAGGAAACAGGGTTAAGAATCTCCAAAATCCTATAAGGACCGATGAACCGAGGCTTAAATTTGGGAGAAGAAACCCTCATAGGGACAAAACGGGAAGACAACCACACCAAGTCCCCAACGTGAAGGTGGGGACCAACACGACGACGACGGTTAGCAAACTGCTGAGTCCTCTCCTGGGACAATTCCAAATTATCCACCACTTGTCCCCAAATCCGATGCAACCGATCCACCACCGCATCCACTCCAGGACAATCCGAAGATTCAACCTGACCAGATGAAAAACGCGGATGAAACCCTGAATTGCAAAAGAAAGGAGAAACCAAAGTGGCAGAACTAGCCCGATTATTAAGAGCAAACTCCGCCAACGGCAGAAAGGCAACCCAATCATCCTGATCCGCAGACACAAAACACCTCAAATAAGTCTCCAAAGTTTGATTAGTTCGCTCCGTCTGGCCATTGGTCTGAGGATGGAATGCAGACGAAAAGGACAAATCAATGCCCAACCTGGCACAGACTGCCCGCCAAAATCTAGACACGAACTGGGTACCCCTGTCAGAAACGATGTTTTCCGGAATACCATGCAAGCGAACCACATTTTGAAAAAACAGAGGGACCAACTCAGATGAGGAAGGCAACTTAGGCAATGGCACCAAATGAACCATTTTAGAAAAACGGTCACACACCACCCAGATGACAGACATCTTCTGAGAAACAGGGAGATCCGAGATAAAGTCCATAGAGATGTGCGTCCAAGGCCTCTTCGGAATAGGCAAGGGCAACAACAACCCACTAGCCCTAGAACAACAAGGCTTGGCCCGAGCACACACATCGCAAGACTGCACAAAAACACGCACATCTCGAGACAGGGAAGGCCACCAGAAGGATCTAGCCACCAAATCTCTGGTGCCAAAAATTCCCGGATGACCTGCCAGAGTAGAAGAATGAACTTCCGAGATGACTCTAGTGGTCCACTCGTCAGGAACAAACAGTCTACCAGACGGACAACGATCAGGTCTATCCGCCTGAAATTCTTGCAAAGCACGTCGCAAATCTGGAGAGACAGCAGACAAAACCACTCCATCTTTAAGGACACCAGCAGGTTCAGAATTCCCAGGAGAGTCAGGCTCAAAACTCCTAGAAAGAGCATCTGCTTTCACATTCCTAGAACCCGGTAAGTACGAGACCACAAAATTAAACCGGGAAAAGAACAACGACCAACGTGCCTGTCTAGGATTCAGGCGCCTGGCAGACTCCAAATAAATTAAATTCTTGTGATCAGTCAAAACTACCACCTGATGTCTGGCACCCTCAAGCCAATGACGCCACTCCTCAAATGCCCACTTCATGGCCAAAAGCTCCCGATTACCAACATCATAGTTTCACTCGGCGGCCGAAAATTTTCGCGAAAAGAACGCACAAGGTCTCATCACTGAGCAGTCGGAACTTTTCTGCGACAAAACCGCCCCCGCTCCGATCTCGGAAGCATCGACCTCAACCTGAAAGGGAAGAGAAACATCAGGCTGGCGCAACACAGGGGCAGACAAAAAGCGGCGCTTAAGCTCCCGAAAGGCCTCCACGGCAGCAGGGGACCAATTGGCAACATCAGCACCCTTTTTAGTCAAATCCGTCAGAGGTTTAGCAACGCCAGAAAAACCAGCTATAAATCGACGATAAAAATTAGCAAAGCCCAAGAATTTCTGGAGACTCTTCAGAGAAGTAGGCTGCGTCCAGTCGTAAATAGCCCGAACCTTGACAGGGTCCATCTCAATAGAAGAAGGGGAAAAAATATACCCCAAAAATGAAATTTTTTGAACCCCAAAAACACACTTTGAACCCTTTACACACAAAGAATTCTCCCGCAAAAACTGAAAAACCCTCCTGACCTGCTGAACATGAGACTCCCAGTCATCAGAAAAAATCAAAATATCATCCAAGTACACAATCATAAATTTATCCAAATATTCCCGGAAAATATCATGCATTAAGGACTGAAAGACAGAAGGTGCATTAGAAAGGCCGAAAGGCATTACCAAATACTCAAAATGGCCCTCAGGCGTATTAAATGCGGTCTTCCACTCATCCCCCTGCTTAATTCGCACCAAATTATACGCCCCACGAAGATCAATCTTAGAGAACCACTTAGCCCCCCTTATGCGAGCAAACAAATCAGTCAGCAAAGGCAACGGATACTGATATTTGACTGTAATTTTATTCAGGAGACGATAATCAATACAAGGCCTCAGAGAGCCATCCTTTTTAGAGACAAAGAAAAAACCGGCTCCTAAAGGTGATGAAGAAGGACGAATATGTCCCTTTTCCAGGGACTCCTTAATATACTCGCGCATAGCAGCATGTTCAGGTACAGATAGGTTAAACAAACGACCCTTTGGAAATTTACTGCCAGGAATCAGATCTATGGCGCAATCACAATCCCTGTGAGGAGGGAGTGAACCAATCTTAGGCTCTTCAAAAATATCACGATAATCAGACCAAAATGCCGGAATCTCAGATGGAATAGATGACGAAATGGACACCATAGGAGTGTCCCCATGAGCCCCCCGACATCCCCAGCTTAACACAGACATAGCCTTCCAGTCAAGGACTGGGTTATGAGACTGTAACCATGGTAATCCAAGCACCAAAACTGTTGTGAATTTACTTTTTGCTCCCTCTAGTGGTTACTAGTTTTTTGACTCTGGTTTTTCTGTCATTCCTTTTATCCGCACCTGGGTCGTTAGTTAAGGGTGTTGCTATTTAAGCTCCCTGGACCTTCAGTTCTATGCCTGGCAACGTAGTTATCAGAGCTAGTCTGCTGTGCTCTTGTCTACTGATCCTGGTTCCAGTTATATCAGCTAAGTCCGCTTTTTGCTTTTTGCTATTTTGTTTTGGTTTTGTATTTTTGTCCAGCTTGTTCCAAATATATATCCTGACCTTTGCTGGAAGCTCTAGGGGGCTGGTGTTCTCCCCCCGGACCGTTAGACGGTTCGGGGGTTCTTGAATTTCCAGTGTGGATTTTGATAGGGTTTTTGTTGACCATATAAGTTACCTTTCTTTATTCTGCTATCAGTAAGCGGGCCTCTCTGTGCTAAACCTGGTTCATTTCTGTGTTTGTCATTTCCTCTTACCTCACCGTTATTATTTGTGGGGGGCTTCTATCCAGCTTTGGGGTCCCCTTCTCTGGAGGCAAGAAAGGTCTTTTGTTTTCCTCTACTAGGGGTAGCTAGATTCTCCGGCTGGAGCGTGTCATCTAGAATCAACGTAGGAATGATCCCCGGCTACTTCTAGTGTTGGCGTTAGGAGTAGATATATGGTCAACCCAGCTACCACTGCCCTATGAGCTGGATTTTTGTATTCTGCAGACTTCCACGTTCCTCTGAGACCCTCGCCATTGGGGTCATAACAGTTTGCCAGGCCAGTATTAAATGTTTAATGCATTGCAGAAGAGGGATTATAAGAAAGAAGATTCTGAGTTTTTTTTTTTTTTTCTTCTTCCCCTTTACCTCAGAGTGGCTATGCTTGCTGCAGACATGAATGTCCAGACCTTGATTACAAGTGTGGACCAGCTGGCTACTCGTGTGCAGGGCATACAAGACTATGTTATCAGTAATCCTAGGTCAGAACCTAAAATACCGATTCCTGAACTGTTTTCCGGAGACAGGTTTAAGTTTAGGAATTTTGTGAATAATTGTAAATTGTTTTTGTCCCTGAGACCCTGTTCATCTGGAGACTCTGCTCAGCAAGTAAAAATTGTTATTTCGTTCTTACGGGGCGACCCTCAGGATTGGGCTTTTTCGCTGGCGACAGGAGATCCGGCATTGGCTGATATTAATGCGTTTTTTCTGGCGCTCGGTTTACTTTATGAGGAACCCAATCTTGAGATTCAGGCAGAAAAGGCCTTGCTGGCTATGTCTCAGGGGCAGGACGAGGCTGAAGTGTACTGCCAAAAATTTCGGAAATGGTCCGTGCTGACACATTGGAACGAGTGTGCACTGGCCGCTAATTTTAGAAATGGCCTTTCTGAAGCCATTAAGAATGTTATGGTGGGTTTTCCCATTCCCACAGGTCTGATTGATATGATGGCACTGGCTATTCAAATTGACCGGCGGTTGCGGGAGCGCAAAACCGCAAATTCCCTCATGGTGTTGTCTGAACAGACACCTAATTCGGTGCAATGTGATAGAAAAATCGCAAATTCCCTCATGGTGTTGTCTGAACAGACACCTGATTTAATGCAATGTGATAGAATCCTGACTAGAAATGAGCGGAAAATTCATAGACGCCGGAATGGCTTGTGCTACTACTGTGGTGATTCTACACATATTATCTCAGCATGCTCTAAACGTATAGCTAAGGTTGTTAGTCCTGTCACCGTTGGTAATTTGCAACCTAAATTTATTCTGTCTGTAACTTTGATTTGCTCACTGTCGTCTTTTCCTGTCATGGCGTTTGTAGATTCAGGTGCTGCCCTGAGTCTTATGGATCTGTCATTTGCTAAGCACTGTGGTTTTACTCTTGAACCATTAGAAAATCCTATTCCTCTTAGGGGTATTGATGCTACGCCATTGGCAGCAAATAAACCGCAGTATTGGACACAGGTTACCATGTGCATGACTCCTGAACACCGCGAGGTGATACGTTTCCTGGTTTTACATAAAATGCATGATTTGGTTGTTTTAGGGCTGCCATGGTTACAGACCCATAATCCAGTCCTGGACTGGAAGGCTATGTCAGTCTCAAGTTGGGGCTGTCGTGGTATTCATGGGGATTCCCTGCCTGTGTCTATTGCTTCTTCTACGCCTTCGGAAGTTCCGGAGTATTTGTCTGATTATCAGGATGTCTTCAGTGAGTCTGAGTCCAGTGCACTGCCTCCTCATAGGGACTGTGACTGTGCTATAGATTTGATCCCAGGCAGTAAATTTCCTAAGGGAAGACTGTTTAATCTGTCGGTACCTGAACATACCGCTATGCGTTCATATATCAAGGAGTCTCTAGAGAAAGGACATATTCGTCCGTCTTCTTCCCCTCTTGGTGCGGGATTCTTTTTTGTGGCAAAAAAGGACGGATCTTTGAGACCTTGTATTGATTATCGGCTTTTAAATAAGATCACTGTCAAATTTCAGTATCCTTTACCGCTGTTGTCTGACTTGTTTGCCCGGATTAAAGGTGCCAAGTGGTTCACCAAGATAGATCTTCGTGGTGCGTACAACCTTGTGCGCATTAAGCAAGGTGATGAATGGAAAACCGCATTCAATACGCCCGAAGGTCATTTTGAGTACTTGGTGATGCCTTTTGGGCTCTCCAATGCGCCTTCAGTTTTTCAGTCCTTTATGCATGACATTTTCCGGAAGTATCTGGATAAATTTTTGATTGTTTATCTGGATGATATTTTGTTTTTTTCTGATAATTGGGATTCGCATGTGGAGCAGGTCAGGTTGGTCTTTAAAATTTTGCGTGAAAATTCTTTGTTTGTCAAGGGCTCAAAGTGTCTCTTTGGTGTACAGAAGGTTCCCTTTTTGGGGTTCATTTTTTCCCCTTCTGCTGTGGAGATGGACCCAGTCAAGGTCTGAGCTATTCTTGATTGGACTCAGCCCTCGTCAGTTAAGAGTCTACAGAAGTTCTTGGGTTTCGCTAACTTCTACCGTCGTTTTATCGCTAATTTTTCTAGCATTGTGAAACCTTTGACGGATATGACCAAGAAGGGCTCCGATGTAGCTAACTGGGCTCCTGCTGCCATGGAGGCTTTCCAGGAGTTGAAACGCCGGTTTACTTCGGCGCCTGTTTTGTGCCAGCCCGATGTCTCACTTCCCTTTCAGGTTGAGGTGGATGCTTCAGAGATTGGAGCAGGGGCCGTTTTGTCGCAGAGAGGCCCTGGTTGCTCTGTTATGAAACCTTGTGCCTTTTTCTCTAGGAAGTTTTCGCCTGCCGAGCGAAATTATGATGTGGGCAATCGGGAGTTGTTGGCCATGAAATGGGCATTTGAGGAGTGGCGTCATTGGCTCGAGGGTGCTAAGCATCGTGTGGTGGTCTTGACTGATCACAAAAATCTGATGTATCTCGAGTCTGCTAAACGCATTAATCTGAGACAGGCCCGCTGGTCATTGTTTTTCTCCCGCTTTGATTTTGTTGTCTCGTATTTACCAGGTTCAAAGAATGTGAAGGCCGATGCTCTTTCTAGGAGCTTTGTGCCTGATGCTCCTGGAGTCGCTGATCCTGTTGGTATTCTTAAAGATGGAGTTATCTTGTCAGCTATTTCTCCGGATCTGCCACGTGTGTTGCAGAGATTTCAGGCTGATAGGCCTGAGTCTTGTCCACCTGACAGACTGTTTGTCCCGGATAAGTGGACCAGCAGAGTCATTTCCGAGGTTCATTCCTCGGTGTTGGCAGGTCACCCGGGAATTTTTGGCACCAGAGATCTGGTGGCCAGGTCCTTTTGGTGGCCTTCCTTGTCAAGGGATGTGCGGTCATTTGTGCAGTCCTGTGGGACTTGTGCTCGAGCTAAGCCTTGCTGTTCTCGTGCCAGCGGTTTGCTCTTGCCCTTGCCTGTCCCGAAGAGACCTTGGACACATATCTCCATGGATTTCATTTCTGATCTTCCGCTATCCCAGGGCATGTCCGTTATCTGGGTGATATGTGATCGCTTCTCAAAGATGGTCCATTTGGTTCCTTTGCCTAAGCTGCCTTCCTCTTCCGATCTGGTTCCTGTGTTTTTCCAGAACGTGGTTCGTTTGCACGGCATCCCTGAGAATATTGTGTCAGACAGAGGATCCCAGTTCGTTTCCAGATTCTGGCGATCCTTTTGTAGTAGGATGGGCATTGATTTGTCGTTTTCGTCTGCTTTCCATCCTCAGACTAATGGACAGACGGAGCGAACCAATCAGACTTTGGAGGCTTATTTGAGGTGTTTTGTCTCTGCTGATCAGGACGATTGGGTGACATTCTTGCCGTTGGCTGAGTTTGCCCTTAATAATCGGGCTAGTTCCGCCACCTTGGTTTCGCCTTTTTTCTGCAACTCTGGTTTCCATCCTCGCTTTTCTTCGGGTCATGTGGAGCCTTCTGACTGTCCTGGGGTGGATTCTGTGGTGGATAGGTTGCAGCGGATCTGGAATCATGTGGTGGACAACTTGAAGTTGTCACAGGAGAGGGCTCAGCGCTTTGCCAACCGCCGCCGCGGTGTGGGTCCCCGACTACGCGTTGGGGATTTGGTATGGCTTTCTTCCCGCTTTGTTCCTATGAAGGTCTCCTCTCCCAAATTTAAACCTCGTTTTATTGGGCCTTACAAGATATTGGAAATCCTTAATCCTGTATCTTTTCGTCTGGATCTTCCTGTGTCGTTTGCTATTCACAATGTATTTCATAGGTCCTTGTTGCGGCGGTACATTGTGCCTATAGTTCCTTCTGCTGAGCCTCCTGCTCCGGTGTTGCTTGAGGGCGAGTTGGAGTACGTGGTGAGGGTTCGGTGACCCCTCACTAAGGGGGGGGGGTACTGTTGTGAATTTACTTTTTGCTCCCTCTAGTGGTTACTAGTTTTTTGACTCTGGTTTTTCTGTCATTCCTTTTATCCGCACCTGGGTCGTTAGTTAAGGGTGTTGCTATTTAAGCTCCCTGGACCTTCAGTTCTATGCCTGGCAACGTAGTTATCAGAGCTAGTCTGCTGTGCTCTTGTCTACTGATCCTGGTTCCAGTTATATCAGCTAAGTCCGCTTTTTGCTTTTTGCTATTTTGTTTTGGTTTTGTATTTTTGTCCAGCTTGTTCCAAATATATATCCTGACCTTTGCTGGAAGCTCTAGGGGGCTGGTGTTCTCCCCCCGGTCCGTTAGACGGTTCGGGGGTTCTTGAATTTCCAGTGTGGATTTTGATAGGGTTTTTGTTGACCATATAAGTTACCTTTCTTTATTCTGCTATCAGTAAGCGGGCCTCTCTGTGCTAAACCTGGTTCATTTCTGTGTTTGTCATTTCCTCTTACCTCACCGTTATTATTTGTGGGGGGCTTCTATCCAGCTTTGGGGTCCCCTTCTCTGGAGGCAAGAAAGGTCTTTTGTTTTCCTCTACTAGGGGTAGCTAGATTCTCCGGCTGGAGCGTGTCATCTAGAATCAACGTAGGAATGATCCCCGGCTACTTCTAGTGTTGGCGTTAGGAGTAGATATATGGTCAACCCAGCTACCACTGCCCTATGAGCTGGATTTTTGTATTCTGCAGACTTCCACGTTCCTCTGAGACCCTCGCCATTGGGGTCATAACACAAAACATCATGTAAATTGTACAACACAAGGAAGCGAATCACCTCCTGATGGTCTGGAGTCATACGCATAGTCACTTGCGTCCAGAACTGTGGTTTATTACAAGCCAAAGGTGTAGAATCAATACCCTTCAGAGGTATAGGGACTTCCAGAGGCTCTAAATCAAACCCACAGCGCCTGGCAAAGGACCAGTCCATAAGACTCAGAGCGGCGCCCGAGTCCACATAGGCATCCACGGTAATAACTGATAATGAACAAATCAAGGTTACAGACAAAATAAATTTGGACTGTAAAGTGCCAATTGAAATGGACT
Organism: Ranitomeya variabilis; assembly: GCF_051348905.1. Taxonomy (NCBI): domain Eukaryota; kingdom Metazoa; phylum Chordata; class Amphibia; order Anura; family Dendrobatidae; genus Ranitomeya; species Ranitomeya variabilis. The sequence goes on along the minus strand of NC_135232.1, from coordinate 435,017,732 downwards.
TGTCAACCTTCCTAGTACGCTTAGAGCATGCCGATATAACATGAGCAGAATCACCACAATAGAAGCATAACCCATTTTTACGCCTATAATTCTGCCGCTCGCTTCTGGACATAACTCTGTCACATTGCATTTTCTCTGGCGTCTCTTCAGAAGATACAGCCAAATGGTGCACGGGTGTTATGGTTCTCAATGGCAAGAGAACATAGCCCAGCAAACATACGAACTAGCTCTTGGAAGGATGGAAACTAAACTGACCATGAACTAAACCTGCCGCACAACTAACAGTAGCCGGGTAGCGTAGCCTGCGTTTTATCCCTAGACGCCCAGCGCCGGCCGGAGGACTAACTAATCCTGGCAGAGGAAAATATAGTCCTGGCTCACCTCTAGAGAAATTTCCCCGAAAGGCAGACAGAGGTCCCCACAAATATTGGCGGTGATTTTAGATGAAATGACAAACGTAGTATGAAAATAGGTTTAGCAAAATTGAGGTCCGCTTACTAGATAGCAGGAAGACAGAAAGGGCACTTTCATGGTCAGCTGAAAACCCTATCAAAATACCATCCTGAAATTACTTTAAGACTCTAGTATTAACTCATAACATCAGAGTGGCAATTTCAGATCACAAGAGCTTTCCAGACACAGAAACGAAACTACAGCTGTGAACTGGAACAAAATGCAAAAACAAACAAGGACTAAGTCCAACTTAGCTGGGAGTTGTCTAGCAGCAGGAACATGCACAGAAAGGCTTCTGATTACAATGTTGACCGGCATGGAAGTGACAGAGGAGCAAGGCTAAATAGCGACTCCCACATCCTGATGGAAACAGGTGAACAGAGAGGATGATGCACACCAGTTCAATTCCACCAGTGGCCACCGGGGGAGCCCAAAATCCAATTTCACAACAGTACCCCCCCCTCAAGGAGGGGGCACCGAACCCTCACCAGAACCACCAGGGCGATCAGGATGAGCCCTATGAAAGGCACGGACCAAATCGGAGGCATGAACATCAGAGGCAGTCACCCAAGAATTATCCTCCTGACCGTATCCCTTCCATTTGACCAGATACTGGAGTTTCCGTCTGGAAACACGGGAGTCCAAGATTTTTTCCACAACGTACTCCAACTCGCCCTCAACCAACACCGGAGCAGGAGGCTCAACGGAAGGCACAACCGGTACCTCATACCTGCGCAATAATGACCGATGAAAAACATTATGAATAGAAAAAGATGCAGGGAGGTCCAAACGGAAGGACACAGGGTTAAGAATCTCCAATATCTTGTACGGGCCGATGAACCGAGGCTTAAACTTGGGAGAAGAAACCCTCATAGGGACAAAACGAGAAGACAACCACACCAAGTCCCCAACACAAAGCCGAGGACCAACCCGACGCCGGCGGTTGGCAAAAAGCTGAGTCTTCTCCTGGGACAACTTCAAATTGTCCACTACCTGCCCCCAAATCTGATGCAACCTCTCCACCACAGCATCCACTCCAGGACAATCCGAAGATTCCACCTGACCAGAAGAAAATCGAGGATGAAACCCCGAATTACAGAAAAAGGGAGAAACCAAGGTGGCAGAACTGGCCCGATTATTGAGGGCAAACTCCGCTAAAGGCAAAAAAGCAACCCAATCATCCTGATCTGCAGACACAAAACACCTCAAATATGTCTCCAAGGTCTGATTCGTCCGCTCGGTCTGGCCATTAGTCTGAGGATGGAAAGCAGACGAGAAAGACAAATCTATGCCCATCCTAGCACAGAATGCTCGCCAAAATCTAGACACGAATTGGGTACCTCTGTCAGAAACGATATTCTCCGGAATACCATGCAAACGGACCACATTTTGAAAAAACAGAGGAACCAACTCGGAAGAAGAAGGCAACTTAGGCAGGGGAACCAAATGGACCATCTTAGAGAAACGATCACACACCACCCAGATGACAGACATCTTCTGAGAAACAGGAAGATCCGAAATAAAATCCATCGAGATGTGCGTCCAGGGCCTCTTCGGGATAGGCAAGGGCAACAACAATCCACTAGCCCGAGAACAACAAGGCTTGGCCCGAGCACAAACGTCACAAGACTGCACGAAGCCTCGCACATCTCGAGACAGGGAAGGCCACCAGAAGGACCTTGCCACCAAATCCCTGGTACCAAAGATTCCAGGATGACCTGCCAACGCAGAAGAATGAACCTCAGAAATGACTTTACTGGTCCAATCATCAGGAACAAACAGTCTACCAGGTGGGCAACGATCAGGTCTATCCGCCTGAAACTCCTGCAAGGCCCGCCGCAGGTCTGGAGAAACGGCAGACAATATCACTCCATCCTTAAGGATACCTGTAGGTTCAGAATTACCAGGGGAGTCAGGCTCAAAACTCCTAGAAAGGGCATCCGCCTTAACATTCTTAGAACCCGGCAGGTAGGACACCACAAAATTAAACCGAGAGAAAAACAACGACCAACGCGCCTGTCTAGGATTCAGGCGTCTGGCGGACTCAAGATAAATTAGATTTTTGTGGTCAGTCAATACCACCACCTGATGTCTAGCCCCCTCAAGCCAATGACGCCACTCCTCAAAAGCCCACTTCATGGCCAAAAGCTCCCGATTCCCAACATCATAATTCCGCTCGGCGGGCGAAAATTTACGCGAGAAAAAAGCACAAGGTCTCATCACGGAGCAATCGGAACTTCTCTGCGACAAAACCGCCCCAGCTCCGATTTCAGAAGCGTTGACCTCAACCTGAAAAGGAAGAGCAACATCAGGCTGACGCAACACAGGGGCGGAAGAAAAGCGGCGCTTAAGCTCCCGAAAGGCCTCCACAGCAGCAGGGGACCAATCAGCAAAATCAGCACCCTTCTTAGTCAAATCAGTCAATGGTTTAACAACATCAGAAAAACCAGCAATAAATCGACGATAAAAGTTAGCAAAGCCCAAAAATTTCTGAAGACTCTTAAGAGAAGAGGGTTGCGTCCAATCACAAATAGCCTGAACCTTGACAGGATCCATCTCGATGGAAGAGGGGGAAAAAATATATCCCAAAAAGGAAATCTTTTGAACCCCAAAAACGCACTTAGAACCCTTCACACACAAGGAATTAGACCGCAAAACCTGAAAAACCCTCCTGACCTGCTGGACATGAGAGTCCCAGTCATCCGAAAAAATCAAAATATCATCCAGATACACAATCATAAATGTATCCAAATAATCACGGAAAATGTCATGCATAAAGGACTGAAAGACTGAAGGGGCATTTGAAAGACCAAAAGGCATCACCAAATACTCAAAGTGGCCCTCGGGCGTATTAAATGCGGTTTTCCACTCATCCCCCTGCTTAATTCGCACCAAATTATACGCCCCATGAAGATCTATCTTAGAGAACCACTTGGCCCCCTTTATGCGAGCAAACAAATCAGTCAGCAGTGGCAACGGATATTGATATTTAACCGTGATTTTATTCAAAAGCCGATAATCAATGCACGGCCTCAAAGAGCCATCTTTCTTAGCCACAAAGAAAAAACCGGCTCCTAAGGGAGATGACGAAGGACGAATATGTCCCTTTTCCAAGGACTCCTTTATATATTCTCGCATAGCAGCATGTTCAGGCACAGACAGATTAAATAAACGACCCTTAGGGTATTTACTACCCGGAATCAAATCTATGGCACAATCGCACTCCCGGTGCGGAGGTAATGAACCAAGCTTAGGTTCTTCAAAAACGTCACGATATTCAGTCAAGAATTCAGGAATCTCAGAGGGAATAGATGATGAAATGGAAACCACAGGTACGTCCCCATGCGTCGCCTTACATCCCCAGCTTAACACAGACATAGCTTTCCAGTCAAGGACTGGGTTATGAGATTGCAGCCATGGCAATCCAAGCACCAACACATCATGTAGGTTATACAGCACAAGAAAGCGAATAATCTCCTGGTGATCCGGATTAATCCGCATAGTTACTTGTGTCCAGTATTGTGGTTTATTGCTAGCCAATGGGGTGGAGTCAATCCCCTTCAGGGGTATAGGAGTTTCAAGAGGCTCCAAATCATACCCACAGCGTTTGGCAAAGGACCAATCCATAAGACTCAAAGCGGCGCCAGAGTCGACATAGGCATCCGCGGTAATAGATGATAAAGAACAAATCAGGGTCACAGATAGAATAAACTTAGACTGTAAAGTGCCAATTGAAACAGACTTATCAAGCTTCTTAGTACGCTTAGAGCATGCTGATATAACATGAGTTGAATCACCGCAATAGAAGCACAACCCATTTTTTCGTCTAAAATTCTGCCGTTCACTTCTGGACAGAATTCTATCACATTGCATATTCTCTGGCGTCTTCTCAGTAGACACCGCCAAATGGTGCACAGGTTTGCGCTCCCGCAGACGCCTATCGATCTGGATAGCCATTGTCATGGACTCATTCAGACCCGCAGGCACAGGGAACCCCACCATAACATCCTTAATGGCATCAGAGAGACCCTCTCTGAAATTCGCCGCCAGGGCGCACTCATTCCACTGAGTAAGCACAGCCCATTTACGGAATTTCTGGCAGTATATTTCAGCTTCGTCTTGCCCCTGAGATAGGGACATCAAGGCCTTTTCCGCCTGAAGTTCTAACTGAGGTTCCTCATAAAGCAACCCCAAGGCCAGAAAAAACGCATCCACATTGAGCAACGCAGGATCCCCTGGAGCCAATGCAAAAGCCCAATCCTGAGGGTCGCCCCGGAGCAAAGAAATCACAATCCTGACCTGCTGAGCAGGATCTCCAGCAGAGCGAGATTTCAGGGACAAAAACAACTTGCAATTATTTTTGAAATTTTGAAAGCAAGATCTATTCCCCGAGAAAAATTCAGGCAAAGGAATTCTAGGTTCAGATATAGGAACATGAACAACAAAATCTTGTAAGTTTTGAACTTTCGTGGTGAGATTATTCAAACCTGCAGCTAAACTCTGAATATCCATTTTAAACAGGTGAACACAGAGCCATTCCAGGATTAGAAGGAGAGAGAGAGAGAAAGGCTGCAATATAGGCAGACTTGCAAGAGATTCAATTACAAGCACACTCAGAACTGAGAGAAAAAAAAAAAAAAAAAAAATCTTCAGCAGACTTCTCTTTTCTCTCCTTTCTCTGTCAATTAATTTAACCCTTTTGGCCGGTCAAACTGTTATGGTTCTCAATGGCAAGAGAACATAGCCCAGCAAACATACGAACTAGCTCTTGGAAGGATGGAAACTAAACTGACCATGAACTAAACCTGCCGCACAACTAACAGTAGCCGGGTAGCGTAGCCTGCGTTTTATCCCTAGACGCCCAGCGCCGGCCGGAGGACTAACTAATCCTGGCAGAGGAAAATATAGTCCTGGCTCACCTCTAGAGAAATTTCCCCGAAAGGCAGACAGAGGCCCCCAAAAATATTGGCGGTGATTTTAGATGAAATGACAAACGTAGTATGAAAATAGGTTTAGCAAAATTGAGGTCCGCTTACTAGATAGCAGGAAGACAGAAAGGGCACTTTCATGGTCAGCTGAAAACCCTATCAAAATACCATCCTGAAATTACTTTAAGACTCTAGTATTAACTCATAACATCAGAGTGGCAATTTCAGATCACAAGAGCTTTCCAGACACAGAAACGAAACTACAGCTGTGAACTGGAACAAAATGCAAAAACAAACAAGGACTAAGTCCAACTTAGCTGGGAGTTGTCTAGCAGCAGGAACATGCACAGAAAGGCTTCTGATTACAATGTTGACCGGCATGGAAGTGACAGAGGAGCAAGGCTAAATAGCGACTCCCACATCCTGATGGAAACAGGTGAACAGAGAGGATGATGCACACCAGTTCAATTCCACCAGTGGCCACCGGGGGAGCCCAAAATCCAATTTCACAACACACGGGTTTGCGCTCCCGCAAACGCCGATCAATCTGAATTGCCATTGTCATGGACTCATTCAGACCTGTAGGCGCAGGGAACCCGACCATAACATCTTTAACGGCATCAGAAAGGCCCTCTCTGAAATTTGCCGCTAAGGCGCACTCATTCCACTGAGTAAGCACAGACCACCTACGAAATTTTTGGCAGTATATCTCCGCTTCATCTTGCCCTTGAGATAGGGCTATCAAAGCTTTTTCAGCTTGAATCTCCAAATTAGGTTCCTCATAAAGCAACCCTAAAGCCAGGAAAAACGCATCCACATTGAGCAACGCAGGATCCCCTGGTGCCAATGAAAATGCCCAATTTTGAGGGTCACCTCGCAGCAAAGAGATTACAATCTTAACCTGCTGGACAGGATCTCCTGAGGAGTGAGGTCTGAGAGAAAGGAATAATTTACAATTATATTTGAAATTCAAAAACCGAGATCTATCTCCGGAAAACACCTCTGGTGTAGGGATTTTAGGTTCAGAAATAGGAGCATGTATAACAAAATCTTGTAAATTTTGAACCTTCGTAGCAAGATTATTTAAACCTGCAGCCAAACTCTGGACATCCATGTTAAACAGCTAAGGTCAGAGCCATTCAAGGGTTAAGAGGAGGTAAGAAGCAGCTAGACAGCAATTAAGGGCTAGGCAGCAAAACTCTGAGGGAAAAAAAAAAAAAAAATTCCCTTCAACACTTCTTTTTCTCCTGCTTCAGCCCAAACAATTAACACTTTGTTGGCCGGTCATACTGTCATGGTTCCCAATGGCAAGGGAACGTAAAAAACACATAAGTAACGAACGAGCTCTCGGGTGATGGAAACTCGAGTTGACCGTGAGCTAAATCTACCACACAACTAACAGCAGCCAGGGAGCATACCTACGGCTTCCTATATGCCACGCGCCAGCCGGAGGACTAACTACGCCTGGTAGAGGAAGAAATAGACCTGGCTTACCTCTAGGGAAATACCCCAAAAGATGATAGCAGCCCCCCACATGTAATAACGGTGAATTAAGAGGAAAAGACATACACAGTATGAAAGTAGATTTAGCAAAGAGAGGTCCACTTTCTAGATAGCAGAAGGATACAAAAGAGGACTTCACGGTCAACTGAAAACCCTTTAAAAAAAAAACCATCCTGAAATTACTTTAAGACTCCTGTGTCAACTCATGACACACGAGTGGCAATTTCAGCCCGCAAGAGCTTCCAGCTACAGAGAATCACAAAAACTGCAAACTGGACTAAAGGTACAAAACAAAAGGACAAAGTCCACTTAGCTGATCAGCAGACTAGTAGCAGGAACATGCAACCGAAGGCTCTGGTTACAATGATGACCGGCAAGGAAATGACTGGAGAGCAAGGCTAAATAGGAAACTCCCAAACACTGATGGAAGCAGGTGAACAGAAGAAGCAAAGTGTGTCATGATCTCAATGGCAAGAGATCATAGCATCAGCATATATAGGAACTAGCTCTTGGAAGATGGAAACTGAGCTGACCATGAACTAAACCTAACGCACAACTAGCAGTGGCCGGGTAGCATGCCTACGTTGATTCTAGATGCCCAGCACCAGCCGGAGGACTAAATAAAGCTAGCAGAGGAAAATATTAGTCCTAGCTCACCTCTAGAGAAATACCCCGAAAGGAGACAGAGGCCCCCCACATGTATTGGCGGTGAATCAAGATGAAATAACAAACGTAGTATGAAAATAGGTTTAGCAAATTTGAGGTCCACTTACTACATAGCAGAAGACAGAAAGGACACTTTCATGGTCAGCTAAAAACCCTTTCAAAACACCATCCAGAAATTACTTTAAAACTCTGGCATTAACTCATAACACCAGAGTGGCAATTCCTGTTCACAAGAGCTTTCCAGACACAGTAACGAAACTACAGCTGTGAACTGGAACAAAAATGCAAAAACAAACATGGACAAGAGTCCAACTTATCTAGTAGTTGTCTAGGAGCAGGAACAAGCACAGAGAGGCTTCTGATAACATTGTTGACCGGCAAGCAACTAACAGAGCAGCAAGGCTATATAGCGACTCCCACATCTTGATGGGAACAGGTGAACAGAGAAGATGAAGACACCAGTTCAATTCCACCAGTAGCCACCGGGGGAGCCCAGAATCCAAATTCACAACAGTACCCCCCCCTCAAGGAGGGGGCACCGAACCCTCACCAGAACCACCAGGGCGATCAGGATGGGCCCTATGAAAGGTACGAACCAGATCAGAGGCATGAACATCAGATGCATTCACCCAAGAATTATCCTCCTGGCCGTATCCCTTCCACTTGACCAGATACTGGAGTCTCCGTCTGGAAACACGAGAGTCTAAGATTTTCTCCACAACGTACTCCAACTCACCCTCAACCAACACCGGAGCAGGAGGCTCAACGGAAGGCACAACCGGTACCTCATACCTGCGCAATAATGACCGATGAAAAACGTTATGAATAGAAAAGGATGCAGGGAGGTCCAAACGGAAGGAAACAGGGTTAAGAATCTCCAATATCTTATATGGGCCGATGAACCGAGGCTTAAACTTAGGAGAAGAGACCCTCATAGGGACAAAACGAGAAGACAACCACACCAAATCCCCAACACAAAGCCGAGGACCAACACGACGGTGGCGGTTGGCAAAAAGCTGAGTCTTCTCCTGGGACAACCTCAAATTGTCCACCACCTGCCCCCAGATCTGATGCAATCTCTCCACCACAGCATCCACTCCAGGACAATCCGAAGATTCCACCTGACCAGAGGAAAATCGAGGATGAAACCCCGAATTACAGAAAAACGGGGACACCAAAGTGGCAGAGCTGGCCCGATTATTGAGAGCGAACTCCGCCAATGGCAAAAAAGCAACCCAATCATCCTGGTCAGCAGACACAAAACACCTCAGATATGTCTCCAGGGTCTGATTAATCCGCTCAGTCTGGCCATTCGTCTGAGGATGGAAAGCGGACGAAAAAGATAAATCTATGCCCATCCTAGCACAGAATGCCCGCCAAAATCTAGACACGAATTGGGTCCCTCTGTCAGAAACGATATTCTCAGGAATACCATGCAAACGAACAACATTTTGAAAAAACAGAGGAACCAACTCGGAAGAAGAAGGCAACTTGGGCAGAGGAACCAAATGGACCATCTTAGAGAAACGGTCACACACCACCCAGATGACAGACATCTTCTGAGAAACAGGCAGATCTGAAATAAAATCCATCGAGATGTGCGTCCAAGGCCTCTTAGGAATAGGCAAGGGCAACAACAATCCACTAGCCCGAGAACAACAAGGCTTGGCCCGAGCACAAACGTCACAAGACTGCACAAAGCCTCGCACATCTCGTGACAGGGAAGGCCACCAGAAGGACCTTGCCACCAAATCCCTGGTACCAAAAATGCCAGGATGACCTGCCAACGCAGAAGAATGAACCTCAGAGATGACTCTACTGGTCCAATCATCAGGAACAAACAGTTTATCAGGTGGGCAACGATCAGGTCTATCCGCCTGAAACTCCTGCAAGGCCCGCCGCAGGTCTGGAGAAACGGCTGACAATACCACTCCATCCTTAAGGATACCTGTGGGCTCAGAGTTACCAGGCGAGTCAGGCTCAAAACTCCTAGAAAGGGCATCCGCCTTAACATTCTTAGAACCCGGTAGGTATGACACCACAAAATTAAACCGAGAGAAAAATAATGACCAGCGCGCCTGTCTAGGATTCAGGCGCCTGGCGGTCTCAAGATAAATCAAATTTTTGTGGTCAGTCAATACCACCACCTGATGTCTGGCCCCCTCAAGCCAATGGCGCCACTCCTCAAAAGCCCACTTCATGGCCAAAAGCTCCCGATTCCCAACATCATAATTCTGCTCAGCGGGCGAAAATTTACGGGAAAAGAAGGCACAAGGCCTCATCACGGAGCAGTCAGAACTTTTCTGCGACAACACTGCCCCAGCTCCGATCTCAGAAGCGTCGACCTCAACCTGAAAAGGTAGAGCAACATCAGGCTGACGCAACACAGGGGCAGAGGAAAAACGGCGCTTAAGCTCCCGAAAGGCCTCCACAGCATCAGGGGACCAATCAGCAACATCAGCACCCTTCTTAGTCAAATCGGTCAATGGCTTAGCAATATCCGAAAAACCAGCAATAAATCGACGATAAAAGTTAGCAAAGCCCAAAAATTTCTGAAGACTCTTAAGAGAAGAGGGCTGCGTCCAATCACAAATAGCTTGAACCTTGACAGGATCCATTTCAATGGAAGAGGGGGAAAAAATATATCCCAAAAAGGAAATCCTCTGTACCCCAAAAACACACTTAGAACCCTTCACACACAAAGAATTAGACCGCAAAACCTGAAAAACCCTCCTGACTTGCTGGACATGAGAGTCCCAGTCATCCGAAAAAATCAGAATATCATCCAGATACACAATCATAAATTTATCCAAATCATCGCGAAAAATATCATGCATTAAGGACTGGAAAACTGACGGAGCATTTGAAAGACCAAAAGGCATCACTAAATACTCAAAGTGGCCCTCGGGCGTATTAAATGCGGTTTTCCACTCATCCCCCTGCCTGATTCGCACCAAATTATACGCCCCACGAAGGTCAATCTTAGAGAACCACTTGGCCCCCTTTATGCGAGCAAACAAATCAGTCAGCAACGGCAATGGGTATTGATATTTAACAGTGATTTTATTCAAAAGCCGATAATCAATACATGGTCTCAAAGAGCCGTCTTTTTTTGACACAAAGAAAAAACCGGCTCCTAAGGGAGATGACGATGGACGAATATGTCCCTTTTCCAAGGACTCCTTTATATATTCACGCATAGCAGCATGTTCAGGCACAGACAGATTAAATAAACGACCCTTTGGGTATTTACTACCCGGGATTAAATCTATGGCACAATCGCACTCTCGGTGCGGAGGTAACGAACCAAGCTTGGATTCTTCAAAGACGTCACGATAGTCAGACAGGAACTCAGGAATTTCAGAGGGAATAGATGATGAAATGGAAACCACAGGTACATCCCCATGAGCCCCCTTACATCCCCAGCTCAACACAGACATAGCTCTCCAGTCGAGGACTGGGTTGTGAGATTGCAGCCAAGGCAATCCTAGCACCAAATCATCATGTAGATTATACAGCACCAGAAAGCGAATAATCTCCTGGTGATCCGGATTAATACGCATAGTTACTTGTGTCCAGTATTGTGGTTTATTATTAGCCAATGGGGTGGAGTCAATCCCCTTCAGAGGAATAGGAGTCTCCAAAGGCTCTAAATCATACCCACAGCGTTTGGCAAAGGACCAATCCATAAGACTCAAAGCGGCGCCAGAGTCGACATAGGCGTCCGTGGTAATAGATGACAAAGAGCAAATCAGGGTCACAGATAGAATAAACTTAGACGGTAAGGTGCAAATGGAAACAGATTTACCAAGCTTTTTAGTGCGCTTAGAGCATGCTGATATAACATGAGTAGAATCACCACAATAGAAACACAACCCATTTTTCCGTCTAAAATTCTGCCGCTCGCTTCGGGACAGAATTCTATCACACTGCATACTCTCTGGCGATTTCTCAGTGGACACCGCCAGATGGTGCACTGGTTTGCGCTCCCGCAAACGCCTATCGATCTGAATAGCCATTGTCATGGACTCATTCAGACCCGCAGGCACAGGGAACCCCACCATAACATCCTTAATGGCATCAGAGAGACCCTCTCTGAAAGTCGCCGCCAGGGCGCACTCATTCCACTGAGTAAGCACAGACCATTTACGGAATCTTTGGCAGTAAATTTCCGCTTCATCTTGCCCCTGAGATAGGGACATCAAAGTTTTTTCTGCCTGAAGCTCCAAATGAGGTTCGTCATAAAGCAACCCCAAGGCCAGAAAAAACGCATCCACATTGAGCAACGCAGGATCCCCTGGTGTCAATGAAAAAGCCCAGTCTTGAGGGTCGCCCCGGAGCAAGGAAATCACAATCCTGACCTGCTGTGCAGGATCTCCGGCAGAGCGAGATTTCAGGGACAAAAATAATTTGCAATTATTTCGAAAATTCTGAAACCCAGATCTATTCCCCGAGAAAAATTCCGGCAAAGGAATTCTCGGCTCAGATACAGGTGCATGACAAACAAAATCTTGCAAATTTTGTACCTTCGTGGCGAGATTATTCAAACCTGCAGTTACACTCTGAAGATCCATTGCAAACAGGTGAACACAGAGCCATTCAAAGGAGAGAAAAAAAAAAAAAAAAAAAAAAAATTTCAGCAGACTACTTATTTCTCTCCTTTCTCAGCCAAGGATTTTAACCCTTTAGTGGGCCGGTCAAACTGTCATGATCTCAATGGCAAGAGATCATAGCATCAGCATATATAGGAACTAGCTCTTGGAAGATGGAAACTGAGCTGACCATGAACTAAACCTAACGCACAACTAGCAGTGGCCGGGTAGCATGCCTACGTTGATTCTAGATGCCCAGCACCAGCCGGAGGACTAAATAAAGCTAGCAGAGGAAAATATTAGTCCTAGCTCACCTCTAGAGAAATACCCCGAAAGGAGACAGAGGCCCCCCACATGTATTGGCGGTGAATCAAGATGAAATAACAAACGTAGTATGAAAATAGGTTTAGCAAATTTGAGGTCCACTTACTACATAGCAGAAGACAGAAAGGACACTTTCATGGTCAGCTAAAAACCCTTTCAAAACACCATCCAGAAATTACTTTAAAACTCTGGCATTAACTCATAACACCAGAGTGGCAATTCCTGTTCACAAGAGCTTTCCAGACACAGTAACGAAACTACAGCTGTGAACTGGAACAAAAATGCAAAAACAAACATGGACAAGAGTCCAACTTATCTAGTAGTTGTCTAGGAGCAGGAACAAGCACAGAGAGGCTTCTGATAACATTGTTGACCGGCAAGCAACTAACAGAGCAGCAAGGCTATATAGCGACTCCCACATCTTGATGGGAACAGGTGAACAGAGAAGATGAAGACACCAGTTCAATTCCACCAGTAGCCACCGGGGGAGCCCAGAATCCAAATTCACAACAAAAGTGCAAACAAGTCACCAGTACCACCAGCAACCACCAGGGGAGCCCAAAAAGCGGATACACAACAGCCTCCTTACCTTGACAAGCCAGAGCTGTTATGTCACTCTCCATAAAGAGAAACAGTACCTGAAGATAAGGATTTAATGATTATTAATGTGCCAAACGGATTACCCTAACGACTGCCGATACGCCTTTTAATGGCGGCGGTTAAGGGTACTTAAACCACAGCACCGTTAATTAATGGCGCTGTGGAAAAAGCGTGTAGCGCTCCCCAGAGTCGGAATTTCTCTGGGGTCTCGGTTGTCAGGGGTAGCCGAGACCCCAGAAAACATGATTCAGGTCGGTTTTTTACCAACCCCGGGTTGCGATCGCCGGTAATTAACCGTTTACCGGCGGCCGCAAAAAAACTCAAAAAACGCGATTTCCCGTTTAATTTCCCTGTCCTCCGATGTGATCGCACATCAGAGGACAGAGATATGGGGTCCCCGATAGCCCCCCGATATTCACCCGTCTCCCCCGATGCTTCTCGTGGCTCCCGATGGGCACCGCCATATTTTTCCGGAAAAAAAGGGGGGTGCATGCGCAGTGCGCCCGCTGGCCGACACCCGGAAGATCTTTGGGGTCTCAGCTGCTGGGAGTAGCCAAGACCCCAAAGAACATGATCGGGGACAGTTTTTACCGACCCCTGTTTTGTGATCGCCGGTAAAGAACCGTTTACCGGCGACCACAAAAAGAAAAAAAAACAAAAAACCGGCGTGTCATTCTCTGTCCTCTGATGTGATCGCACATCAGAGGACAGAGAAATAGGGGGATTCGTGGACCCTATCATACTTACCGGTGTCCCTGGGTCCTCCTCCGTCCCCTCTTGGCCGCCGGCTTCTTCCTCCGGGAAGAAAATGGCGGGCGCATGTGCAGTGTGCCCGCCGTGATGTGCCAGCCGGCAGAGGAAGATTCTTCCTCTTGTTTTATTTTGGTCACTGTGAGATCCTATCACAGTGATCAAAATAAAAAAAATAGTAAATAACCTCCCTTTATCACCCTCTTAGTTAGGAAAAAATGATAAAATTAAAAAAATGTATGCATTTCTATTTTCCAATTAGGGTTAGGGCTAGGGTTAGGGCTAGGGCTAGGGTTAGGGCTAGGGCTAGGGTTGGGGCTAAAGTTAGGGTTAGGGTTGGGGCTAAAGTTAGGGTTAGAGTTGGGATTAGGGTTAGGGTTGGGATTAGGGTTTGGATTAGGGTTAGGGTTGGTATTAGGGTTAAGGTTGGCATTAGGGTTACGTTTGGGATTAGGGTTAAGGTTAGGGTTGGGGTTAGGTTTGAGGTTAGGGTTGAGATGATGATTAGGGGTGTGTTGGGCTTAGGGATTTAATTAGGGTTAGGGATTAGGGTTAGGGGTGTTTTGGCGTTAGGGTTGTGATTAGGGTTATGGTAAGGGTCGGGATTAGGGTTAGGGGTGTTTTGGGGTTAGAGTTTTGATTAGGGTTATGGATTGAGTTGGGATTAGTGTTAGGGGTGTGTTGGGGTCACGGTTGGAGTTAGAATTGGGGGGTTTCCACTGTTTAGGTACATCAGGGGGTCTCCAAACGCGACAGCCAATTTTGCGTTAAAAAAGTCAATTAGTGCTCCCACTGTCAAGATCTCTGCAGGCAGAGATCATAGCAAGCCTATAGAGGGACAAGCTCTCGGAAGATGGAACTATACTGACCATGAACTAAGCCTGCCGCGCAACTAGAAATAGCCAGGTAGCATTTCCTATTTATCGCTAGATGCCCAGCTCTGGCCTAAGACCTAAATAGCTAGCAGAGGGAAATATAAGACCTGGCTCACCTCTAGAGAAATATTCCAAAGAAGACAGTAGCCCCCCACATATAATGACGGTGAGTTCAGATGAAACAACAAACGCAGCAGGAAAATAGTCTTAGCAAATTTGAGGTCCGCTTACTAGATAGCAGAAGACAGATAGTATACTTTCATGGTCAGCAGAAAAACACTAACAAAACACCATCCAGAGATTACCTTAAACTCTGGCATTAACTCATAACGCCAGAGTAGCAATCCCTGATCAACGAGAGCTTTCCAGACACAGTAACAAAACTTCAGCTGTGAACTGGAACAAATAGGCAAAACAAAACATGGACAAAAGTCCAACTTATCTAGTAGTTGTCTAGAAGCAGGAACAAGCACTGAGAGGCATCAGATAACATTGTTGACCGGCAAGAAACCACCAGAGAAATGAGCTTAAATAGCGACACCCACTACTGATGGAACCAGGTGAAACAGGAAGGAGGATGACAAGTCCAATTCCACAAGCGGCCACCGGGGGAGCCCAGAATCCAAATTCACAACAGTACCCCCCCCTCAAGGAGGGGGCACCGAACCCTCACCAGATCCACCAGGGCGACCAGGATGAGCCCTATGGAAGGCACGAACAAGATCAGAAGCATGAACATCAGATGCATTGACCCAAGAATTATCCTCCTGGCCGTAACCCTTCCAGTTGACCAGATACTGGAGTCTCCGTCTGGAAACACGAGAGTCCAAAATTTTCTCCACAACGTACTCCAACTCACCCTCAACCAACACCGGAGCAGGAGGCTCAACTGAAGGTACAACAGGTACCTCATACCTGCGCAATAACGACCGATGAAAAACGTTATGAATGGAAAAGGACGCAGGGAGGTCCAAACGGAAAGAAACAGGATTAAGAATCTCCAATATTCTATAAGGGCCGATGAACCGAGGTTTAAACTTAGGAGAAGAGACCCTCATAGGGACAAAACGAGAAGACAACCACACCAAATCTCCAACACAAAGCCGAGAACCAACACGACGATGACGGTTGGCAAAACGCTGAGTCTTCTCCTGGGACAACTTCAAATTGTCCATAACCTGCCCCCAGATGTGATGCAATCTCTCCACCACCGCATCCACTCCAGGACAATCCGAGGATTCCACCTGACCGGAGGAAAATCGAGGGTGAAACCCCGAATTACAGAAAAACGGGGACACCAAGGTGGAAGAGCTGGCCCGATTATTGAGGGCGAACTCTGCCAATGGCAAAAAAGCAACCCAATCATCCTGGTCAGCAGAGACAAAACACCTCAGATATGTCTCAAGGGTCTGATTAGTCCGCTCGGTCTGGCCATTAGTCTGAGGGTGAAAAGCAGATGAAAAAGACAAATCTATGCCCATCCTAGCACAGAATGCCCGCCAAAATCTAGACACAAATTGGGTACCTCTGTCAGAAACAATATTCTCAGGAATACCGTGCAATCGGACAACATTCTGAAAAAACAGAGGAACCAACTCAGAAGAAGAAGGCAACTTGGGCAGAGGAACCAAATGGACCATTTTAGAGAAACGGTCACAAACCACCCAGATGACAGACATCTTCTGGGAAACAGGCAGATCTGAAATAAAATCCATCGAGATGTGTGTCCAAGGCCTCCTAGGAATAGGCAAGGGCAACAGCAGTCCGCTAGCCCGAGAACTACAAGACTTGGCCCGAGCACAAACGTCACATGACTGCACAAAGACTCGCACATCTCGTGACAGGGAAGGCCACCAGAAGGATCTTGCCACCAAATCCCTGGTACCAAAAATTCCGGGATGACCTGCCAATGCAGAAGAATGTACCTCAGAGATGACTCTGCTGGTCCAATCATCCGGAACAAACAGTCTATCAGGCGGACAACGATCCGGTCTATCCGCCTGAAACTCTTGCAAGGACCGCCGCAGATCAGGAGAAACGGCCGACAAAATTACTCCCTCCCTAAGGATACCTGTGGGTTCAGAATTACCAGGAGAGTCCGGGTCAAAACTCCTAGAAAGGGCATCTGCCTTAACATTCTTAGAACCCGGTAGGTATGACACCACAAAATTAAAGCGAGAAAAAAATAAAGACCAGCGCGCCTGTCTAGGATTCAGGCGTCTGGCAGTCTCAAGATAAATCAAATTTTTGTGGTCAGTCAATACCACCACCTGATGCCTAGCCCCCTCGAGCCAATGGCGCCACTCCTCAAACGCCCACTTCATGGCCAAAAGCTCCCGATTCCCAACATCATAATTCCGCTCTGCGGGCGAAAATTTGCGAGAAAAGAAGGCACAAGGCCTAATGACGGAGCAGTCGGAACCTTTCTGCGACAACACTGCCCCAGCTCCGATCTCCGAAGCGTCAACCTCAACCTGAAAAGGCAGATTCACATCAGGCTGACGCAACACAGGGGCAGAGGCAAAACGGCGCTTAAGCTCCTGAAAGGCCTCTACAGCATGAGGGGACCAATTAGCAACATCAGCGCCTTGTCTGGTCAAATCAGTCAGTGGTTTAACGACATCCGAAAAACCAGCAATAAATCGGCGGTAAAAGTTGGCAAAGCCCAAAAATCTCTGAAGACCCTTAAGAGAGGAGGGCTGAGTCCAGTCACAAATAGCTTGCACCTTGACGGGATCCATCTCAATGGAAGAGGGAGAAAAAATATACCCCAAAAAGGAAATTTTCTGGACCCCAAAAACGCACTTAGACCCCTTCACACATAAAGAATTAGACCGCAGAACCTGAAAAACTCTCCTGACCTGCTGGACATGAGAGTCCCAGTCATCAGAAAAAATCAGAATATCATCCAGATATATTATCATAAATTTATCCAGAAAATCGCGGAAAATATCATGCATAAAAGACTGGAAAACTGAAGGGGCATTAGAAAGACCAAAAGGCATGACCAAATACTCAAAGTGGCCCTCGGGCGTATTAAATGCGGTCTTCCACTCATCCCCCTGCCTGATCCGCACCAAATTATACGCCCCACGAAGATCAATTTTAGAGAACCACTTAGCACCCTCTATACGAGCAAACAAATCAGTAAGCAATGGCAATGGGTATTGATACTTAACAGTGATCTTATTCAGAAGCCGATAATCAATACATGGTCTCAAAGAGCCGTCTTTTTTTGAGACAAAGAAAAACCCAGCTCCCAAGGGAGAAGAAGATGGACGAATATGTCCCTTTTCCAAAGACTCCTTTATATATTCCCGCATAGCAGCATGTTCCGGCACAGACAGATTAAACAAACGACCCTTTGGATATTTACAACCCGGTATCAAATCTATGGCACAATCGCACTCACGGTGCGGAGGTAACGACCCAAGCTTGGGTTCGTCAAAGACGTCTTGATAATCAGAGAGGAACTCAGGGACTTCAGAGGGAATGGACGACGAAATAGAAACCAAAGGTAAGTCCCCATGAATACCCTTACATCCCCAGCTCAACACAGACATTGCTCTCCAGTCCAAGACTGGGTTGTGAGACTGCAACCATGGCAATCCCAGTACCAAATCGTCATGTAAATTATACAGCACCAGGAAACGAATAATCTCCTGGTGATCCGGATAGATACGCATGGTAACTTGTGTCCAGTATTGTGGTTTATTATTAGCCAATGGGGTGGAGTCAATCCCCTTCAGAGGAATAAGAGTCTCCAAAGGCTCTAAATCAAAACCACAACGATTGGCAAAGGACCAATCCATAAGACTCAGAGCGGCGCCAGAGTCAACATAGGCGTCCGTGGCAATGGATGACAAAGAGCAAATCAGGGTTACAGACAAAATAAACTTAGACTGAATGGTGCCAATGGAAACAGACTTATCAAGCTTCTTTGTACGCCTAGAGCATGCTGATATAACATGAGTAGAATCCCCACAATAGAAACACAATCCATTCTTCCGTCTAAAATTCTGTCGCTCGCTCCTGGACAGAATTCTATCACACTGCATACTTTCTGGCGTCTTTTCCATAGACACCGCCAGATGGTGCACCGGTTTGCGCTCCCGCAGACGCCTATCAATCTGAATAGCCATTGTCATGGACTCATTCAGACCTGCAGGCACAGGGAACCCCACCATAACATCCTTAACGGCATCAGAGAGACCTTCTCTGAAAGTTGCCGCCAAGGCGCACTCATTCCACTGAGTAAGCACAGACCATTTACGGAATTTTTGGCAGAAAACTTCAGCTTCGTCTTGCCCCTGAGATAGTGCCATCAAAGTTTTTTCTGCCTGAAGTTCCAAATGAGGTTCCTCATAAAGCAAGCCCAAGGCCAGAAAAAACGCATCCACATCGCGTAACGCAGGATCCCCTGCTGGCAATGAGAAGGCCCAATCTTGAGGGTCACCCCTGAGCAAGGAAATCACAATCCTAACCTGCTGAGCAGGGTCTCCAGCTGAACGAGACTTCAGGGACAAATAAAGCTTACAATTATTTCGGAAATTCTGGAAGCTAGCTCTATTCCCTGTGAAGAACTCCGGCAAAGGAATTCTCGGCTCAGATACCGGAGCATGTACCACAAAATCTTGTAAATTTTGTACTTTCGTGATGAGATTATTCAAACCCGCAGTTACACTCTGGAGATCCATTATTGTCAGGTGCACACAGAGCCATACAGAGATTAGGAGGAGAGAGAGAAAAAAGACTGCAGCAAGGCAGACTGGAGGGAAAAAAAAAAAAAAAAAAAAAAAAAAATTCCAGCAGACTTCTTATAACTCTCCTTTCTCAACCTGGGTCTTTAACACTTTATTGGCCGGTCAAACTGTCAAGATCTCTGCAGGCAGAGATCATAGCAAGCCTATAGAGGGACAAGCTCTCGGAAGATGGAACTATACTGACCATGAACTAAGCCTGCCGCGCAACTAGAAATAGCCAGGTAGCATTTCCTATTTATCGCTAGATGCCCAGCTCTGGCCTAAGACCTAAATAGCTAGCAGAGGGAAATATAAGACCTGGCTCACCTCTAGAGAAATATTCCAAAGAAGACAGTAGCCCCCCACATATAATGACGGTGAGTTCAGATGAAACAACAAACGCAGCAGGAAAATAGTCTTAGCAAATTTGAGGTCCGCTTACTAGATAGCAGAAGACAGATAGTATACTTTCATGGTCAGCAGAAAAACACTAACAAAACACCATCCAGAGATTACCTTAAACTCTGGCATTAACTCATAACGCCAGAGTAGCAATCCCTGATCAACGAGAGCTTTCCAGACACAGTAACAAAACTTCAGCTGTGAACTGGAACAAATAGGCAAAACAAAACATGGACAAAAGTCCAACTTATCTAGTAGTTGTCTAGAAGCAGGAACAAGCACTGAGAGGCATCAGATAACATTGTTGACCGGCAAGAAACCACCAGAGAAATGAGCTTAAATAGCGACACCCACTACTGATGGAACCAGGTGAAACAGGAAGGAGGATGACAAGTCCAATTCCACAAGCGGCCACCGGGGGAGCCCAGAATCCAAATTCACAACATCCCTCCCTTCTGAGCTCTGCTGTGTGCTCAAACAGTGGTTTACCCCCACAAATGGAGTATCAGCGCACTCAGGACTGATTGTACAACAAATTTTGGGGTCCAGTTTCTCCTGTTACCCTTGCAAAAATTAAAATTGGGGGGCTAAAAAATCATTTTTGTGGGGAAATTTTTTTTTTATTTTCATGGCTCTTCGTCAAACTTCTGTGAAGCACTTGGGTGTTCAAAATGCTCACCAGATATCTAGATAAGTTCCTAGGGGGGTCTAGTTTCCAAAAATAGGGTCACTTGTGGGGGATTTCTACTGTTTAGGTACATCAGGGGCTCTGAAAATGCAACATGACACCCTCAGACCATTCCATCAAAGTCTGCATTTTAAAACGTCACTACTTCCCTTCCAAGCCCCGATGTGTGCCCAAACAGTGGTTCCCCCCACATATGGGGTATCAGCGTACTCAGAACAAATTGGACAACAAATTTTGGGGTCCAATTTCTCCTGTTACCCTTGGGAAAATAAAAAATTGGGGGCTAAAAAATCATTTTTGTGGGAAAAAAAAATATTTTCACGACTGTGGATTATAAACTTCTGTGAAGCACTTGGGTGTTCAAAGGGCTCACCACACATCTAGATAAGTTCCTAGGGGGGTCTAGTTTCCAAAATGGGGTCACTTGTGGGGGTTTCTACTGTTTAGGTACATCAGGGGCTCTGCAAACGCAACATAACGCCCGCAGACCATTCTATCAAAGTCTGCATTCCAAAACAGCGCGCCTTCCCTTCCGAGCTCTGCCATGCGCCCAAACAGTGGTCCCCCCCACTTATGGGGTATCTGCATACTCAGCATAAATTGCACAATAAAGTTTGGGGTCCAATTTCTCCTGTTACCCTTGAGAAAGTAAAAATCTGGGGGTGAAAAGATTATTTTTGTGGAAAAAATATGATTTCTTTATTTTCATGGTTCTACATTATAAACTTCTGTGAAGCAGTTGGGGGTTCATAGTGCTCACCACACATCTAGATAAGTTCCTTGGAGGGTCTAGTTTCCAAAATGGGGTCACTTGTGGGGGGTTTCTACTGTTTAGGTACATCAGGAGCTCTGCAAATGCAACATGGCGACCATTCCATCAAAGTCTGCATTTTAAAACGTCACTACTTCCCTTCCGATCCCCGATGTGTGCCCAAACAGTGGTCCTCCCCCACATATGGGGTATCAGCGTACTCAGGACAAACTGGACAACAAATTTTGGGGTCCAATTTCTCCTGTTACCTTTGAGAAAATAACAAATTGTGAGCTAAAAAATCATTTTTGAGGAAAAAAAAAAGGATTTTTCATTTTCACTGCTCTACGTTATAAACTTCTGTGAAGCACTTGGGGGTTCAAAGTGCTCATAACACATCTAGATAAGTTCCTTAAGGGGTCTAGTTTCCAAAATATGGTCACTTGTGGGGGGTTTCCACTGTTTAGGCACATCAGAGGCTCTCCAAAAGCGACATGGCATCTGATCTCAATTCCAGACAATTCTGCATTGAAAAAGTCAAAAGGTGCTCCTTCTCTTCCAAGCCCTGCCGTGCGCCCAAACAGTGGTTTACCCCCACATATGGGGTATCGACGTATTCAGGATAAATTCCACAACAAATTTTGTGGCTCATTTTCTATTTTTACACTTGTAAAAATAAAAAAAATTGGTTCTGAAGTAAAATGTTTGCAAAAAAAAGTTAAATGTTCATTTTTTCTTTCCACATTCTTTCAGTTGCTGTGAAGCACGTCAAGGGTTAATAAACTTCTCGAATGTGGTTTTGAGCACCTTGAGGGATGTAGTTTTTAGAATGGTGTCAAGTTTGGGTATTTTCTGTCATGTACACCCATCAAAGTGATTTTAAATGTGAGATGATCCCTAAAAAAATGGTTTTGTAAGTTTTGTTGTAAAAATGAGAAATCGCTGGTCAACTTTTAACCCTTATAACTTCCTAACAAAAAAAATTTTGTTTCCAAAATTGTGCTGATGTAAAGTAGACATGTGGGAAATGTTATTTATTAACTATTTTGTGTGACATATCTTAAGGGCATAAAAATTCAAAGTTTGAAAATTGCAATATTTTAAAAATTTTCGCCATATTTCCGTTTTTTTCATAAATAATCACAAGTAATATCGAAGAATTGTTACCACTATCATGAAGTACAATATGTCATGAAAAAACATTCTCAGAATCAGCAGGATCCGTTAAAGCGTTCCAGAGTTATAACCTAATAAAGTGACAGTGGTCAGAATTGTAAAAATTTGCTCGGTCATTAAGTACCAAATTGGCTCTGTCACTAAGGGGTTAATTAAATTACAAGTTTTCTGCCTTATTTGGATCTATGGCTCATATCTTATAATATTAATCCCCTGTGATAATATTTTGTGTATATATAACTATTTTACTCTATATAGTGTCGTTACCCATTTTCATTTTTTCTTTTGAAAAGTATTAGATAACTCTTAATCATAACTAAACAATTAATTAAAACAATGAAAAAAACTGCATAAAGGCAATTAAAGTTTTTGGCAGATCTGTGGACAGTAATGGTCAGACATAGCACAACAAACTTACTTTTGAACATATTTATGATTAGAATAAGATTTTAGAAGTATAGATAAAGCATGGAATGCTGTAAGTAACTAACCTTTAACTCAATGTCTAACTCTTTATATGGGGTTTCCCACCTTCAAATTATTTTCAATAGATGAGGTGTTAAAAAAAAACTATCCAACCCCCTTAGCTTCATAGACTTTGTACTGGCTTTACTTGGGTACTGCAGCTCAGCTCCCTTTGAAGTGAATGTGATTTTTTGTCTTATGCATATTATTTTATTTTATGTGGCATGTGGGAAAAATAATTAAAAACTCAGAAACAGAAAAATTTAATGATATTGTAAATTCTAACATTTATCAGTAATATTTATGGATATCATATTATGGAGCAGCAAGGGCGGAACAATCGCGGTCGCAGAGGTCAGAACCGTGACTGGCCACAGCAGAACAGCAAATATTTGTCATGATTCCTCCGCTGTTCTATGGAAACTATCTTGCTGTCCTGTTTGTGTCTTGATTGACAGCTTGGCTGTCCAATCCTGTGATGGGCTTGCTGGACTGTCGGTGTGCTGATTGACAGCTCTAATGTCCAATCTGTGACTGGGACATGCGAGACTTTCTGCAAGTGTTCAGTGTTCTGGTTATCGCCCAGCTACTTAACTGAGCTGTCTGCCCCTAATCCCTGCCAGACGTAGTTTATGCTTCTTGGTGAGTATTTAGCCTGATTCTGTTGCTCTGAGTTCTGATCTTCCGCTTCCTGACCCTTTGGACTGTGTCACTTTGTCTTGTCCTTCAGCTTTTGATATGCTTTCTCTTGTTATTGACCCTGGACTGTGACCTGACTTATGCCATTGCTTGCACTCTGAAGTTAGCTTCCGGCTTCTGCTCCGGATACAGAAGGAGACGCTGCGTGTTGTGGGAGCAAAGGAAGGTGAGTAGAATTGTTGGGGAATGGGGAACTTATATACCATGATGGGCCCAGGATGAGAGACATATATACTAGGATGAGGGACATACATATACAGTTGTATATACAGTTATATGGAAAAAGTTGGGGCACCCCTATTAATCTTAAGCTTAATGTTTTATAAAAATTGTTTTTTTTGCAACAGCTATTTCAGTTTCATATATCTAATAACTGTTGGACACAGTAATGTTTCTGCCTTGAAATGAGGTTTATTGTACTAAAAGAAAATGTGCAATCTGCATTCAAACAAAATTTGACAGGTGCATAAGTATGGGCACCCTTATCATTTTCTTGTTTTAAATACTCCTACCTACTTTTTATTGACTTACTAAAGCACTTTTTTGGGTTTTGTAACCTCATTGAGCTTTGAACTTCATAGCCAGGTGTATGCAATCATGAGAAAAGCTACTTAAAGTGGCCACTTGCAAGTTGTTCTCCTGTTTGAATCTCCTCTGAAGAGTGGCATCATGGGCTCCTCAAAACAACTGTCAAATGATCTGTAAACAAAGATTATTCAACATAGTTGTTCAGGGGAAGGATACAAAAAGCTGTCTCAGAGATTTAACCTGTCAATTTCCACTGTGAGGAACATAGTAAGGAAATGGAAGAACACAGGTACAGTTCTTGTTAAGGCCAGAAGTGGCAGGCCAAGAAAAACATCAGAAAGGCAGAGAAGAAGAATGGTGAGATCAGTCAAGGACAATCCTCAGACCACCTCCAGAGAGCTGCAGCATCAACTTGCTGCAGATGGTGTCACTGTGCATCGGTCAACTATGCAACCCACTGTGTTTTTTTGCTGCCATGCATAATGCCTTTTTGTATGACCAAACAACTCAATCTTGGTTTCATCAGTCCACAGGACCTTCTTCCAAAAAGAAATTGGCTTCTCCAAATGTGCTTTTGCATACCTCAGCCGACTCTGTTTGTGGCGTGCTTGCAGAAACGGCTTCTTTTGCATCACTCTCCCATACAGCTTCTCCTTGTGCAAAGTGCGTTTTATAGTTGACCGATGCACAGTGACACCATCTGCAGCAAGTTGATGCTGCAGCTCTCTGGAGGTGGTCTGAGGATTGTCCTTGACTGATCTCACCATTCTTCTTCTCTGCCTTTCTGATGTTTTTCTTGGCCTGCCACTTCTGGCCTTAACAAGAACTGTACCTGTGTTCTTCCATTTCCTTACTATGTTCCTCACAGTGGAAATTGACAGGTTAAATCTCTGAGACAGCTTTTTGTATCCTTCCCCTGAACAACTATGTTGAATAATCTTTGTTTACAGATCATTTGACAGTTGTTTTGAGGAGCCCATGATGCCACTCTTCAGAGGAGATTCAAACAGGAGAACAGCTTGCAAGTGGCCACTTTAAGTAGCTTTTCTCATGATTGCATACACCTGGCTATGAAGTTCAAAGCTCAATGAGGTTACAAAACCAAAAAAAGTGCTTTAGTAAGTCAGTAAAAGTAGGTAGGAGTATTTTAAACAAGAAAATGATAAGGGTGCCCATACTTATGCACCTGTCAAATTTTGTTTGAATGCAGATTGCACATTTTCTGTTAGTGCAATAAACCTCATTTCAAGGCAGAAACATTACTGTGTCCAACAGTTATTAGATATATGAAATGGAAATAGCTGTTGCAAAAAAAACAATTTTTATAAAACAATAAGCTTAAGATTAATAGGGGTGCCCAAAGTTTTTCATATAACTGTATGTATGTATTGAAAAAATGTTTGCCCCCTTCCTGATTTCCTATTATTTTGCATGTTTGTCACACTTAAAAGTTTCAGATCACCAATCGAATTTAAATATAAGACAAAGATAACACAAGTAAACACAAAATTCAGTTATTAAATTAAAGTATTTTTAAGGGAAAAAGAAATCCAAACCTACAGGGCCCTGTGTGAAAAAATGATTTCCCCCCTTTAAAGCATAAATTAACTATGGTTTATCACATCTTTGGGAAGCTGAGTTCAAATTCCCTAGTCACATACAGGCCTGATTACTGCCACATCTGTTCTCCTCAATCAAGAAATTACTTAAAAAGGACTTGCCTAACAAAGTGAAGTAGACTGGAAATATCCTCAAAAGCTAGACATCATGCCGCCATCCAAAGAAATTCTAAAACAAATGAGAAACACAGTAATTGAGATCTATCAGGTTGGAAAAGGTTATGAAGCTATTTCTAAAGCTTTGGGACTCCAGGGTGCCACACTGAGAGCCATTATCCACAAATGGCGAAAATAATGAACAATGGTGAACCTTCCCAGGAGTGAATTACCCCAAGAGCACAGCAACGACTCATCCAAGAGGTTGCAAAAGACCCCACAACAACATCCAAAGAACTGCAGGCCTCACGTGCCTCAGTTAAGGTCAGTGTTCATCACTCCTCCATAAGAAAGATTGTGCAAAATATCCTGAAGGAGAATGTCCGGCCATCTGTTTGTGACCTTACGCTTAAGTGCAATTGGGTTATGCAGCAGGACAATTATCCAAAGCACACCAGCAAGTACATCGCTAAATGGCTTAACACATTCAAAATTGGGACCTTGGAGAGGCCTAGTCAAAGTCCTGACCTAAATCCGATTGAGATGCTGTGGCATGACGTTAAATAGGCAGTTGATGCTTAGAAAACTTACAATGTGGCTGAATTACAACACTTCTGCAAAGATGAGTGGCCAAAATTCCTCCAGAGCGTTGTAAAAGACTCATTTCCAGTTATCGCAAATGCTTGATTGCAATTATTGCTGCTAAGGGTGGTCCTACCAGTTATTAGGTTTAGGCGGCAATCACTTTTTCACACAGGGCCCTGTAGGTTTTGATTTATTTTTCCCTTAATAATAAAAACCTTAATTTAAAAACTGCATTTTGTGTTTACTTGTGTTATCTTTGTCTAATATTTAAATTTGTTTGATGATCTGAAACATTTAACCTCTTCCCGACATCTGACGTACTAGTACGACAGATGCCCACCCCTATTTGGTGCAGGCTCCAGCGATGAACCCGCACCTTTTCTGGCACATGACAGCTGATCTGATCCATCTGCGGCTTATAACATGTTAAATGCCACTGTCAAACTCCAAAAGCAGCATTTAACATGCACGCGCCGGAAGCATGTCACAAACCCTGCCCAACGGCACTGGTAACCGATGGGCTGGCATGATAACCTGGGGTCTGCAAGAGACCCCTGTGGCTGTGATTGCCGGATTGCTATGGTCGATGCTCATAGCAAGTGAGCATTTTTGCTCCTCAGAGCGGGGCTGCAGCTCCGCTGTGTGTAGCACAAGCAATCAGATCATCGCAGCTTCTAGTCTCTCGAGACTATTGAAGCAAGTGAGAAAATGTTTTTAAAAATATATATAAAATGTATATATCTAAAATTTAAATCACCCCCTATTCAAAATGAAACCATTAAAAAATATAGAAAATACTCTTATTTAATATCGCTGCATTCAAAATCTATCTATATATAAAAAGAATTAATCCGATCTGTAAGCAACGTAACAAGAAAAAAACACCAGAATTAAGTTTTCTTGGTCGCCGCAACATTGCATTAAAATGCAATAATGGGTGATCAAAAGATCATATCTATCCCAAAATAGTATCAATAAAAACATCAGCTCGGCATGCAGAAAATAAGCCCTCACCAAGCCCCACATCACGAAAAATGGGGACATTATGGGTCTCAGAAAATGACACAATTTTTTTTTTGCAAACTTGGATTTTTTTTCACCACTTAAATAAAAAGGAATCTAAACATGTTTGGCATCTACAAACTCGTAATGACCTGGAGAATCATTATGGCAGGTCTGTTTTAGCAATTTGGTGAACCCTCTAAAAAAATATTGTGGAATTGCACTTTTTTTTGCAATTTCACCCCACTTGGATTTTTTTCCCATTTTCCAGTACATTATGTGGTAAAATGAATGGTGTCGTTCAAAAGTACAACTTGTCCCGCAAAAACCAAGCCCTCATATGGCCATACTGATGGAAAAATGAAAAGGTTATGGCTCTGGGAAGAAGGGGAGCAAAAAACAGAAACGCAAAAACGTAAAATGGCCCGGGGGTGAAGGGGTTAAGTGTGACAAACATGCAAAAGAATAGGAGATCAGGAAGGGGGCAAACACTGTTTCACTGTAATATACCAGGATGGGCACAGGATGGGAGACATATAAACCAGGATGGGGAATATATATGGCAGTAAGGGCCCTTGATGTGGAACATATATACCAGGATGTGGCCAGGATGGGAGACATATATACCAGGATGTGGGACATATATGCCAGAATGGGCTCAGGATGAGCTCAAGATAAGAGACATACTCTATATACCAAGATGGGTACAAGATGAGAGACATATATACTAGTATGGATGACATATATACCAGGATGGGCCTAGGAAAGGCAAAATATATACCAGGATGAGCCCAGGATGGGAGACAAACAGTATATACCAGGATGGGCCCAGTATGGGAGACATGTCGATAGCAAGATGGGAGACAAATATACCAGGATAGGCCCAGGACAGGAGATATATGTACCAGGATGGGAGACATATATACCAGGAAGGGGACAGGATAGTGGACAGATATAACAAGATGGGCCCAGGATTGGGGACATATATATTGGGATGATCCCAGGCTGTGGTACACATACACCAGGATGGGCCCACGATGAGGGCATACTGTGTACACCGGGAAGAGGGACATATATGTATGCTCAGTAAATGCACTTAATACTTGATCGGGGCTCCTTTTTCATCAATTACTGCATCAATGCGGCGTGGCATAGAGGCGATTAGCCGGTGGCACTGCTGAGGTGTTATGGAAGCCCAGGTTGCTTTGATAGCGGGCTTTAGCTTGTCTGCATTGTTGGGTCTGGAGTCTCTCATCTTCCTCTTGACAATACCCCATAAATTCTCTATGGTGTTAATGTCAGGCGAGTTTGCTGGCCAATTAAGCAACAGTGATACTGTTGATCTTAAACCAGGTATTGGTACTTTTGGCAGTGTGGACAGGTGCCAAGTCCTGCTGGAGAATGAAATTTCCATCTCCAAAAAGCTTGTGAGCAGAGGAAAGCATGAAGTGC
The DNA here is from genome assembly GCF_051348905.1 of Ranitomeya variabilis. NCBI lineage: Eukaryota > Metazoa > Chordata > Amphibia > Anura > Dendrobatidae > Ranitomeya > Ranitomeya variabilis. Next base: position 434,988,836 of record NC_135232.1, on the reverse strand, counting down.
TTTAAAATTTCCTGACAGACAGCTGCGCTGACTTTGGTCTTAATAAAACACAGTGGATCTATACCAGCAAATGACATGGCTCACCAAACCATCACTGATTTTGGAAACTTCACACTAGACCTCAAGAAGCTTTGTGTGCCTCTCCACTCTTCTTCCAGATTCCGGGACCTTGTTTTCCAAATGAAATGCAAAATTTACTTTCATCTGAAAACAACACATTGGACCACTGAGCGACAGTCGAGTTCTTGTTCTCCTTGGCCAAGGTAAAAAGCTGCTGGCATTGTCTATTAGTCAGGAGTGACTTGACACAAGTAATGTGACACTTGTAACCCATGTCCTGGATACATCTGTGTGTGGTGGCACTTGAAGCAATGACTCCAGCAGCAGTCCACTTCTTGTTAATCCCCTCCACTGAATTGCTTTTTCTTAACAATCCTTTCAGGGCTGCGGCTATCCTGGTTGTTTGTGCACCTTTTTCTACCACACTTTTTACTTCCACTCAACTTTCCATTAATATGCTTGGATGCAGCATTCTGTGAACAACCAGCTTCTTTATCAATGATCTTTTGTGGCTTACCCTCTTGTGGAGTGTGTCAATGACTGCCTTCTGGATATCTGTCCAATCATCAGTCTTCCCCATGATTGTGGATCCTACTGAAACAGACTAAGGGACCTTTTTAAATGCTTCAGAAGCCTTTGCAGGTGTTTTTTGTTAATTATTGTAATTTACTGGTAATGACTTGATAATGGCGAATGTGGTAGAGGAAGCTCCACCTGTCGTGGGCGATAGCAGAGCAAAAGGATGTGAAAATCCATTCAGCCTGGGAGGAGGCCTGTCTGGAGTGGTTGGCCCATATTGAGCAGTGCTCCCCCACTGGGCGCGACGGAAGAAAAAACCATGCCCATTGCAGCGAGTTAAGGGAAAATTACAGCAAAACCAAAAACCTGTGCCAAACTTTAAGCTGTGTAAGAGTTTGTTCACACTGTGGCCATTTCACGGACAAAACCCAAGAAAAAAGTCCTTGCAATATCTTAATGTTTCAAGAGGCCTAGTCACTAGTCACTTGAGAGGTGAAGACCTGCTGTTATGGACTCCTGGACTGGATGTTGGACCAGGTCATTGTGAACTCAACTGCTCATCTCTATCCATAACCAGTTACTATTGTAAATTGATATCAGCAGGGAGGGAATGGGGAAAGGAGAGTCATATCATCAAGTGTAGAAGTACCTTGTTCCAAAGGAGATCATTGCATTGAGCCGTCCTAGTCCAGGACGTGTCACACAATGCAGCAAAGAAGGATTTTCTCCAGTGATGATAAGTAAGGGAATTCCACAGGGGGTGAACACCAGACAACATTTGATTTTACAATATAACTAGCTGGCTTCATATTAAATCTTGATGTTTTTATTATATCTGCATTGCCTATGCTCTTATGTATTTTTGTTATATGGAATATAAACCAGCTCACCCGTGATGCATAAACCAATCCTCGGGAGCACGGACCCGCTGTGTTCAGGTGTATAGAGTCCAAAAAAGAAAAGAATGTCTAGCTTCACCGAATCCGTAAAAAAGAATTGTTATTATTCACATACTATTAAGCATAGAGGATACAGACTTCAGCACAAGCCATATGGGTAAGAATCTCAACGCGTTTCTGGAGACTAAGCTCCCTTAATCATGACCAATGATTATATACATAAGCATCGCCTTATCCTTTTGTAACATACCATGATTAAGGCCATCTAGCCGAAACACGTCAGTTTCTCCTATGGATATGTGGTGGCTGCCAACATGCTTATTTTTCTTTTTGGGCTAATAAAAGTGATGTTTTAACCCTACACTTACACGTCATCACTGGAGGAAATCCTTCTTCTTTGCTGTATTGTAGCTTGAGGGACCACCATTGTGATATTTCTGCTACATCGTGAGTAAAATAAATTCCATTAAAAGCAAAATTGAAGGAGATTTACAGAAAAATTATTAATCAGCAGTCTAAGTACTGGTTTCATTATGATTAATATTATAATCTGTTAGGGAATTTTATGAGATCCCATGAGCTTTAGTCCTATAATGGTTTCACTTCCAGGCGATGACTGATCTATCAGCTGTGGTAAACAGCGCTAACAGTCAGCTGAGTCGTAACGATAACACACCCATCACATTTTCCACTTACTTCCTTGAGCATAAACTTGTCTTAACGCTTTCATGACTGCATATTAAATTGCTCTGAGCACATACTTCAAGGAGGATATCAAATTATTTTGGGTTGTGATTAAAATTTGTGCCTTCCACCCTCTACACGCTCACTCAAATGTCACTTGCGGTATTGGTTGTCTCACATCCCTACATGGAGAAAGGGATTATTTGGCTGGTCTCGTATGACAGGATTTGGTATGGCACCAGTAGGTTCCCCTCCCTAATAATGTGATAAAGCTGTGAGAAGAAATATTCAGTGATTTTCCCCTACAAACCACCGGAAGACAAGGAAGTAATGATAGAAGAAAGGGGATGCTGATGCTTTTGTAAAAGTCACAAGCCACCCACAAACCTGAATAATTCCGTAACTTAACTAATTCTGGCAATTTATATCCACTTTGTCAACACCACATATTTTGCCTTTTAGCAAGTATAACTTATTTAATGTCAGTTTATCAATTGTACTGACTGATCAGTTAAAAATTGCAGCATTTTGTCTAAGCAATAAAATGTTGTAATTATCCTTAACCTTTGCCTCTTCTACAATAACAGATAGGAGTTTATCTTGTTTTTCTTCAGACAATCAGCTGTTCTTTATAGCACAATAAGATTTTGTAGAAGTGAAACTAAAGTAGACTTTGTCACTATATATCATACCATGATTTGGCAATTACTGACATCAGATGATTTAAAAGCACAGGATAGAACTTCCATTTTCTTTTTTCCTCAGATAATATGCAAGTTACACAAGAAAATAAATCTGAAGATTGTCCAGGTCATAGTTATCAACTATTATCTATCTATCTATCTATCTATCTATCTATCTATCTATCTATCTATCTATCTATCTTCTATCAGCACAACGCGATGCAGTGCTGATGGGCTCCATGGTGACCCCTTGACCGCAAGATGGCCGCGGGTCATTCAGGGTCCTGCAGGGAAGGTGGTCTGTGAGCTCTCAGAATAAAGCAATGCAAAAATAATAATTTTTTGTATAAAATTTTTTTTATTGTGTAAAAGTGCCAAAACATAAAAAATATATCAATGGGGTATCAGTGTAATCATACTGACCCGAAGGTTAAAGCTGCCTTATTAATTTTGAATGCTCTGCACCCCCCAAAAAAACAATTCCTAAATTGCTGGTTTTTGTTCATTCTAACTTCCAAAAATCAGAATAGAAAGTGACCAAAAATGTAATGCACCCGAAAATAATACCAATAAAAACGTCAAATCGTCCCACAAAAAGCAAGCCCTCACATGACTCGGTCAGACAAAATATGGAAAAATTATAGCTGTCTAAATGTGGTGATGCAAAAACTATTTTTTGCAATAAAAAGCGTCTTTTAGTGTGTGACAGCTGCCAAACATAAAATCAGATATAAATCTGGTATTGCTTTAATCGCACCAACCTGAAAAATAAAGTTGCCTTATCACTTATACCGCATGAGGAACGGCGTAAAAAATAAATAAAACCAATTTTTCACATGCTGTTGATTTTTTTCATTCAGCCTCGCAAAGATCGCAGTAAGTCTCGACACACATTTATCCTGCACTCTACGCTGCTTGCTTACACCAGAGTTTCAATGTAAATCTCTGAACTATGTGATTCATATGGAACCCCAGGTGGAAGATTCCCTATAATGAGGCAGGTGTAGGCACTGTGGACACCATAGGACCTGTGATCAGGTGGTGTCCGTCTTCTTTGGCGAGTATAAAAGCACAGTCAACCACAGTTTTGTACAATTCTGAAAAGAAGGACACCACTGAACAGAGGCCAGATGAAGTCCAGAGTCACTATGTTGCCTCATTATAGTGAATGGATCCCTTATTGGGTTTCATCTGAATCACGTCACTTGGAAATTTAGTTGGAAACCCCAAGTAAGTGCTAAGCATAGAGCACCGGATAAATGTCATCCTAAATGTTATGCAAGACTCAATCAACAAAAAAAAGTCCCCACTCAGGTCCGTCATCTGTTAATGGAAATATAGGGGGCTTCCACGTTACTGGTAGCACAGAAGCTCTGGAAAAGTGAAATGGCTCCTTGACCCTCAAAAGAAATTCAGCAAATTCTGTGCTCCCAAATCCAAATGCCTCCTCCATTCTGAGCCCCAGTGTGTCTAAACTACATTTAGCTCCCACATGTTTGGCATTTCTGTAGCGATGAGACCCTGCCTAGTTTATGAGTGTGTGTTTCCAAAAGCATGAGCTGGGCATAATGTACTGGTCACATCAACATACTGGTCACTACAACTGCAGTTTGCACTTTTCACTCCGCAATATCCAATACGGCTTGTTTCTGGAAAACACCCATGGATTCAAAATTGTCACTACACCTGTAGATAAATTCCCAAATGGATATAATTTCCAAAATGGGGCCACTTGTGGGGGGATTCTGCTAATTATTCCAGCAAATTTTGTATTCAAAAAGTCAAATGGCGCTCCTTCCCTTTTAAGCCCTGCCGTGCAAACTGCAGTTTTCCTTTTTCTCCACATATTGGGTATTGGCATACTCAGGAGAAATTGCACAACAAATTGCATGGTGTAATTTCTCCCGTTACCCTTATGGAAATGCAAAATTTGTAGCTAAAAATCATTTTATGGGAAAAATGTGAATTTTGTATTTTCACGGCTCACCGTTATAAACTTCTGTGAAAACCTGGGGTTTCAAGGTACTCAATACACATCTAGATAAGTTCTTTGAGGGGTCTAGTTTCCAAAATGGGGTCACCTGTGGGGGTTTCCACTGTTTAGGCACATCAGGGGCTCTCAGAACACAGCATGGCGTCCGCTAATAATGCTAGCAAATTGTACATTTTTTCCTGTTACCCTTGAAAAAGTAAAAAAATTAGGTCTAAAGGAAATTTTTTTGTGAAAAAGTTAAATGTTTATTTTTTTCCCTGCACAATCCATTAATTTCTGTGAAGCACCTGAAGGGTTAATAAACTTCTTGAATGTGGTTTTGAGCACCTTGATTTGTGCAGTTTTGGGCACTTTCTGTCATATAGGCCCCTCAAAGTCACTTCATATGTGAGGTGATCCCTAAAAAATGGTTTTGTAAATTTTGTTGCAAAAATGACAAATCACTGGTCAACTTTAAACCATTATAACAGTGGTCCCCAACCTTTCAGAGGTCTAGATATCCACATTACATCCTGTGAGAGTGTTGCAAGCCACATCTAACTCCCTCCCCCTCACAGTAGTGGCATCCAGAGCCCCCATTATGGGTATAATGATAACCATAGCTTTTCCAAAGAGATCAGCCCGAAGCAGAATAACAAGATCCAGTGGTCCCCACAATTCTCCCATACAGTATTCTCCTATCCAGCACTCCCAACACACTGTCATATCCAGCTCAGGCACCTTCTCCGACAGGTATTATCATCCTGTCTCCAGTGTACCATACTTAAATTATCTCGAAACCCCTAGGACCAGTATATGTGCATCAGATCTGCTCTTCTGTGCAGGGATATGCACAAAATTCACCATTGTTAGATTTTCTCCTCATACCTGTTTGCTAGACCTGCAGCTAATGCACCAAGCTGGCAGACAGCCGCGAGCCACAATTCATGGGACCGCGAGCCACATGTGGCTCCCGAGCTACAGGTTGGGGACCCCTGCCTTACAACTTCCTAACAAAAAAAATTAAAAAAATTGTGCTGATGTAAAGTAGACATGTGGGAAATGTTATTTATCAACTATTTTGTGTGACATGATTCTCTGATTTAAGGGTATAAAAATAAAAATTTTGAAGATTGCAAAATTTTCACCAAATTTTTGATTTTTTCGCAAATAAATGTAAGTCATATCAAAGAAATGTTACCACTATCATGAAGTACAGTATGTCATGAAAAAATAGTCTCAGAATCAGTGGGAATCATTGAAGCGTTCCAGAGTTATCTATATATATAAGAGGCATTGTGATTACTCGCTAATCCCGCCCCCAGCACAGTAGCTCCGCCCCCACCACATCACCACACACAATCCTGCCCTCCACCCCATTACCACACACAATCCTGCCCCCACCACATCACCACCCACAATACCACCCCCCACCACATTACCACACACAATCCCGCCCCCCAACACATTACCACACACAATCCCGCCCCCCACTACATTAGCACACACAATCCCGCCCCCCACCACATTACCACACACAATCCCGCCCCCCACACATTACCACACACAATCCCGCCCCCCAACACATTACCACACACAATCCCGCCCCCACCACATTACCACACACAATCCCGCCCCCACCACATTACCACACACAATCCCACCCCCACCACATCACCATACACAATCCCGCCCCCCACCACATTACCACACACAATCCCGCCCCCAACACATTACCACACACAATCCCGCCCCCCACCACATTACCACACATAATCCCGCCCCCCCACCACATTGCCACACATAATCTCGCCCCCACCACATTATCACACATAATCCCGCCCCCCACCACATTACTACACATAATCTCACCCCCACCACATTACTACACATAATCCCGCCCTCCACCACATCACCACACACAATCCCGCTCCCCACCACATCACCACACACAATCCCGCCCCCACCACATTACCACACATAATTCCACCCCCCACCACATTTCCACACATAATTCCGCCCCCACCACATTACCACACATAATCCCCCACCACATCACCACACATAAACCCACCCGCCCACCACATCACCACACATAATCCCGCCCCCCCACCACATCACCACACATAATCCCGCCCCATCACATCACCACACATAATCCCACCCCCCACCACATCACCACACATAATCCCGCCCCCCATCACATCACCACACATAATCCTGCCCACCACCACATCACCACACATAATCCCGCCCCCCACCACATCACCACACATAATCCCACCCCCTCACCACATTACCACACATAATAACGCCTCCCACCCCATTACTACACATAATCCCACCACCCACCACATCACCACACAATCCCGCCCCCCACCACATCACCACACATAATCCCGCCCCCCACCACATTACCACACATAATCCCGCCCCCCACCACATCACCACACATAATCCCACCCGCCCACCACATCACCACACATAATCCCGCCCCCCCACCACATCACCACACATAATCCCGCCCCCATCACATCACCACACATAATCCCGCCCCCACCACATTACCACAGATAATCCCGCCCCCCACCACATTACCACACATAATCCCACCCCCCACCACATTACCACACATAATCCCACCCCCCACATTACCACACGAGGCTCCATCCCCACACATTACCACACGAGGCTCCGTCCCCACACATTACTGCACGAGGCTCCTTCCCCACACATTACCACACGAGGCTCCATCCCCACACATTACCACATGAGGCTCCTTCCCCCCACATTAACACACGAGGCTCCGTCCCCACACATTACCACACGAGGCTCCGTCCACACACATTACCACATGAGGCTTCGTCCACACACATTACCACACGAGGCTCTGTCCCCACACATTACCACACGAGGCTCTGTCCCCACACATTACCACACGAGGCTCCGTTCCCCCACATTACCACACGAGGCTCCGTCTCCCCACATTACCACACGAGGCTTCGTCCCCACACATTCGCACACGAGGCTCCGTCCCCACACATTACCACACAAGGCTCAGCCCCCCCACATTACCACACGCAGCACTTCCTTTCTATGTAGTTCAACCACTTCAGCCAAGGTAAAACGTACATTTAATTGCATCCGCATTCTCCCAAACAAAATGAGCCAAGAAGAGTCGTCAGGTCCATCTCACAGACCGCAGGAAAATCCTGACAACGATGCAGTAGCTGATCGACAACAACAATATCGACTAAATCGTAGGATTGGTCATCAACAATGAACACCTGAGCAGATTGATAAGGACAGAGAGAGATATTATTGTTATTAACTTCATTTTAAGTTAATTTACCACCTGCGTAAGCGCTATTGAATGTTGTCATTATTTACTTTAGTTTAATCACCAGCAGCGTTAATTAGATAGCAATGAGCGTCCCGAGCGTTAGCTGGCTGGAAACAGCTAGTGACCTCATAAAGTGAAAGTGGTCAGAATTGTAAAAATTGGCCTGGTTAGGAAGGTGAAAACAGGCATCGGGTGAAGGGGTTAAAAGGAACCTGCAAGGAAAAACACAATAACAAAAACAAATGGTTTTTATCTGCAGCCATACTGCTAATCTGCAGGTAAATATAGTTAGGACTTCTTCAGACATTTGTGATAATCGGTTAGATGTTGGATCAGAATACACAACTGGCCGCACATCTCCCGACCTGAGCATGACCGCTTCATATACAGCTCTGGCAGAAATTAAGAGACCACTGCAAAATTTTCAGTTTGTCTGATTTTTCTCTTTATAGGTATATTTTTGAGTAAAATGTAAATTGTTGTTTTGTTTTATAAACTACTGACAGCATAACTCTGAATTTCCAAGCAATACATTTTGTATTTATTTTCTGAAAATGAGAAATGGTCAAAATAACAAAAAAAATGCATTGCTTTCAGACTTCAAATAATGCAAACCCAACAAGTTCATAATCATTTGGAAACAACAATAATGTTTTAACTCAGGAAGAGTTCAGAAATCAATATTTTGTGGAATAACCAAGATTTTTAATCACAGCTTTCATGCGTCTTGGCATGCTTTCCACCAGTCTTTCACACTGTTTTGCCTGACCTTATGCCACTCCTGGTACAAAAATGTAAGCAGTTCTTTGTTTGATGGCTTGTGACTATCCATCTTCCTCTTGAAGACATTCCAGAGGTTTTTAATGGGGTTCAGGTTTGGAGATTGGGCTCACCATGACAGGGATTTGATGTGGTGGTCCTTTATCAACACCTTAATTGACCTAGCTGTGTGGCATGGCGCATTGTCCTGCTGGAAAAACCAGTCCTCAGAGTTGGGGAACATTACCTGAGCAGAAGGAATCAACTGTTTTTCCAGGATAACCTTGTATGCGGCTTGATTCATACGTCCTGCGCAAAGAAAAACCTGCCCAATTCCAGCCTTGCTGAAGCATCCCCAGATCATCACCGATCTTCCACCAAATTTCACAGTGGGTGCAAGGCACTGTGACTTGTATGCTTCTCCAGGTCTCCGTCTAACCATTAGATGACCAGGTGTTGGGCAAAGCTAAAAATTAGACTCATCAGAGGATTACCTTACTCCAGTCCTCTATGGTCCAATCCTTGTGGTCTTTGCAAACTTCAGCCTGGCTCTCCTTTGCTTCCCATTGATGAAAAGCTTTTTTATAGCTTTACATGACTTGAGTCCTGCCTCTAGGAGCCTGTTATGAACTGTTCTTGCCATGCACTTCACCCCAGCTGCCATTTGCCATTCCTTTTCCTAGGTCACTTGATGTAATCTTGTGGTTGCTGAGTGACATTCGAATAAGATGACGGTCATTCTTGTCAGTGGAAAGTCGTTTTCACCCTCTGCCGGTCTGTAGCTTTGTTGTCCAAAATGTCTGCTGCTTGACCTTGTAATGGACTACCGTCTTAGAAATTTTAAGGATGGAGGCAACATGACACTCACTGTGTCCCTCTGCTAGTAAAGCCAGAATTGAGCCCTTCTTTTCCTCACTCAAGACTTTTCTTTTCAACTCTTTTGACATGGTTAAAAGTAATTTTTTCATTCCTATTACTTTTGGGATATTACTAGCACTTGTTTTGCCATCCAGCTTGTCGTATTGCAAGAGGATTGTGAACACCACAGCAGTGTTTTTTTATACTTTCCTTCGTTAAATAAGATTTGGTTCAGGTGATCACCTAATCAGAAGCACATTAGGTAGAATGAGGTGTACTCTGGTTGGAATTCAACTGACACTGGAATGGCTGTCAGTAGTGATGATCGAGTGTACTCATTGCTCGGGTTTTCCCGAGCACGCTTGGGTGACCTCCGAGCATTTGTTAGTGTTCGGAGATTAAGTTTTCATCGCCTCAGCTGAATGACTTACAGCTATTAGCCAGGCTGAGTACATGTGGGGGTTGCCTGGTTGCTAGGGAATCCACACATGTAATCAAGCTGTAGCAATGAGTACACTCGCTCATCACTAGCTGTTAGTAGTGATGAGCGAGTATACTTGTTGCTCGGGTTTTCCTGAGCATGCTCGAGTAATCTCCAAGTATTTGTTAGTGTTCGGAGATTAAGTTTTCATTGCTGCAGTTGAATGATTTACAGCTATTAGCCAGGCTAAGTACATGTAAGGGTTGCCTGGTTGCTAGGGAATCCCCACATGTAATCAAGCTGGCTAATAGCTGTAAATCATTCAGCTGCCGCGATGAAAACGTAATCTCCGAACACTAACAAATACTCGGAGACCACCCGAACATGCTCGGGAAAACCCGAGCAACGAGTACACTCGCTCGTCACTAGCTGTCAGACATGTAGAGAGGTTGATTTTTATAAAACTGTGCAGTGGTCTCTTAATTTTTGCCAGAGCTGTATTTCTGTGAAGCTGTCATGCTCAGGTCAGGAAATGTGTGACCAGGCTGTGCATTCCTATCAGACGTCAGACTGATTATCATGGACATCTGAAGGAGTCCTTATAAACATATGCAGGTGTCTAATTTTAAGATCGACTGCAGGGAAGAAATTAAGTTATATTCTCCCTGCAGACCCACGCTTCCAGTCATAGGGGCAGTAAACTGTTAGCACTGACAACACAGTGAATGCGCTGAAATCACTTCCTTGCTCCTTGAATGAGATTCTGCTCTGCAGCGTGGTATACGTGCGCACTTCGAATTAGACTTCTGAACATGTTTAAAGTCGTATTTACCTTCACACTGCCACTATGGCTGCAGGTAAATACAATTTTTTTTGCTGACAGGGTCCCTTTAATCCCTGTTACTTACTTGTCAATTATTTAGATAATTGAAAGGCCTAATACCAATATATTATCCTTATCTACCTCATGTATCTTAAACCTTATTGCAGTCCATCTCCTCTGATCAAGACTGACTTGTGCTGCTTTTTCACAGTGGATGACAAGTGTAGGAGGCATGGGGCAGGGGAAGATGTGTTCATAAAGTAAGGCTACGTTCACATTTGCGTTGTGCGCCGCAGCGTCGGCGCCGCAGCGCACAACACAAACAAAAACGCAGCAAAACGCATGCACAACGCTGCGTTTTGCGCCGCATGCGTCCTTTTTTAATTGATTTTGGCTACGTTCACATTAGCGGCGGGCGCCGCAGCGTCGGGCGCCGCAGCGGCGCCGCATGCGTCATGCGCCCCTATATTTAACATGGGGGTGCATGGACATGCGTCGCACTTGCGTTTTGCGCCGCATGCGTCGCTGCGGCGCCCGCGTTCGGGCGCAGAGGACGCAGCAAGTTGCATTTTTGCTGCGTCCAAAATCAATTAAAAAAAGGACGCATGCGGCGCAAAACGCAGCGTTGTGCATGCGTTTTGCTGCATTTTTGTTTGCGTTGTGCGCTGCAGCGCCGACGCTGCGGCGCACAACGCAAATGTGAATGTAGCCTTTGGATGCAGCAAAAATGCAACTTGCTGCGTCCTCTGCGCCCGCCGCTAATGTGAACGTAGCCTAAGCTGATTTCTTTGATGAGATATGGAGCGCCCACCAGGGCCGTGGGGATACTCGGTACTGGGCCGGTTCTTAAAGGGATGTGTTCACGGCAGCAGTGACCCAGTCCGTGGCCCTGGGCGTCCAATAAAAGAGTCAATGAATTGAAAGAGGAAATAAAGTTGATAGGGGTATTGTTCGTGATGCCACCTGTGGTACTCAGCCAGCAATGGCCGATGCTGCTTAAAGGAGACCGCTGGGACTGATGGTGATGCATCAGCTTAGTCCCAGGGCAATTACGGTGTTTAAGTCACTGATGGTAGAAGTCAATCTTGTAGTGCAGGTGGCGCAGCAATAATTTAGAGGACACAGCAGGGTGCAGTTTCCACAGTATACTCACATTTTGAAGTGCAGTTCGGGGCACTGGTTACAGATGACAATGGAAGCCCAGGGAGCCTGGAAGCAACTTAGGATCCGCTAGCCAGATGGATTTTGAGGCCTCCTTACTGCGCTGTCCTCTGAGGTTCTTGCTGCCTAAAGCTATGCTCAGTTCTCTATTCCTTATTGGTCTGTAGTACTTGACTGTATGGCAGGCAGCTCGAGCATATTACAGGTGTCTGTTGTGAATTCCGTTCTCGGGCTCCCTCCTGTGGTCATGAGTGGTACTGTGTGAGTTTGTTCTTGGGCTCCCTCTGGTGGCCTTTAGCGATATGGCTGGTCTTGGCTGGGCTCAGCTGTTTCATCTCCTGCTAGGCTGGGCCTATTTAACTCACTTGGACCTTTACTTGTCGCCTGCTGTCGGTGTATGCAGTCCTGATCCTGTGCTCTCCTGAATATTCCTTGTGACCAGTCTCCTGCTATGAGAAGCTAAGTTTGCTTGTTCAGTTTCTCATTATTTCCTTGAAAACGTTTCTCATTATATTATGAGTTCAGCCCAGCTTGCTTTTATGTGATTTTTTGCTTGCTGGTTAGTTCTGGGGTGCAGAGTGCGCCCCTCACATCGTGAGTCGGTGTGGGGGTTCTTGTATTCTCTGCGTGGTTTACTTTTGATAGTTTTTGTACTGACCGCACAGACACCTATCTATTATCTGCCTATCTAGTATTAGCGGGCCTCATTTGCTAAACCTGTTTCATCTCTACGTTTGTGTTTTCCCCTTAACTCACCGTTATTATTTGTGGGGGGCTATCTAAAACTTTGGGGATATTTCTCTGAGGCAAGTGAGGTCTTTGCTTTCTCTCTAGGGGTAGTCAGTTTCTCAGGCTGTGACGAGGCGTCTAGGTTTTCAGGTAACGCTCCACAGCTGCCTTTAGTGTGTTTGGATAGGATCAGGATTGCGGTCAGTATAGCTTCCACATCCCCAGAACTTGTCCTATATATTCAGGGTATATGTGTCAGGTCAGTTTGAGATCCTACCACCAGGATTATAACAGTACAGCAGGCCATAAAGTGTTAATGCAGCAGAAGAGGGAGAAGAGAAATCTTAAGGTCATATATTTTTTTTTTTCCTCATCACTGTGTTTAGCCTCTCTCCTCCCCTTAATCTCTGGGTGGTTCTGTATGCAGCTACTAATATGGACATTCAGAGTCTGTCTTCTAGTGTGGATCACCTCACTGCAAGCGTACAGGGCATTCAGGATTATGTAGTCCGCAGTCCTATGTCAGAGCCTAAAATACCTATTCCTGAGCTGTTCTCCGGAGATAGATCTAGGTTTTAGAACTTTAAGAATAATTGTAAGTTATTCCTTTCTCTGAGACCTTGCTCATCTGGCGACTCTGTTCAGCAAGTTAAAATTGTTATTTCTTTGTTGCGGGGTGACCCTCAAGATTGGGCATTCTCTTTGGCGCCAGGAGATCCGGCACTGCTAAATGTTGATGCGTTTTTTCTGGCGCTTGGAGTGCTTTATGAGGAACCAAATCTGGTAGACCAAGCAGAGAAGGTTTTGCTGGCTCTCTCTCAGGGTTGGGATGAAGCAGAGGTTTATTGTCAGAAGTTTAGGAAGTGGTCAGTGCTCACTCAGTGGAATGAGTGCGCCCTGGCGGCGATTTTCAGAAAGGGTCTTTCTGAAGCCCTTAAAGATGTTATGGTGGGTCGGCAGGTCTGAATGAGTCAATGTCTTTGGCCATTCAGATTGATCGGCGTTTGCGGGAGCGCAAACCTGTGCACCCTCTGGCGGTATTTTCTGAGCAGAAACCTGAGCCTATGCAATGTGACAGGATTCTGACCAGAGTTGAGCGGCAAAATCACAGACGTCAGAATGGGTTGTGCTTTTACTGTGGTGATTCTGCTCATGTTATCTCAGCATGCTCTAAGCGCACAAAAAGGGTTGCCAAGTTTGTCACCATTGGTACTGTACAACCTAAATTCATTTTGTCTGTTACTTTGATTTGCTCTTTGTCATCCTACCCAGTTATGGCTTTTGTGGATTCAGGTGCTGCCCTGAATTTGATGGATTTGTCATTTGCCAGGCACTGTGGTTTTATCTTGGAGCCTTTACAATTCCCTACCTCGCTAAAAGGAATTGATGCTACACCATTGGCCAAGAATAAACCTCAGTACTGGACTCAATTGACCATGTGCATGGCTCCTGTACATCAGGAGGTAATTCGCTTTCTGGTGCTACATAATTTGCATGATGTTGTCGTGTTGGGTCTGCCATGGCTGCAGGCTCATAATCCAGTCCTGGATTGGAAAGCAATGTCTGTGTCAAGTTGGGGTTGCCAGGGGATTCATGGCGATGCTCCTTTGGTGTCAATTGCTTCTTCTACTCCTTCTGAAGTCCCTGAATTTTTGTCGGACTACCAGGATGTATTTGATGAGCCCAAATCCAGTGCCCTACCTCCTCATAGGGATTGTGATTGTGCCATAAATCTGATTCCTGGTAGTAAGTTCCCTAAGGGACGACTTTTTAATTTGTCTGTACCAGAACATACCGCTATGCGGAGTTATATAAAGGAGTCCTTGGAGAAGGGACATATTCGCCCGTCCTCGTCCCCTTTGGGTGCGGGGTTCTTTTTTGTGGCCAAGAAGGATGGTTCTCTGAGACCCTGTATAGATTATCGCCTTCTAAATAACATCACGGTCAAATTTCAGTATCCCTTGTCACTGTTGTCCGATCTGTTTGCCCGGATTAGGGGGGCCAGTTGGTTCACCAAGATAGATCTTCGTGGAGCGTATAATCTTGTGCGCATAAAGCAGGGCGATGAATGGAAAACAGCATTTAATACGCCCGAAGGCCATTTTGAGTACTTGGTGATGCCTTTTGGGCTTTCTAATGCCCCCTCTGTGTTTCAGTCCTTCATGCACGACATCTTCCGACAGTACTTCGATAGATTTATGATTGTGTACCTGGATGATATTTTGGTCTTTTCTGATGATTGGGAGTCTCATGTGAAGCAGGTCAGGATGGTATTTCAGGTCCTGCGTGCCAATGCCTTGTTTGTGAAGGGCTCTAAATGTCTCTTCGGAGTCCAGAAGGTTTCCTTTTTGGGCTTTATTTTTTCTCCTTCTACTATCGAGATGGATCCAGTCAAGGTCCAGGCTATTCATGACTGGACTCAACCTACATCTGTGAAGAGTCTTCAGAAGTTCTTGGGTTTTGCTAATTTTTACCGTCGCTTCATCACTAATTTTTCTAGTGTGGTGAAGCCTTTGACGGATTTGACCAAGAAGGGTTCTGATGTGACGAATTGGTCTCCTGCGGCCGTGGAGGCCTTTCAGGAGTTGAAACGTCGGTTTTCTTCGGCTCCTGTCTTGCGCCAGCCCGATGTCTCTCTTCCCTTTCAGGTCGAGGTTGATGCTTCTGAGATTGGAGCAGGGGCTGTTTTGTCACAGAGAAGCTCTGATGGCTCTGTGATGAGACCATGTGCTTTCTTTTCAAGAAAGTTTTCGCCTGCCGAGCGGAATTATGATGTTGGTAATCGAGAGTTGTTGGCAATGAAGTGGGCATTTGAGGAGTGGCGACATTGGCTTGAGGGAGCCAAGCATCGTGTGGTGGTCTTGACGGATCACAAGAATTTGACTTATCTCGAGTCTGCCAAACGGTTGAATCCGAGACAGGCTCGATGGTCGCTGTTTTTCTCTCGCTTCAATTTCGCGGTTTCATATCTTCCGGGTTCGAAAAACGTGAAGGCTGATGCCCTTTCTAGGAGTTTTGTACCTGACTCCCGGGAAGTTTCTGAACCGACTGGTGTTCTCAAAGAGGGGGTGATTTTGTCTGCCATCTCTCCTGATCTGCGACGGGTGTTGCAGGAGTTTCAGGCCAATAAACCTGACCGTTGTCCACCGGAGAGACTGTTTGTCCCAGACAGATGGACCAGTAGAGTTATTTCCGAGGTTCATTCTTCGGTGTTGGCGGGTCATCCTGGGATTTTTGGTACCAGGGATTTGGTGGCGAGATCCTTTTGGTGGCCTTCCTTGTCGCGGGATGTGCGTTCCTTTGTGCAGTCCTGTGGGATTTGTGCTCGGGCCAAGCCTTCGTGTTCTCGTGCCAGTGGATTGCTTTTGCCTTTGCCTGTCCCAAAGAGGCCTTGGACGCATATTTCCATGGATTTTATTTCGGATCTTCCTGTCTCTCAGAAGATGTCTGTCATCTGGGTGGTTTGTGATCGTTTTTCCAAAATGATCCATTTGGTACCCTTGCCTAAGTTGCCTTCCTCCTCCGATTTGGTGCCACTGTTTTTTCAGAATGTGGTTCGTTTACATGGTATTCCGGAGAACATTGTGTCCGACAGAGGATCCCAGTTTGTGTCCAGATTTTGGCGATCCTTTTGTGCTAAGATGGGCATTGAATTGTCTTTTTCGTCAGCCTTCCATCCTCAGACGAATGGTCAAACCGAACGAACTAATCAGACCTTGGAAACTTATTTGAGATGTTTTGTTTCTGCTGACCAGGATGATTGGGTGACCTTTTTGCCATTGGCTGAGTTCGCCCTCAATAATCGGGCTAGTTCTGCTACTTTGGTTTCACCTTTCTTTTGCAATTCTGGTTTTCATCCTCGTTTCTCCTCGGGTCAGGTCTTCTGACTGTCCTGGGGTGGATTCTGTGGTGGATAGGTTGCAGCAGATTTGGAACCATGTGGTGGACAATTTGACTTTGTCCCAAGTGAAGGCTCAGTGCTTTTGCTAACTGCCGTCGCTGTGTGGGTCCCCGACTTCGTGTGGGGGATTTGGTATGGTTGTCTTCTCGTTATGTCCCGATGAAGGTTTCCTCTCCTAAGTTCAAGCCTCGTTTCATCGGTCCTTATAAGATTTTGGAAATTCTCAACCCTGTGTCTTTTCGTTTGGACCTCCCAACATTGTTTGCCATTCATAATGTGTTCCATAGGTCATTGTTGCGGAGATATGTGGTGCCTGTGGTCCCTTCTGTTGATCCTCCTGCTCCGGTCTTGGTCGAGGGGGAGTTGGAATATGTGGTGGAGAAGATCTTGGATTCTCATATTTCGAGACGGAGGCTTCAGTACTTAGTGAAATGGAAGGGTTATGGTCAGGAGGATAATTCCTGGGTTGTCGCCTCCGATGTCCATGCGGCTGATTTGGTTCGTGCCTTTCATTTGGCTCGTCCTGATCGGCCTGGGAGCTCTGGTGAGGGTTCGGTGACCCCTCCTCAAGGGGGGGGGTACTGTTGTGAATTCCGTTCTCGGGCTCCCTCCTGTGGTCATGAGTGGTACTGTGTGAGTTTGTTCTTGGGCTCCCTCTGGTGGCCTTTAGCGATATGGCTGGTCTTGGCTGGGCTCAGCTGTTTCATCTCCTGCTAGGCTGGGCCTATTTAACTCACTTGGACCTTTACTTGTCGCCTGCTGTCGGTGTATTCAGTCCTGATCCTGTGCTCTCCTGAATATTCCTTGTGACCAGTCTCCTGCTATGAGAAGCTAAGTTTGCTTGTTCAGTTTCTCATTATTTCCTTGAAAACGTTTCTCATTATATTATGAGTTCAGCCCAGCTTGCTTTTATGTGATTTTTTGCTTGCTGGTTAGTTCTGGGGTGCAGAGTGCGCCCCTCACATCGTGAGTCGGTGTGGGGGTTCTTGTATTCTCTGCGTGGTTTACTTTTGATAGTTTTTGTACTGACCGCACAGACACCTATCTATTATCTGCCTATCTAGTATTAGTGGGCCTCATTTGCTAAACCTGTTTCATCTCTACGTTTGTGTTTTCCCCTTAACTCACCGTTATTATTTGTGGGGGGCTATCTAAAACTTTGGGGATATTTCTCTGAGGCAAGTGAGGTCTTTGCTTTCTCTCTAGGGGTAGTCAGTTTCTCAGGCTGTGACGAGGCGTCTAGGTTTTCAGGTAACGCTCCACAGCTGCCTTTAGTGTGTTTGGATAGGATCAGGATTGCGGTCAGTATAGCTTCCACATCCCCAGAACTTGTCCTATATATTCAGGGTATATGTGTCAGGTCAGTTTGAGATCCTACCACCAGGATCATAACAGGTGTCACTCCTTTGTGGTGGCTCCGGCTCTCATCTGCTGCTGTGCCTTCAGGTGTTGTGATGGCCTAGAAGACCTGCCCTCCAGATTTAGTTGCGGGGCCTGCAGTTCCTACACAACCATGGACTTCGGTGTCCGGTCTTTGGCGCTCAGTCCTGAGGTGAGCTCAGTTGCAGCTCAAATCCCTCAGGTCCTTCCTTGACTTCCTCTCTCCTCTCTGTCTTCCTTAGACTAACTAACTCCGCCTCCACGCCAGAACTTATATCTGGAAGCTCCCCTTAAATCAGGTGTTAGAGCTCCCCCTTCTGGTCTGGAGTAGGAAAGATGTTGGATGTAATTGTTATCTAGTCAGGGAAACCCTCCTTGTTTCCAGGCATGTCATCACCCCCTGTGAGAGAGGCAATGCCACTGTGGCAACCAGACTCCTGGGTTGCCACAGATACATTGCAAATGTTCTTTCAATTCCCTGTGGTATTGATTTATATAAAGATAATAAATGATATCTGGAATAAGACACTGGATCACAGATATCAAGGAATTATTGTATTCAGCTTCCTATGACCTACATGCTCATATAGACGGCTTAGGAGGGACTGACAGACTCCCATTAAGAATCTGACTATTAAACTATTTCTTTGGAAACACTAATAAAATTATAATTTACTATCAGTTTCTAAGAAGCTATCAAGTTACAAGCAATATGACTGCACTTCCTGTTGTGACATACAAAAATGGCTTTTGCCCAAATGTAATTGTTTTTTATATTTAATGTGTACACACTTGAGGCAGATTTATTGCTGAATCTTCTATAAATATCCCGTTCACCTATGAAAATATCGAGAATGGATATCAGGACCACAGGAATTAAGTAATTGTGTGTGTAACAACATCCTATTGGCCATAACTTTTTATTTTTAGCTGTTTAGCTGCATTGGGGGATATCTTCAAATTAACTTAATTTTTAATTTTATAGAATGCAGAATTTTTTTTCTCCGCTGTAGTTTTTTATTCCTATTTTTTCCCCCATTATTTTCCTGTGACACCTGTGTTGTGTAACTCAGCCTATGTGTATGTTTACATAATCTCCTTATTCTTCTGCCAAGTGTCTCCACCCGAGTCTTGCTTGAAAGTTGGGTACTGGGAAATTCCTCCACAAGCGATGACTCTAAGAAAACTTGCCCAGCACTCAATAAGTTTTAGTAACAAAAAGTTCCACCTAATTATAGAAAAGGGAAGGGCATTTATTGCTCTAACAACAAGCAGACAGAACTGGTAGGCAAGGTGCACAACAGATGTGTAATGATAATGAATAAAATGAAAAATAACTCATCTTCTGGATAGCATATGAATTTTGACATTAGCAGTCATATAACAAGTAGTAATGACAACATAGATTTAATACAGTGAGTATTAAAGATAAAAATTGTCAAACCCACTTTCACACCTTGAACACTAGGTCAATAGACCTATAGTATGCACCTATCTTTAATATAATTAATCGGTCCCATTCTTATCCAGGAGAGTGGGATTATTTTTTCTCATTTGTCATCCATGTGCTGTCTGTAAACAATCTGTGGTTTACTCAGCAGCTATTAATAATTTTTGCAGGACTATTTACAGTTTCCCACCTTACAAAATTGCAACATATCTGTAAAAATTGGCTTCCAATCCATTTTGGGGTCACATTGCAGCATGCTGTGATTTTTCCTCATGCCGAATACAGCTGAGAAAAAATACGCAGATCTGCACTCAGGGGTGGATTAAGGGTAGCCAGGGCCCCGGGCTGTCCAGACACTGTGGGCCCCCCCCAGTCATGTGACGGGGGTCATGTGACGGGGGTCATGTGACGGGGGTCATGTGACAGGGGTCATGTTATACCTGAACCAGATTATTCCAGAAAAATGGCCGGGCCCTACTCTACTGTAACCTATTAATTTGTTAAAATCTGCAATACAATTTAGGTATATTTTGACCAATAATATCACATACAAGGAACAAATACCACCGTGCCATGACCAGGACCACAAATTACAACCACAGTGATCGAATAATATCACATACAAGGAACAAATACCACTGCACCATGTCAAGACCACATATTACCACCACTTGGTGACCAAATAGCACATTCAAGGGACAAATACCACAACACCATTTCCAGACCACATATTACCACCACATAGTGACTGAATACTACAATACTGATCAGTAATTAAAAAAAAAAAACAACACAATATTATCACCATAAGTGCCAGTATTCACAGGAGATCTGTACTTAGTATGCAGTGTCTGTGTAGAGGTAATACAGAGATCACTGGTGGTATTATACACAAGAGCTCTGTATATAATGTATAGGTAATACAGTGATCACTGGTGACATTGTACACAGGACCTCTGTATAAAGTATACAGTGTATAGTGTCAGTGTATAGGTAACACTGACTCACCAGTGATGTCTCTAGGTGAAGTCCTTCATCTTTCATCCAGCACAGACCGCCATCATTTCTTCCAGCCAGGACTCGTTTCTGCAGGAAATAACACAGTTATCTCGAGCTCTGCTTGCAGAAGCCATGACTCGTTTCTGCAGGAAATAACACAGTTATCTCGAGCTCTGCTTGCAGAACACATTACTTAATTTTTCACAACTTCTACATTACACCACATGGAGAAAAAAAGGCGATATAGTGTCACTCTGCACAGTAACAGGACTGCCCCCCCATTTAAAACAGTATACTCAAAAAATAAAATAAATACATCACTGCAGTAATAATATCCCTTAATTAGCCCCTATGGTAATAATATTCCCACACCCTGGCCCCGTGAGTCTCATTCCTGGCTCCAGCCATATGTTCTCCCATCCTGCACTCATGAGTATCCATTCTACACCATATGATCTCCCCATCCTGCCCCATCTGTCTCCATCGTATCCATCCTGCCCCATGATCCAATCCTGCACCATGTCTTTCATTCTGCCCCATGTCTACATTCTGCCCATGCCTCCAGTCCTGCCCCCAGTGTGTCCAGCAATCTGCCCCAGTGTGTCCAGCATAATACCCCCAGTGTGTCCAGCATATTACCCCCAGTGTGTCCAGCAATCTGCCCCAGTATGTCCAGCATATTGCCCCAGTATGTCCAGCAATCTGCCCCAGTGTGTCCAGCATTTCCCCCAGACAATGTCTCCAGCAATCTGCCCCAGTGTCTGACACCAGCATATTGCCCCCAGTGTGTCCAGCATTGCCCCCAGACAGTGTGTCCAGCAATCTGCCCCAGTGTGTCCAGCAATCTGCCCCAGTGTGTCCAGCATATTACCACCAGTGTGTCCAGCAATCTGCCCCAGTATGTCCAGCATTGCCCCAGTGTGTCCAGCATATTACCACCAGTGTGTCCAGCAATCTGCCCCAGTATGTCCAATTGTCCAGCATTGCCCACAGTGTCTCCAGCATTGCCCCAGTGTCTCCAGCATTGCCCCAGTGTCTCCAGCATTGCCCCAGTGTCTCCAGCATTGCCCCCAGACAGTGTGTTCAACAATCTGCCCCAGTATGTCCAGCATATTGCCCCAGAGTATCCAGCATTGCCCCCAGTGTGTCCAGCAATCTGCCCCAGTGTCTCCAGCATTGCTCCAGTGTCTCCAGCATTGCCCCAGTGTCTCCAGCATTGCCCCTGTGTCTCCAGTATTGCCCCCAGTGTGTCCTCCAGCATTGCCCCCAGTGTGTCCAGCAATCTGCCCCAGTGTCTCTAGCATTGCCCCAGTGTCTCCAGCAATCTGCCCCAGTGTGTCCTCTAGCATTGCCCCAGTGTGTCCAGCAATCTGCCCCAGTGTCTCCAGCAATCTGCCCCAGTGTCTCCAACATTGCCCCAGTGTCTCCAGCAATCTGCCCCAGTGTCTCCAGCATTGCCCCCAGTGTGTCCAGCAATCTGCCCCAGTGTCTCCAGCATTGCCCCCAGTGTCTCCAGCATTGCCCCCAGTGTCTCCAGCAATCTGCCCCAGTGTCTCCAGCAATCTGCCCCAGTGTGTCCAGCATTGCCCCCAGTGTGTCCAGCATTGCCCCCAGTGTCTCCAGCAATCTGCCCCAGTGTCTCCAGCAATCTGCCCCAGTGTCTCCAGCATTGCCCCAGTGTCTCCAGCATTGCCCCCAGTGTGTCCAGCAATCTGCCCCAGTGTCTTCAGCATTGCCCCCAGTGTGTCCAGCAATCTGCCCCAGTGTCTCCAGCATTGCCCCCAGTGTGTCCAGCATTGCCCCCAGTGTCTCCAGCAATCTGCCCCAGTGTCTCCAGCAATCTGCCCCAGTGTCTCCAGCATTGCCCCCAGTGTGTCCAGCATTGCCCCCAGTGTCTCCAGCAATCTGCCCCAGTGTCTCCAGCATTGCCCCCAGTGTGTCCAGCATTGCCCCCAGTGTCTCTTCAGCAATCTGCCCCAGTGTCTCCAGCAATCTGCTAATCTGCCCCAGTGTCTCCAGCATTGCCCCCAGTGTGTCCACAGTTAGTTAGCTTATAAAAAAAAACCAAAACAAAAAAAAAATAAACATCTACTCACCTGACCAGCGATCCAGGCGGCGAGCTCCCTCCAGCAGCGCACACTTGCCGGCGACTGACAATGACGTCAGATGCCGGCGACGTGTGCGCTGCGGGCGGCCGACTTCAGCTGCCAGCCTCCAATTGGCTTTTGTTAACTATTGACGTGCGGGCGCGCGCCCGCACGTCAATAGGAAACCGCCGCAACGCCGGAAGGGGCCCAGTGAGCAGATGAGAAGGGGCCCAAAGCGGGCCCCCTCTCTCTGCGCATCGGGTCCGGGGGCACATAAATGCCAGCACCGGCGGGCATCACAGTGCTCGGGCGGATTATCAGAGGGTCAATCTGTGCGGTAGCCCAGGGCCCCCCACACCACTGGGCCCTGGGCTACCGCCCATATTGACCCTCTGATGATCTGCCCCTGTCTGCACTGCCTCACTGAATAACATTGGTCCGAGTGCAATTGCTTTTTTTATTGGATTGCACTCATCCGTTTTATACGCTCATGTGAGCGAACCCTTAATGTGAGGGATGAGATCAGACAGCAAACACTATTACTCAATATTGCCAGCTGCTGCTACTGTTGGCAAGCTTAGATGAGGGGTGTAATCTTATAACACAAAGGCCAGACCACACAGAGCGTTACTCGTGCTCAGACTGTTTAGCGTGACCATAGATCATGGACCCACTGTTCCAAAGACCAGATTTTCAATGGGGGTTGTGACTAAGCAGCTAACTTGGTGTTCACTAGAGCCTCTAGTGTTGAGGTCAGGCTTGTGTGGCAGGTAGGTGCCAGGTACTACTCCAGTGCGGCGTCCTGCAATAGCAGATGACCCCCAAGGGGACAGAACACTGTAACGACAGGTGCAGGCAGGTACTGTAGGTATATTGTCCGACTCAGCTGATTCACAGACAGACAGGTACTGGCAGCCATGGCTGGTAAGCAGACAGGCACTGCCGGATATGGGTGATATACAGGTAGATGGGTATAGGTAGACACAGCCGGTTTACAGTCAGGTCAGTGCAGACACAACTGATATACTGACAGGTGCAAATAGATCAATGGCTGCACTCAATTTTACTGTACTAAAGCAAGGAAATGTGCGATACATGAAATGTGAATAGCATAATGGCTTGTGAAATCTATGAAAAAACAGATGAGATGCTTAGCACAAGATTTGGCCAAAAAATGTGAGCCCATCCACCAAACGTCAAGGTAACCTCAAATCAGATGGGTACCTGACCTGTCAGCCTAGTGTGAACACTTACCTCTGGCTAATAACATGGTAAAGCCTGCATTTATAGGAAGGTCAGAACCAACTGTGTTTGGATGTAATTAAAATCACAGCATGGTGAAGGGCGGGGCGTTCAAGTCAGAAAAAATAGTACATAGTAAATATAGGAAAACTGACAGCGGGAAGTGTTCACACTAGGCAGTCATGTGTTTTTTCATAGATTTCACAAGCCATTATGCTATGCACATTTCATGTATCGCACATTTCCTTGCTTTAGTACAGTAAAATTGAGTGCAGCTATTGATCTATTTGCTATGTAAGTTTTTTTTGGTTATGTACCAGTTCAGACTACATTGCTGTTCAGTCAGTTTTCCTATATTTACTATGTACTATTTTTTCTGACTTGAACACCCTGCCCTTCACCATGCTGTGATTTTAATTACATCCAAACACAGTTGGTTCCGACCTTCCTATAAATGCAGGCTTTATCATGTTATTAGCCATAGGTAAGTGTTAACACTAGGCAGACAGGTCAGGTACCCATCTGATTTGAGATTACCTTGACGTTTGGTGGATGGGCTCACATTTTTTGGCCAAATCTTGTGCTAAGCATCTCATGTGTTTTTTCATAGATTTCACAAGCCATTAAGCTATTCACATTTCATGTATCGCACATTTTCTTGCTTTAGCACAGTAAAATTGAGTGCAGCCATTATCTATTTGCTATGTAAATCTTTTTTGGTTATGTACCAGTTCAGACTAGATTGCTGTTCAGTCAGTTTTCCTATATTTACTATGTACTATTTTTTCTGACTTGAACGCCCCGCCCTTCACCATGCTGTGATTTTAATTACATCCAAACACAGTTGGTTCTGACCTTCCTATAAATGCAGGCTTTACCATGTTATTAGCCAGAGGTAAGTGTTCACACTAGGCAGACAGGTCAGGTACCCATCCGAATTGAGATTACCTTGACGTTTGGTGGATGGGCTCACATTTTTTGGCCAAATCTTGTGCTAAGCATCTCATGTGTTTTTTCATAGATTTCACAAGCCATTATGCTATTCACATTTCATGTATCGCACATTTCCTTGCTTTAGTACAGTAAATTGAGTGCAGCCATTGATCTATTTGCTATGTAAGTTTTTTGGGGTTATGCACCAGTTCAGACTAGATTGCTGTTCAGTCAGTTTTCCTATACTGACAGGTGCAGTCAGGCACGGCTGATATACTGGCAGACAGGTGGGCACAGCTGATACAATGGCACGCTGGTGGGCATGGCTGATACACTGGCAGTCTGACAGGCACAGATGAGATACCGGCAGGCAGAGGTAGGATCCAGTTCAGACTGGATGAATAGGAACAGCTTCAGGAAGAACTGGGTCACTGGCAAGTATGACTAGAATACAGGAATGGGTAGGACCCAGTTCAGACCGGAAAGATAGGAACAGCTTGAGGAAGGACTGGGTCACTGGCAGGTGCGACTGGAATACAGGAATGGATAGGACTCAGTTCTGACTGGACAGAGGAGGAACTGCAGGTGCAGATTGGAAGGGAACCCCAGATGCGGACAATCAGGGAACTGCAGATGCGAAAAAGTAGGGAACCGGAGATTCCTACAGGACAGACAGGAGCAGGTTTATATAGAACAGACAGGGTAAGGATAGGTGCAGAAAGGACAGACTGGACCAAGTTCACACAAGACAACATAAGGACAAGTACACACACCAGTCAGACAGAACCAGATTCACACAGGGCACTTACTATGAAGTAGCAAGTGTACACACAGATCACTAATGTTGCACAGCGACAAAAGAATAGAGATAGGTATTGATTCAGAAACTGCAGGTTTTAGAGATAGGTACAAGTTGAGACACTGCAGGTTTAGCGATAGGTACTAGACACAGGAGGTCTAGAGACAGCTTCTGATATAGATACAGCAGGTTTAGGGAAAGATCCAGATTTAGATACAAACAGGTTCAGAGATAGGACCTAATTCAGACTAGATCAGACACAGGTACAGCAGTTCGCCCCAGGTACATTTCGCCCCCGCACATTTCTTCCCCAGGGAGCCAAATGCTGGGGATGAAATGTGCGAGGGAGAAATGTACCCGGGGGCGAACAGCTGGGGGCGAACTGCTGGGAGCGAACTGCTGAGGACGAAACATCCAAATCTCGAGTTCATTATAAGCATAACTTTATTTGGTATATTTTGGCTAATAACACAACAATCTGTTCACATCTAATATCTATAGCATGGCTTTTCAATCATTTTTTATTAGGGCCTCACCATCCAGAGTGTGATAATGTTTGGGCTTCACTAATGGTTAAAGCCATACTTAAATTTACTCAATCTTAAAATGTACTTACAGAATTTAGTAGAACTTTAAACCCCTTAAGGACCGGGGGGTATTTCTATTTTTGCGTTTCCATTTTTTGCTCCCCTTCCTCCCACGGCCATAACTTTTTATTTTTTGGTCCAAATGGCCATGTGAGGGCTTGTTTTTTGTGGAATGAGTTGTACTTTTGAAGACACCATTAGTTTTACCATGTCATGTACTAGAAAATAGGAAAAAATTCCAAGTGCGGTGAAATTGCAACGAATGTGCAATCCCACACTTGTTTTTGTTTTGCTTGTTTATTAGGTTCACTAAATGCTAAAACTGACCTGCCAGTATGATTATCCAGGTCATTACAAATTCATAGACATACACCAAACATGTCTAGAGTCTTTTTTATCTAAGTGGTGAAAAAAAATCCAAACTTTGTTAAAAAAGCACCATTTTTTGATACCCGTAGCGTTTCCATTTTTTGTGATCTTGGGTTTGGGTTAGGGCTTATTTTTTGTGCACCGAGCTGACTATTCTAATGATACCATTTTGGTGCAGATACAATCTTTTGATCGCCCATTATTGCATTTTAATGCAATGTCGCGTCGACAAAAAAATGTAATTCTGGAGTTATGACTTTTTTCTGGCTACGCCGTATAGTGATCAGATTAACCCCTTAGTGACAGAGCCAATTTGCAGCTTAATGACAAGGCCAATTTTTACAATTCTGACCACTGTCACTTTATGAGGTTATAACTCTGGAACGCTTTAACGGATCCTGCTGATTCTGAGAATGTTTTTTCGTGACATTGTACTTCATGATAGTGGTACAATTTCTTTGATATTACTTGCATTTATTTATGAAAAAATGGAAATATGGCAAAAATGTTTTACATTTTGCAATTTACAAACTTTGAATTTGTATGCCCTTAAATCAGAGAGACATGTCACACAAAATAGGGGTGTATGTGACAGAAAATGCCCAAAAGTTACACCATTCTAAAAACTGCACCCCTCCAGGTGCTCAAAACCACATTCAAGAAGTTTAATAACCCTTTAAATGCTTCACAGGAACTGAAGCAATGTTGAAGGAAAAAATTAACATTTAACTTTTTTTGCAAACATTTTAATTCAGAACCAATTTTTTTATTTACAAAAGTGTAAAAAGAGAAAATGAACCACAAAATTTGTTGTGCAATTTCTCCTGTATATGCTGATACCCCATTTTGGGGGGGCAAACCACTGTTTGGGCGCACGGCAGAGCTTGGAAGAGAAGGACTTTTTCAATGCAGAATTGGCTGGAATGCCATGTCGCTTTTGGAGAGCCCCTGATGTGCCTAAACAGTGGAGACTCCCCACAAGTGACACCATTTTGGAAACTAGAGCCCTTAAGAAACTTATCTAGATGTGTGGTGAGAACTTTGAACTCCCAAGTGCTTCACAGAAGTTTATAACATAGAGCCATCAAAATAAAAAATTGTATTTTTCAACAAAAATGATGTTTTATCCCCCAAATTTTTATTTTCACAAGTGTAACAGGAGAAAATAGATGCCAAAAGTTGTTGTACAATTTGTCCTGAGTATGCAGATACCCCAAATATGGAGGTAAACCACTGTTTGGGCGCACAGCAGAGCTCGGAAGGGAAGGAGCGCCGTTTGACTTCTTCAATGCAGAATTGGCTGGAATTGAGATCGGACACCATGTCACGTTTGGAGAGCCACTGATGTGCCTAAACAGTAGTAACCCCCACAAGTGACACCATTTTGGAAACTAGACCCCTTAAGGAACTTATCTAAATGTGTGGTGAGCACTTTAAACCTCCAAATGCTTCACAGAAGTTTATAATGCAGAGCCGTGAAAATAAAAAATCCTTTTTTTTCCCTCAAAAATGATTTTTTAGCCCAAAATTGTTTATTTTCACAAGGGTAACAGGAGATATTGGACCCTAAAAGTTGTTGCCCAGTTTGTCTTGAGTACACTGATACCCCATATGTGGGGGGGACCACCGTTTCGGTGCATGGCAGAGCTTGGAAGGGAAGGAGTGCGTTTTGGAATGCAGACTTTGATAGAATGGTCATGCGGGAGTCATGTTGCATTTGAAGAGACCCTGATGTGCCTAAACAGTAGAAACGCCCCACACGTGACACCATTTTGGAAACTAGACCCCCAAAGGAACTTATGCAGATGTGTAGTGAGCACTATGAACCCCCAAGTGCTTCACAGAAGTTTATAACGTAGAGCTGTGAAAATAAAAAATCTTTTTTTTTCCACAAAAATGATTTTTTAGCCCACATTTTTTTTTATTTTCCCAAGGGTAACAGGAAACATTGAACCTCAAAAGTTGTTGTCCAATTTGTCCTGAGTACGCTGATACCCCATATGTGGGAGAAAACTACTGTTTGGGCACACGTCGGGGCTCGGAAGGGAAGTAGTGATGTTTTGGAATGCAGACTTTGATGGAATGGTCTGAGGGCGTCATGTTGCATTTGCAGAGCCTTTTTGTGCCTAAATAGTAGAAACCCACCACAAGTGACCCCATTTTGGAAACTAGACCCCCATGGAGCTTATCTAAATGTGTGGTGAGCATTTTGAACTTCCAAGTGCTTCACAGAAGTTTATAACGCAGAGCTGTGCAAATAAAAAAATCATTTTTTTTCCACAAAAATCATTTTTTAGCCCGCAATTTATTTTCCTAAGGATAACAGGAGAAATTGGACCACAAAAGTTGTCCAATTTGTCCTAAGTACACTGATGCCCCATATGTGGGGGTAAACCACTGTTTGGGCATACAGCAAAACTCAGAAGGGAGGGCGCACCATTTGACTTTTACAACGCAAAATTGGCTGGAATAAGTGGTGGCGCCATGTCGCATTTGGAGACCCCCTGATGTACCTAAGCAGTGGAAACCCCCCAATTCTAACTCCAACCCTAACCCTAACACACCCCTAACCCTAATCCCAACCCTAACCATAACCCTAATCACAACCCTAACCCCAACACACCCCTAACCCTAATCCCAACCCTAACCATAACCACAAACCTAACCCTAATCCCAACCCTAACTCTAATCCCACTAATACCAACCCTAACCCTAATCTCAACCCTAACCCTAATCCAAACTGTAATCCCAACCCTAACCCTAACTTTAGCCCCAACCCTAAGGGTATGTTTCCAGGGGTGTAATCTCTGTGCTTTGGATGCAGCGGCTACCCAGTTCCGCCCAAAGCGGCGCCCTCTGTTGTACATGCGGTGATTCCAGATGTGTTCATTGAACACATGCGAAATCACCACATCGTATTCATAGACTGTTATTTATCTTGCGGAGACATGCTGCAATCTGGAAAGACAGGACACATGTCTGGTAATTCAGGGCCGCTGTATGCGGCCCTGTACACATAGAGGAGATGGGATTTCATAAAATCCCCTCCACTATGCTGTAACATCTGGACTCAGCAGATTGGATGCTGCGGCTGTACGCAGCGTCCAATCTGCAACAAATCCTGAACAAATCTTTAATCTGGAAACATACCCTAACCCTAATTTTAGCCCCAACCCTAACCCTAACTTTAGCCCAACTCACTTTAGCCCAAATGTAACCCTAATGGGAAAATGGAAATAAATGCATTTTCTTTATTTTATTATTTCTCCCTAACTAAGGGGTTGATAAAGAGGGGGTTATTTACTTTTTTTATTTTGATCACTGATAGGGTCTATCACAGTGACCAAAATTAACCAATATGAAAAATCTTCCTATGGTTGCCAGGTTCCGGCCGGATGATCCTGGCTGGCGCACTGCGCCTGCCATTTTCTTACCGGAAGAAGACGTCAGTGGCCATGAGGAGTAGTAGGAGGACCTAAGGACACCGGGAGACACTGGTAAGTATCGGGCGCGATCGGAGACCCTATTTCTCTGTCCTCTGATGTGCGATCACATCGGAGGACAGAGAAATTAAATGGCAAATCGCGCTTTTTTTTGCAGTTGCCGTGATACGGTCAATAACGGCGATTCCAACCTGGGGTCGGTAAAAACCGACCCGAGTCATGTTCTCTGGGGTTTCGGCTACCCCCGGCAGCCGAGACCCGGGAGAAAATCCATCTCTGGGGGGTGCTGTGCACTTTTTCCACAGCAACGTTAATTAATGGTGCTGTGGTATAAGTACCCTTAATTACAGCCGTTAAAAGGCGTATAGGCGGTCGTTAAGGGGTTTATCCTTTTTTTATTGATAGATCGGGCGATTCTTAATGTGGCGATACCAAATAAGTGTATGTTTTATTTTCTTTTAAAGGGGGGTGATTTGAACATATATATATATATATATATATATATATATATATATATATATATATAAAAATAAAAAAACCTTTTTTTAACTTTTGGCATGCTTCAATAGTCTCCATGGGAGACTAGAAGCTGCTATAACTCGATCGGCTGTGCTACATATAGGCGATGATCAGATCACCTGTATGTAGCCGAATTACTCACTTGCTATGAGCGCCGACCACCAGGCGGCGCTCATAGCAATCTGGCAGTTACAACCATAGAGGTCTCCAGGAGACCTCTGGTTGTCATGCCGACCCATCAGTGACCCGCCGTCATGTGACACGGACACAGGCGCAGATGGGAGGAGGTAATGACAATCCTCCTGCGTGTGCATGTTAAATGCCGCTGTAAGAGTTTGACAGCGGTATTTAACATGTTAACAGCCTCGGGTAGATCGCAATTCTACCCGCGGCTGTTATGGGCACATGTCAGCTGATCAGATCAGCTGTTGTGCTGGAAAAGGTGCCGCTCATTGCCGGATCCGGCACCGAATAGGAGGAGGCGTCCAATGACGGACTGTACCTGTCATTGGACGTTAAGGGGTTAAAATAAGCACAAAAAGAGTTATGTATGTTGCTAAACTAGAGATTTATTTGACTACAGAAAAAGGCCTGTTCGGCTTAGCTTCAGTTTTGTGAAAACTTCTTCTCAGCTGTACTCACCAACAATTGGAAAAGCCTCACCTACAAGGCACATACCATAGATTGGGACCCATTGGTCTATAGCAATTATTACAGAAGTATAGTTGAATCGTGGGGCAAGAGAAGAATATTACGGTCCTGAATCCCACCATGAAGAGACATGTCGACTCAGAATCATCTAGATTTCAGCCTCTAAACCTTGTCAGGTTCAAGAACCACTGTTTAAAAAAAAAAAAAAAAAAATCGAATTATACTTTGTGTCTAAACTTAGGGGTTAGATATGCTCTTTAAAAAGTCACTTCCATTTTTTTGCCATGACCTGCTGCTAACGTATTGCCAAATGACCAGCTTTTTCATTTTGACATTTCTCCATGTATCTAAAAGAAATAGATCTCATACTAAGGGTGTAGCAATTAGACTATTTCTAGAAAATACGCAGGTTCACTGTTTTAACAAGTCTGTATACAGTAATGTGAAAGTTCACAACCTTCCAGACAGATATTTTGTTTTGACAGATGAGTCATGAAATGGCTGTATCGTAAAGGTGTAGCTGAGACCAAGATACATAAATATAGCAAATTACTACCCTAACAGAAAAGGTGACTAAGTACGTAATGACCTGGTAAGACCTAAGACGTGTACTAAACAGCAAGGCTGTCACCATTTACCTGAATAGACAAAAAAAATGTTTTTTTTTTGCAATACCTAATAACAAGTGATCATTGCTCACATATTAAAATGTATCTTTGTAACTTTGATGATTCAGACACCATACATTAGAATAGCTCCAATGTGTGGAATTATTTTGCTTTATATTGTTTTATACTATTGTTTATGTTTTATAATATATTGTCAGGAGTTAGTGATTCTTTTATTGATTATAGATCTCCTTATCCCATGAACATCGCCATAGTTTAAGAATAAAAATCTGTGTGCCTGCCATCACGACTACAAGAAGCAGAACTCACTTAAGATACATTTCTACAGCGCTTATTGAAAATAAGAAAAACGTATTTTAATAAGTGCCTTGACTCAATCTAATGGTGAATGAGCAGCCCTATTTAGTATCGCAACGGAACGCTACCCAACTGAAATGAATGAAGCTTTCTTACTGCTCTTACAGAGCACTGGACACCTGCAAATTCAGCAAATGTGTTCACATTAGTATTCTAAGCAGCAGAGAGTCTGAGTGGTTGATAATGTTGTGGTTACCAGAGTCCAAGGAGTACTTTCCTTGTGACCATGGGAAGCACTTGCTGTTGTGGGAATGGTCCCTGCTCAATTCTGTACCAAAAGTGACTATTTGTAAACAATAAGCATTTTGATGATGGTGAATAACCAACTCTGAAATTCATGCCTAGGGCACAAGAACAGCTTTACCACATATTGTTCGGAAATTTGCTTCTTTCACTGGTATTCAGCTTACTCCCCAAATATGACAGTGTAAAAAAGACAGGACGCTTCTTGCAGCAATGTATCGTAAATACCATTTGTATTCCATAAATGAACACTTGACAAGACATACAGTCAGGTCCAGAAATTATTGGACAGCGACACAAGTTTTGGCATTTTAGCTGTTTATTAAAATATATTCGAGATACAGTTTAGATAGACTGATTATTATAATAATTAACTGGGGAAAAATAAAATTGGTGCCTGAGATATTTTAACTGTTTTATGTCTGTTTTTGTCACTGATTCTGAATCTGCTCTTATTTTTATTCCATCAGCTCTAGTTAATGAGATGTGATGTACCCTATGTATATGCATATGACCGATCAAACACTAGGGCTGATGTCTACTAAACATTATTATTTTTGCCTTCTTGATTATTAAAAGAAACTCATACATGTAGATTTCTTTAACTTATGAAGAATTTACTTCACAGAATAAGAATTAATTTGGCATAAAAAGTTGTCATTGAAGCACTGTTCATTTACTGAGATACATCGAAAAAGCAGTGCTTTAAAGATTTTTTGTGGTGAGTTGTGTGTCAGTGCAATTCCTTTAAACAGACCAGCATTAATCTGCCATTATCTGGTTATCCCAGTATCATCGGTATCTTTCTTCTATAGTAATTACAGTCATGGCCAAAAGTATTGACACCCCTGCAATTCTGTCAGATAATACTCAGTTTCTTCCTAAAAATGATTGCAAACACAAATTCTTTGGTATTATTATCTTCATTTAATTTGTCTTAAATGAAAAAACACAAAAAGAATTGTCCTAAAGCCAAATTGGATATAATTCCACACCAAACATAAAAAAGGGGGTGGACAAAAGTATTGGCACTGTTGGAAAAATCATGTGATGCTTCTCTAATGTGTGTAATTAACAGCACCTGTAACTTACCTGTGGCACCTAACAGGTGTTGGCAATAACTAAATCACACTTGCAGCCAGTTGACATGGATTAAAGTTGACTCAACCTCTGTCTTGTGTCCTTGTGTGTATCACATTGAGCATGGAGAAAAGAAAGAAGACCAAAGAACTATCTGAGGACTTGAGAAACCAAATTGTGAGGAAGCATGAGCAATCTCAAGGCTACAAGTCCATCTCAAAGACCTGAATGTTCCTGAGTCTACTGTGCACAGTGTCATCAAGAAGTTTAAAGCCCATGGCACTGTGGCTAACCTCCCTAGATGTGGACGGAAAAGAAAAATTGACAAGAGATTTCAACGCAAGATTGTGCGGATGTTGGATAAAGAACCTCGACTAACATCCAAACAAGTTCAAGCTGCCCTGCAGTCCGAGGGTACAACAGTGTCAACCCCTACTATCCGTCGGCGTCTGAATGAAAAGGGACTGTATGGTAGGAGACCCAGGAAGACCCCACTTCTTACCCCGAGACATAAAAAAGCCAGGCTGGAGTTTGCCAAAACTTACCTGAAAAAGCCTAAAATGTTTTGGAAGAATGTTCTCTGGTCAGATGAGACAAAAGTAGAGCGTTTTGGGCAAAGGCATCAACATAGAGTTTACAGGAGAAAAAAAGAGGCATTCAAAGAAAAGAACACGGTCCCTACAGTCAAACATGGTGGAGGTTCCCTGATGTTTTGGGGTTGATTTGCTGCCTCTGGCACTGGACTGCTTGACCGTTTGCATGGCATTATGAAATCTGAAGACTACCAACAAATTTTTCAGCATAATGTTGGGCCCAGTGTGAGAAAGCTGGGTCTCCCTCAGAGGTCATGGGTCTTCCAGCAGGACAATGACCCAAAACACACTTCAAAAAGCACTAGAAAATGGTTTGAGAGAAAGCACTGGAGACTTCTAAGGTGGCCAGCAATGAGTCCAGACCTGAATCCCATAGAACACCTGTGGAGAGATCAAAAAATGGCAGTTTGGAGAAGGCACCATTTAAATATCAGGGACCTAGAGCAGTTTGCCAAAGAAGAATGGTCTAAAATTCCAGCAGAGCATTGAAAGAAACTCATTGATGGTTACCGGTAGTGATTGGTCGCAGTTATTTTGGCTAAAGGTTGTGCAACCAAGTATTAGGCTGAGGGTGCCAATACTTTTGTCTGGCCCATTTTTGGAGTTTTGTGTGAAATGATCAATGTTTTGCTTTTTGCTTCATTCTCTTTTGTGTTTTTTCATTTAAGACAAATTAAATGAAGATAATAATACCAAAGAATTTGTGTTTGCAATCATTTTCAGGAAGAAACTGAGTATTATCTGACAGAATTGCAGGGGTGTCAATACTTTTGGCCATGACTGTACATCTTGGTGGAATCGTTCACCCTGCTCTTCACGTAAGTCACCAAGTTTTCTAAGAAATTATCCAAGTGGCTGTGGAGGTAATGCACCTTGATACTCATTGTACTCATTGTGAAGGAAAGAAGACAGCATCTTTCTACTAGTCGAGTGTAATTATTTGCTTTATGGTTCCAAAGAAAATTCTGTACAACCATAGTGAAAGAAGATCTTGCATCTGCCTCAGCACTGTTCAATTAATCTTTGAAGTGTGGATCTTTCATGAGTCCTCTGATTTGAGGACCGTCAAAAATACCCACCTTTAGCTTCTCCTTTTCCAGAGCTAGAAATTTTCTGCAGATGTACAGTCATGGCTGAAAGTGTCAGCACTCTTGAAATTGCTCCAGAAAATGAAATATTTCTCCCTGAAAATTATTGCAATTAACGTTTTGTTATACACATGTTTATTTCCTTTGTGTGTATTGGAACAACACAAAAAACAGAGAAAAAAGCAAATTGGACATAACCTTTTATAAAAGGTGGGAAAACAACTTTGTTTCAAGCATATGATGCTGTTTCAAACTTGCTTGTGGCAAGTAACAGGTGTGTGCAATATAAAAATCAAACCTGAAATCAGATAAAAAAGGGGAGAAGTTGACTCAATCTCTGCATTGTGTGTCTGTGTGTTCCACACTAGGCATAGAGAATAAAGGGGAGAAGAGAACTGTCTGAGGACTTGAGATTCAAACCTGTGGAAAAATATCAACAATCTCAAGGTTACAAGTTCATCTCCAGAGAGCTTAATGCTCCTTTGTTCACAGTGCACAACATGATTAAGAAGTTTACAACCCATGGCACTATAGCTTATCTCCCTCTACAGTACGTGGATAGCAGAGAAAAATTGATTAAAGGTTGCAACGCATGATAGCTTGGATGGTGGATAAGCAGCACCAATCAAGTTTCAAGCTGTCTTGCAAGCTCTGGGTGCATCAGTTTCAGCACAAACTATCCATCGACACTTGAATGAAATTAAACGCTATTACAGAAGACCCAGGAGGATCCCACTGCTGACACAGAGACATAAAAAAGCTAGACTGCAGTTTGGCAAAATGTAAATGAGTAAGCCAAAATCCAT
Source organism: Ranitomeya variabilis (assembly GCF_051348905.1). Lineage (NCBI taxonomy): Eukaryota > Metazoa > Chordata > Amphibia > Anura > Dendrobatidae > Ranitomeya > Ranitomeya variabilis. Next base: position 434,952,769 of record NC_135232.1, on the reverse strand, counting down.
CTGAGAAAGCATCTTGTGGACAGATGAATCAAATACATAGCTTTTCGGTAAAGCACATCATTCTACTGTTTATTGAAAATTGAATGAGGCCTACAAAGAAAAGAACACAGTACCTCCAGTCAAATATGGTGGAGATTCAAGACTGTTTTGGGGTTGATTTGTTCTGGAACTAGATGCCTTGACTGTGTTCAAGGCATCATGAAATCTGAAGATTACCAAAGGATTTTGGGTTGTAATATAGGGCTCAGTGTCAGAAAGCTGGGTTTGCATCATAGGTCATGGGTCTTCCAGCAGGACATTGACCCCAAACATACTTCAAGAAGCCTCCAGAAATGGATGGAAACAAAGCGCTGGAGAGTTCTGAAGTGGTCTGCAATGAGTCTGATTTAAATCTCATTGAACATGTGTGGAGAGATCTTAAAATTCCTGTTGTGAGAAGGCAACCTTCAAATGTGAGAGACCTGGAGCAGTTTGCCAAGGAAGAGTGGTCAAAAATTCCAGTTAAGAGGTGTAAGAAGTTTGTTGATGGTTATAGGAAGCAATTGATTGCAGTTATTTATTCCGCAGGGTGTACAGCCAAATATTAATTTGAGGGTGCCAACAATTTTTGTCCTGCCTATTTTTGGGGTTTTGTTTGAAATGATGTCTAATTTACCTTTTTCTCTGTTTTTGTGTTGTTTCAATGCACGTAAAGGAAGTAACACGTGTATAACAAAACGTGTAATTGCAATAATTTTCTAGGAGAAATACGTCATTTTCTGGAACAATTTCAAGGGCGTCAACACTTTTGGCCATGACTGTTGTTGAAGCATCTTCCCTCTTTAGGGCCTTTGTAAACTGTTTCATTAAATCTAATTTAATGTGCAGTAGCAGTAAAATGATCTTATTCCTGTTAATCAATGGTTCGGCAATTACATTCTTTTCTCCTACTACCATGTGAGCTCTAAGAGGCCTCTGTTTTCTCACCCAGTGCTCATTTTTTCATCTACTATTCCAGAGACAAACAGGGACACATAGTGTATCCACTGTACTGTCCCAGGAGAATATTCACCATCTTTAGAGTAACACATATTGGTCACTGGGGATCATGGTATGATACTTTATGTAGGTCCAGAACAATTGTGTTTTGCTCTTCAGTCATCTTAGTTGAGTGACCTATTGGGATTGATCCATATTTGTTTTTATTGTGCAAAAGGAAACATTTTAGGCTCCACTTTGAATTGTCTATAAACATTCACTATTCGCTTGGTCGATATTGTGATATGCCCATTTTCATCAGCAAGCCTTACACATTGTTTCAATAAAGAAAATCACTTTCCACCAATAAAAATGTCAGTAAATCCTTTTTGCTTTTGCGATAGTGTAGGGAGGAGAGCCAAGTTAATGATCTCTCCTGCGTGTCTGGGCCGGAGCCATCGGGGCTGTCACTAGTGTTTCAGGGGAAAGAGATTGCTGACCGGAGCAGTTCAGGGCACCTGACTGGTGGGGCAGGTCCAACATATATAGTAGTTTGAGTGGGAAGATGGGACACTTGGCGGGGAATGAGCTTGTGAGTTGTGAGACTGTTAACTCCCTATCCACGGACCCACCCCCAGCTAGCCAGAGTGCCGACACATCCTACCCTTAGCCCAGAGAGATTTCCACACCTGGGAGTGACCTGGATAGAGTATGTACCTTGGCTCCGCTCACCACCGCTCACCACCGCGGAGGCACTGCTTAGTTCCATCCTTGCGGTGCCTGCTAAGGACCGGCCCATGCCTGTGGCTGTGTCCGCTGGACTGTGTGCTTCTACTGCGGCCTTGCCTACTGAACTTTCCGCTTCTTTTCCTGCGCCACCGACCATCACCTCTACTCACCATGTGCACGGATCTGGAGATCACGTGCCGAAGAACCCGGAGGGTTCGTTGTCGCAAGGAGAAAGTGCATCACTCATCTGCGGGACCGGATCGGAGACATCTCGCGCCGCCGAGGGATCTTCCAGCCACCTTCCTCCAGCGCGCAGAGACTGATAAGTTAACCTGTTATATTCTATTGCATTTGACTTTCCCCCATCTTCCAATCACATCCTTTATCCCCTTGCTTGTACCATTACTGTTCCTATAGATAAAGAACCTGTTAACATTTGCTCTGCCTCCTGTGTGTCCCTGCATCCTACGCACCTGCTAGAATCCTACAATAGTATGTGGTTTTGGTTTCCAGGTGTAATAAAATCCTCTCTGCTAGTCTAGAAGCCAACAATTCTGCTGATTTCTTTGGGAAATTTAGCTCTAATACATGGTCATTGAGTTCCAGCTGATTAAAAACTTGTGGCACTCATGAGACTCCTTCATAATCACTGTTATTGTAGTCATCTGGTCCAGGTTAAGACTGTTCCTTTTAAATACCCCTAGATCGTGAGTAATCGTACACTATAGCTCACATTCTAGCTACCCCTTTTACTGTTAAGACATGTGCGTTCATTTGATTCAGGTATTTTTCCAGATATTTTCTCATTTGTTGTGTTCCAGCACCATCTGCTGGTGAAATGTATACAATGTAAAGTTTTGACATGAAAACTGAGGTTTTAAGAGGAGGGTCTTGTCATGAATATGCACGCCTACACAGCTCTGCTACATCTCTTTGGCTTTGTACTAGCAGGGTCCAGCCCTGATCCCCCTTGCAGCTTCCCCCCTTCACAGCTGCATATGTGTGTCCACTTCTCCCTCTCCCCTGCTGTACAGCTGTAATGTGAAACCAGTGTGCTAGCAGCCTCGCTGGTTAGTTTTATGGCTCTGAACTGGTTGAAAGCAGCCTACAGCCTCATGGCCATCTCTTTGTCTAGTACAGTGTTCATTTTAAGACCAAATATAATGGCATCGATTAAGTGACATAGGGGGAATCTTACATTTTTGGAATGTGCATCAGTAGAGCTACACACCAGTGCGTTTTATTTCCCATACCAGCAGAATCTGAGAAATGGATTACTACTTAACTGGGTCATACAGATACTTCATGTTTGGGCTTAAATTAATGCCCAACTCATGCTCAGAAGAATGGTAGTTCCGTCGTCGCTATACAAGGTTCCATCTCAGAGCGACGACGTTTATGAGTTATCGGTGAGTTTGAGTCCCTCTAAGAAAAGAAGAATGCATTTGATAACTCAGCCCACTCAGTGATGTCATGAGCAGAGGGTATAAAATATGGAACCTCATTTTAGGAGGGTTTTTTGCCCGGGGAATCAGCCTGAAGAGGCTGTGTAATCTGACCTGATGATTTGGAGGGATGGTTCCCCTCCCACAACACCACATGGTTTACCATTGTCTGAGAGAACTGTAAGTGTTTTTCATCTTTAATCCCTTTTGTTTTGTAATCATTCTGCACATATTGTATTTGTCTCATTTTGTAATATCGTTTTATGTACTTGGTAAGCCTGCCTAATTTTTTTGGAGTAAAAGCTATAATATTTACTAGTATCATTTTCCTTGCTCTAAAACATACCCCCAACATCCTCTGAAGTAAAGTATGCTACTGATTGGGTTGGCTCCCTACCCTCTATTAATCACAAGTAATACGAGCTGGTGGCAGTGAAGTGTCCTGAGCTTTTGGGGAAACTGGCAGCGACAGACACCGTTTGATAATTGTATTTCCCACCTGAGCAGGAGTAGTTATATCGCTCTCACTGCAGTGTGCCCAATAGCCAGTACATAGCAAGGCAGCCTTTCTGGTGACCATTTACCCTAGGTGCAGTTCCCTGACTGACCTGAGGGTAAGGGGGGTGCCAGAGAGCTGCAAGTTCCTATCCAGAACTGGGAAGTGGGATACAAATAAATCCCTGATGAAGAACTGGGGCCAACCAAACACCACCGGTTCATGACGTATTGGTGGCAGATCTGTGGGATAATAGAGCATTAGTGATCTGGTTTGAGCAATCATTCCTCTCACTAAAAACTTGCATGTTTCTTGTGAGGACTCTGCGCAAAAAGTTTTGGAGAACAAGATCAGTGTTCACTAGTCTTGAGATGATACTGTGTGTACTTTCAATTACCCCCTCCCTATCTCTGTTTTACTATCCTTTTATTTGGCAATCATGGCTGTAAATGGAGAGCACTGGTACACCCAGCAGAATAAGGACACTCTTGTTGGAATATGCATGTACCACGGCCTGGACCCCCATGGCAAAACCAAGGTCCAAATGGTTGAGGAACTGGTGCAACGTGAAGCAGATCAAGCCCATTCCCAGAGCCCAGAAGAGGCTGGGGCCAGCCAAAACATGGACGTTACTGAACCAGAGGTCCCACCAGGGCAGACCGGCCCTACCTGGAACCAGTGTGACCCCACACCTGCAGATGGCATTGGAATAACTCCCCATAGACAATCGTGAAGCACATCTGATGCTGATTCTACAGTTCCAAGAGAGACCGGCCCAGCAGGAGGCGGAGAGAGCCCAGTAGGAGGTGGAGAGAGCCCAGTGGGAGACAGAGAGAGCTGAACAGCAGGCCAAAGCTGAGCAGGAGGCCAGAGCCACCGAGGACCAAGCTCGGAGGGACCATGAACTGTGGATGGTCCAACTCGGGGCAGTACCATCTACCACGAGGAGCAGTGAGTCCAGCAATGCTCCATCCCCTGAACCCTGGCCGGAGCACTTTCCTGTGATGGAAAAGGACAGGGACTTGGCCACTTTTCTGAGGGCCTTTGAGAAAGTCTGCAGACAGTGGCGGCTGCCTGTGGAAGAATGGGCCCGATACCTAACCCCAGGGCTCAAAGGCAAAGCTCTAGAGGCATTTGCTTCTCTCCAGCCAGACCAAGATGAAGACTATGAGGCCATCCTGCAGGCCCTGATAAAGGAGTACCAGCTCACTCCTGAGGTTTACCGCAAAATGTTCCGGAACCTCCAACCTGGCCCACACGACAGTTACAGCGATGTGGTGCATGCATTCAGGACCAACTTTGACCAGTGGACCAAAGGACTTTCAGTGATCACCTTTGAGCAGCTGAGAGACCTGATGATCAAAGACCAGTTTCTACATCTTTGCAAAGCTGAGGTGTGACAGTTCGTTATAGACCGAGAGCCCAAAGACGCGGATAAAGCAGCACAGATTGCCGATGCCTATGAGGCCAACTGTAAACTGGAAGTGTGGAAGCCAGTCACTGCCAGCTGGGGAGTAGTGTATAAGCCATCAACCAACCCCAGTGTCCCTGCCAGCCAACTGTCCCCGTTGCAGCACCAAACCTACCATCGACCTTCGCAAGTATTTTGCCTGCAATAAGACTGGTCATATCAGCGCCAACTGTCGTGAGAAGCAGAAGAACCCCGCAGCCAGGGCTCCAGGGCCTAATGCAGCAGTTATTTTGGTGGGTGGGGCGGTTGGGAGGGTCTATGACAACATGCAGCAAGTCACCAGGGGGGACATGTCGCTACAGGCCTCAAGGACACTGGGGCTGAACGAACCCTCATCCGACCTGAACTGGCAGCCCCTGAAGAGATTATTGCAGGGAAAACCCTGACTTTCACCGAGATTGGGGTCATGTGCTGTCCCTTGCCCATGGCCCAAGTGTTTATAGATTGGGGTGCCGGGAACGCAGTGAAAACGCAAATAACGTTCTGCCATCTGGACCCTCCTCTGCCACAGGGGTGACTGAAATGGAAATGGACCCAGAAGAGGTCCTGGAGGATTCCTATGGGGAAGCGACCCTGAAGTCACTTCTGGCTGCCTCCAGCCAGGAGTTCCAGGCTGCTCTGCACTCAGATGCGAGCCTGGAGAAATTGAGACAGGTCGATAAGGAGAGGGTATTCTGGGAACGAGGGAGGTTATACCGGGAGACAGTTCCAGGTCAATCCCAAAAGGAGTGGTTGAGGGAAAGACAGCTGGTCGTCCCGTACCAATTCAAGAGTGAGTTGTTGTGGATTGCCCATGAGATCCTACTCCCTGGACACTTGGGGATCAGCAAAGCTAAGGCCCGGCTGTCTCAACACTTCTATTGGCCTAAGATGGGGACAGATGTAACAAACTACTGCAGCTTCTGTATCACCTGCCAAAGAGTGGGGAAGTCGGGACGTGCTCTTAAGTAGAGATGAGCAGTGTTCGAGTCGAACTGTTCGCCAATTTCAAATTGGAGCTGTTTTTGGCGGTGTTCGAGTCGTTCGACGAACTCAAACAATTTGCTTAAAATTCGGATTTTCAAGTTTCTGTTTGATAACTGTTCGTTCCCCAAAAGTCTAACTTGATTTTCACATTAAAACTGTTTGTCAATGTTAATAGACTGTTTCAGTGTATAGTGTGCAGGTGGGGGGGTGGGGGATAGATCTGTGCTGAAATAATGCCGATCTCCATTTTTTTTTCCTTTGCCGCATTTACAGTGGGGCGGTGCAGTCTCTCAGCCTATCAGCAGTGCACACACACACAGAAATGTGCATGTGATGCACACAAGCAAGGGCATGTGTCATTGGCTGTGTATGTCACATGCCCTTGCCCTATTATAAGAACCAGCCATTTTCCCTGTCGCCACCATTTCCTCACTGCTGCAGCTTAGTGTTAGACGGCACCGCTGCTGCTGTGGGCGCTATACAGTCTAAGAGTGTTTTTTGCGAGAGAGATAGGTTTAGGGAGTCAGGACTAGTTGTAATATCAGCCCTTTTCAGGGTAGGTTACAGGAGTTCATAGCAATGTTTGCCAGGCAGGTCTGTGCCAGTGCTGAGCAAGTGTTTGTCACAGCATTTGGTGTAATCTTGCTCAGCCAATCCTTTTGGGCTAGTAGCATTGTCTGGTAGTCATCTGAGTAGCCTGCCTGTGAAGGTAGCTACACCGCCTGTGTATCTAAATTTTTACTGCATCTAACCCAGCAAATCATTTTGTGCTTAGTAGCAGTGTCTGCACGTCATTGGAGTAGCCCACCTGTGAAGCTAGCTACACCGCCTGTGAATCTAAATTTTTACTGCATCGAACCCAGTAAATCGTTTTGGGCCTAGGAGCAGTGTCTGCACGTCAGCGGAGTAGCCCGCCTGTGAAGCTACACCGCCTGTGAATCTAAATTTTTACTGCATCTAACCCAGTAAATCGTTTTGGGCCTAGGAGCAGTGTCTGCACGTCAGCGGAGTAGCCCGCCTGTGAAGCTACACCGCATATGTATCTAAATTTTTACTGCATCTAACCCAGTAAATCATTTTGGGCCTAGTAGCAGTGTACCACATTTTGGCCACTCAGCTCTGCTCTGTTTCCATCCATCGTTTTTTGTGCCCACAACTACAGAGTTGCCAATTAGTAAAGCACCAAAATGAGTGGCAAAAGGCCTGCTGCTGGTGGAAAGGGGAATAGGCGTGTTGAAAAGGGAAAAAAGGTTGTGTCCGTGGGGCAGGTGGTAAAGCAACAGTAACATCTGCAGAAGAAAGACCATCTTCCAGCTAAAGTAAGAAGTCTACTTCTTTTCGTGGACAATCTGATATATCATCCCTTTCTTACGACCATCGCTACGAGCATCGCTACAAACTCCAGATGAGGCACAAAAACAGCAGGTGCTTGAACGGATATCAAGTGCTCGTTCAAGTGGGCTCTCCTCCACCTCAACATCACGAATACTCCAGCCCTCAGAGGTGTCACCCCAATCACACTTGCTTCCTCACAGCTCCCAAGTCTCCAGCCGCCCGTCTGAGTATGGGGTAACAGATGGTTGAGTCTGCAGAGCTGTTTACTCATACTATAGCCTGGGAATCAGAGGCCTGCTCCAGAGCTTCTGTGAATCCGGAAGAGGAAATGATCTGCACTGATGCCCAGAATCTTTGTGAGTCGGATCCAGGACCAGATGAAGAAGGTTCTGAGCATAATGTAGACTCTTGTTCCCAAACTGTAACTCCTGTTGGTGGAGACAATGAGGAAGATGATGATGAGACTGAGATACCTGATTGGAACGAAAACTTGACTTTTCGGTCAGGGCAGGAAGAGGTTGCCTCTGAGGATGACGGGTGTGAGAACACACAGGGTGATGATGACGAGGTTGGAGACCCCACATACTGTCAACCCACAGTCCGCCAGTCCATGAGGTCAGCAGAGGAGGTGGAGGAGGATACTAGTGACGACGAGGTTAGGTTGCACCTTCCTGGACAGAGACGGACTACTGGAAGCACGTCAACAACTGCATCCTCAACCACAACTGTGCCTCTGAGCACAAGTCGTGGTGGCTCTTCAGGTCGCATGGGCTCTAAGCCTTGCATAGCCAGGGCATTCTTTGAGATTGCAAAGGATGACCCAACTCATGTTGTCTGTAAGATTTGTCACCAAAATCTCAGTAGAGGCCAAAAAATTAATAGTTTGAGTACTTCATGCATGAACCATCACATGGATATGAGGCATAAGTTGCAGTAGGAAGCTCACTGTGCTACAATGCGGCCTAGTGGGCCAGGCCAACCACCGTCTGCCCCATCAAGTGCATCCACGGGCTCTTCATTCTCTGTGACTGTGGGGACAGCAGTTGCACATGGTTTTGGACGCAGACCTTCCACCTCTTTACCCACAACAGCCAGGGTGATTGGCAGGTCGTCAGTAAATTTGCAAGTGGAAACACCTGCTGGTGTTGAGTGCTCTCTGACATCGAGACCACCACATTTTGATCAAGGCAGCATAATATCTCCGCCTGCACCTTCCTCACAGACCAGCAGTTTGCCGGGGACATCCTACTCAACCCCGTCTAAGCACGGCAGCCAGCCCTCAGTCCTTCAGATGTGGACAAGTAAAAGACCATTTCCTCCTAGCCATGACAAAGCTAAGAGGTTGAATTTCTCCATCTGCAAGCTGTTGGCTACAGAAATGCTACCTTTCCGCCTGGTGGACACAGAGGATTTTTGAGACCTTATGTCTGTCGCAGTGCCCCAGTACCAGATGCCCAGTCGCCACTACTTCTCAAAGAAAGCTATGCCTGTGCTACACCAGCATGTCGCACACAACATCACCGCTTCCTTGAGAAACTCTGTGTGTGACAGGGCGCATTTTACCACAGACACTTGGACGAGTAGACATGGACAGGGGCATTACATGTCGGTGACTGGGCACTGGGTAACTATGGTGACATCAGGAGAAGGGGCTGCTGTCCAAGTCTTGCCGTCCCCACAAGTTGCGTGTTGATCCTTTGTATCTCTAAGTTCCTCCACTGCTTCTGCCTCCTCAACCTCCTCTCGGTCCTCCACCTGCACCCAAAGCCTATCTAGTAATGCCACCCACGTTCTAACTGCACAAAAGGAATCCTGCACACCTCCTTACTATGCTGTCACCAGGGCTCAATGGCATCAGGCGGTGTTTACCTTGAAATGTCTGGGAAATGTCAGTCACACAGCTGAGGAGTTGTGGTCAGCTCTGGAGACCAAGTTCCATCAATGGTTGTCTCCACTGAGCCTGCAGCCAGGGAAGGCCATGTGCGACAATGCTGCAAACCTGGGTGCGGCCCTTCGCCGGGGCAATGTCACACATGTGCCTTGTATGGCTCACGTTTTGAACCTGGTTGTCCAGCTATTTTTATCCCACTGTCCCGGACTAGATGGGCTTCTGCAGAGGGTACGGTCGCTGTGTGCTCACTTCCGCCATTCGCATCCCGAAGCTCAATGACTTACATCTCTACAGAAGTCGTTGGGCCTGCCAGTTCACCGGCTGAAATGCGATGTGCCCACACGGTGGAATTCAACTCTGCACATGTTGCAGCGACTGTGCAAGCACCGACGAGCCCTGGTGCAATACGTTATGACGTATACCCTAGGCCAACGAGATCCAGAGGTGGGGCAAATCATGCTGCAGGAGTGGTCTCAGATCAGGGACCTATGCACCCTTCTGCACAGTTTTGAAATAGCAATGAAGATGTTTAGTGCTGACGATGCCATTATCAGCATGACTATTCCGGTCATTTACATGCTTGAGCACACCTTAAACAGTATTCGGAGTTAGGTGGTGGGACAAGAGGAGGAGGAACAGGAGGAGTCGTATGCAGAAAGGATAATATCTCCAAGGTCCAGACGGTCGGCAGCACCATAGAGGCTGGCATTGGAGAGTGGGGTCGAGGGATTACCGAGGGCGCATGGTAGCAGCCAAACTGTTGAGGAAGGTGCAGGAGCCGAGGAAGAAGTGGAGGACGAACTGGCGCTGGGCATGGAAGACTCATCAGATGAGGGAGACCTTGATCAAATTTCTGTTGTGTGAGGTTGGGTGGAGAGAACAGAGGAAGGAAGCATGATTCTCACCTCGCCGCCACCAAGACAACAAGGACTTTGTCCTCCTGGATTCGAAAGACACATGAGTGCCTTCTTGCTGCACTACCTGCAACATGACCCTTGGATTGTCAGAATCCGAAGTAATGCCGACTACTGGATTGCCACACTCTTAGATCGCCGGTACAAAAGTAAATTTGCCAAAATAATTCTTGCCATAGAAAGGGATTCACGCATGCAGGAGTATCAGCAGAGACGGTTACAGAATCTTACATCTGCTTTTCCACAAAACACCAGTGGTGCACCTAGTGAATCTCTGAGTTCTAACTTGCCAACCTTGGGACTGTCGAGTCATCACTCAAACCGTAACAGTAACATCGTATCTGGTGGTAACAGCAATTTTTCCAATCGTTTCAAGAATTTTTTAGACCATCCTTTGCAAGGCCACAGGAGACAAGAAGTCTGACGCATAGCCAATGCCTAGAGAGGATGGTGCAGGAGTATCTCCAAGTTAATATCGATGCCATGACTGTGGAACTGGACCCTTGCTCATTTTGGGCTTCCAATCTGGAAAAATGACCTGAGCTCGCCACTCACGCCTTGGAGATCTTGTTGTGCCCCGCAGCCACCGTTCTCTCTTAACGTGTGTTCAGCGCTGCTGGTGGTGTGCTGACAGATAAGCGCACGCGGCTGTCCAGTGACAATGTAGACAGACTAACGGTCATCAAGATGAACAAATCCTGGATCCGCAAGGACTTTTCTACCCCTGTGTCATCCTGCGGACACTAAAAGCTTGATGATTTTTGAAAATCACCTCACCAGTAGTGTTGAGCGATACCGTCTGATACTTGAAAGTATCGGTATCGGAAAGTATCGGCTGATACCGGCAAAGTATCGGATCCAATCCGATACCGATACCCGATACCAATACAAGTCAATGGGACTCATGTATCGGACGGTATCCCTGATGGTTCCCAGGGTCTGAAGGAGAGGAAACTCTCCTTCAGGCCCTGGGAACCATATTAATGTGTAAAATAAAGAATTAAAATAAAAAATATTGCTATACTCACCTCTCCGACGCAGCCTGCACCTTACCGAGGGAACCGGCAGCGTTGTTTGCTTAAAATTCGCACTTTAACTTCCTTACGCGAAGTCCCGGCTTGTGATTGGTCGCGCGCCGCCCATGTGGCCGGGACGCAACCAATCACAGCAAGCCGTGACGTAATTTCAGGTCCTTCAGGATTTTAAAATTACGTTCCGGCGTTGTGATTGGTTGCGTCGCGGTCACATGGGCGACACAACCAATCACAAGCCGTGACGTCACGGGAGGCTGGACACGCGCGCAGTTTAAAATGCGCGCGTCTCCTGCCTCCCGTGACGTCATGGCTTGTGATTGGTTGCGTCGCCCATGTGACTGCGACGCAACCAATCACAACGCCGGAACGTAATTTTAAAATCCTGAAGGACCTGAAATTACGTCACGGCTTGCTGTGATTGGTTGCGTCCCGGCCACATGGGCGGCGCGCGACCAATCACAAGCCGGGACTTCGCGTAAGGAAGTTAAAGCGCGAATTTTAAGCAAACAACGCTGCCGGTTCCCTCGGTAAGGGGCAGGCTGCGTCGGAGAGGTGAGTATAGCAATATTTTTTATTTTAATTCTTTATTTTACACATTAATGTTGTTTCGATACCGATACTTGATACCACAAAAGTATCGGAATACCGGTATCGGAATTCCGATACAGCAAATATCGGCCGATACCCGATACTTGCGGTATCGGAATGCACAACACTACTCACCAGCCATTTTAAGAAACTCTGGCAAAATTGATGCCACTTAAGTGGTGTCTGTGGCCCAATTTTTGGAAAAAATGGAGACTCTTTTTGGAGTCCTCTTGCTGTGTTTTACATGACGTTGGCATCGTCAATTCCAGGTGGGTGGGGTCGCTCCCCCCCTTTTAACCTTTAGAAACTACACACAATATGGCTGGGGGTAACACAGATGGTTGAGTCTGAACAGCTGTTTACTCATACTATGGCCTGGGATTCAGAGGTCTGCTCCAAAGCTTCAGTGTCTGCTAGTCAGCAGAGTAGCCCACCCATGAAGCAAGGTACACCATCTGTATATCTAATTACTAATTTTTAACTGCATCTAGCCCAGGAAATCCTTTTGGGCCTAGTAGCAGTTTCTGCTACTCAGCAGAGTACCCCACCCATGAAGCAAGCTACACCGCTTTCTTCCTTTCTCAATTTAACCCCTCGGCTCTGGGGTGTCCGCTCTCCCTTCAGCTCTCTCCTTCTCACAGGTGGACTACCACGTGTATTCACACTGTGGTGAATCTTTTGGGCCCAGGCATAAGAAATCTTCGAGGTAATGGATAATATGTGCCCCCTTAGAAACGCCCATGACGACCCATTCGAGGAAGCAACTAAATGCCTCAAATAGTGAGCACGATATGGGGCACCCCATGGGCAAACAGCGATCTATGTAGTATGCTCCTTCACAGAAGCAGCCAAATAGGTGGACACTATTCGGAGGCACAGGTAGTAACTGGAACGCCCCCTCAATGTCTGTTTTGACCATCAGGGTGCCCCTTCCCAACTTCTTGACCCGCCTGATTGCCTCGTCAAAGGAGGTACAGTATATAAGTACTGTACTTGGTTCCGCGTCGATGTTGTCGTTTACTGACCTGCCCCTTGGATATGACAAATGGTGGATTAGTCTGAATGTATTGGGTTCCTTTTTTGGCACGACTCCCAACGGGGATACCACTACGTCTTCTAAGAAAAGTGTTCAGAATGGACCGGCCATTTTACCAAAAAATATATTTATTTTTTTAATTTTTTTGTCACGACGTCTGGGTGTTAGTAGGCTGATTTTAGATTTTTACTTCAGCCTTTCTTGATTTTAGAAGGGCATGACATGCCTATATCTGTGTCTCCTCCTCCTTTTACTCCTCCACCTCTTTTCTTTTTGCATGACTATATGTACTTGTGACTTTTCCATGTGTTTGTTGTGTCTTCTGAGCAGTTTGTGAGCTTTTGGACACCTTTTAAGGTGTTTTCTATGTGTTTTCTATGTGTTTGTATGTGTTTGTGTTTGCCTGCCATTGGTTTCAATGGGGTTCGACGGTGTTCGTCGAACGTTCGACAAAGATTCGTCGAACACGCCCCCAATTCGACTAACTGAACTGAACTAGAACACTAGGGGGGGTGGCTCAACACTACTCTTAAGGCTTCCCTGATCCCTTTGCCAGTGATAGAGGAGCCTTTCCAGAGGATTGCGGTGGACATTATGGGGCCGTTGGCCGTCCGCAGCAGCTCTGGAAAGCCATATGTCCTCACTGTGGTATGGTAGACTATGTTACCCGGTACCCGGAGGCAGAAGCTCTGTCCTCAACTAGGGCAGATAAGGTGGCGGATGCACTGTTGGCCATCTTTTTACGGGTAGGATTTCCAAAGGAGATGCTTACCGACCAAGGGACCCAATTCATGTCTCGCCTATTGCAGGCTCTCTGTAAGAAGATGCAGATGAGGAGTCTAGTATCGAGTGCATATCACCCCCAGACCAATGGTTTGTGTGACCGATTTAACGGTACCCTCAGCCAGATGCTATGCATGCTGGTTGAGACCCAAGGATGCGACTGGGAGCAGTACCTCCCAGACCTGCTATTTGCTTACCGAGAGGTTCCGCAGGCCTCAACAGGGTTTTCACCCTTCTAGCTCCTGTATGGCAGGCGAGTCCGTGGACCCCTTGGATTGGTAAGGCAATCCTGGGAAGAAGAGCCGAACCCTTCAGAAGTGTCCATCGTGGAGTATGTCATGCACTTCCGCGACAAAATGCAGACCTTGGCGCAGTTGGTGCATGACAACATGACGCAGGCCGAGGCTGATCAGTAGCAATGGTATGACCACCAAGCAGGGCTTACCATCAAGCCAGGAAAGTGCCAGATGGGCACGAGTGAGACCCACTACCTGGGGCACCGGGTAGGTGGTGGCTCCATGAGGCCAGAACCTGGGAAAGTTTATGCAATTGCTTTCTGACCCACACCCAGGACCAAGAAGCAGGTGATCTCCTTCCTGGGCACTGCAGGGTACTATAGGCGCTTCATACAGAACTATATCTTGGCAAAACCCTTGATGGACCTCACCAGGAAGAAGCTACCCAGGGGCTGGCTGGCACTTTTCAGCCTGGGGGCAATCACAATGCAGTAGCCCTCCTTTTCCCTACTTATCTCTGTCCATTGCATTAAAGCAGCAGAGATAACAGGCTTTAAAAATAGGCTGGTACATAAATATGGGAACAGAACGGAGCTTGTTGCATAGATATGGGCGCAGAACCGAGCTTACTCCAGAGATATGGGAGATGAACAGAGCTTAATCCAGAGATATGGGCGCAGAACCGAGCTTACTCCAGAAATATGGGAGCACAACCGAGCTTACTACAGAGATATGGAAGCAGAACTGAACTTACTCCTGAGATATGGGAGCAGAACCAAGCTTAGTACAGAGATATGGGAGCAGGGCTGAGCTTAGTACAGAGATATGGGAGCTAGTGTTGAGCATTCCGATACCGCAAGTATCGGGTATCGGCCGATACTTGCGGTATCGGAATTCCAATACCGAGATCCGATACTTTTGTGGTATCGGGAATCGGAATCGGAAGTTCCCAGTGTATGGTTCCCAGGGTCAGAAGGAGAGGAAACACTCCTTCAGGCCCTGGGATCCATATCCATGTAAAAAATAAAGAATTAAAATAAAAAATAGGGATATACTCACCCTCTGACGCGCCCTGGTAGTAACCGGCAGCCTGCTTTGCTTAAAATGAGCGCGTTCAGCACCTTCCATGACGTCACGGCTTCTGATTGGTCGCGTGCCGCTCATGTGACCGCCACGCGACCAATCACAAGCCGCAACATCATTCTCAGGCCCTAAACTCCTCATTCTAGGAATTTAGGACCTGAGAATGACGTCGCGGCTTGTGATTGGTCGCGTGGCGGTGAAAATGAGCGGCACGCGACCAATCAGAAGCCGTGACGTCATGGAAGGTGCTGAACGCGCTCATTTTAAGCAAAAGCAGGCTGCCGGTTAACAGCGGTAAGGTGCAGGGGCCTCCGGACGGGTGAGTATATCAATATTTTTTATTTTAATTCTTTATTTTACACATTAATATGGATCCCAGGGCCTGAAGGAGAGTTTCCTCTCCTTCAGACCCTGGGAACCATCAGGATACCTTCCGATACTTGGTGTCTCATTGACTTGTATTGGTATCGGGTATCGGTATCGGCGATATCCGATACTTTTCGGGTATCGGCCGATACTATCCGATACCGATACTTTCAAGTATCGGACGGTATCGCTCAACACTAGGGTTGAGCGACTTTCATTTTTTTAAGATCGAGTCGGGTTTTGCGAAACCCGACTTTGTCCAGAGTCGAGTCGAGTGCAGTCGGCCGATTATCACTAAAAGTCGGGGGTCGCCCGAAACACGAAACCCAATGCAAGTCAATGGGGAAGCATAGTCGGCAGTGAGTGGAGGCCAGGAAAACACCTACAGTGCCCATTTTAATGCCAAAAACATCTATTCTTGTTTCTGAAGCTTGTCAATATTAATTAACTTTATAATAATAGTTGGGCATTGGAAATTGGGGGTCATTTGGCAAAAGTTGTGGGGGGTAGGGCTGGTTAAAGGTTTTAGTGGGCCCAGGAAACGTGGACTACGTCACGGCGGTGGAGCAGTGAGAGGTAAGTATGTCAAGTTTGCAAGTGCTGTGATCCTAAGCAAGCAGGGGGGGCCCACTCGTTGGCATTGGCACTGGCACAGGGCCCCTCAAAGTACAGTGGTGTGTTTGCACGGCGGGGGCACCTCCCACCGGCAGCGACACTTTTGCGTACTCTAAGGGGCCCTGTGCCAGTGACGTCGCCAACGAGTATGCCCCCCCCACCTGATGAAGGAACCTGCACTTTCATCTGCACCTTCCTCTTTGTCCCTGTGTAAGGTGGTATAACATGCGGGAAGGGGAACCTTACTTTCAGCAGGGTCAGATTCTGGCTGTGTATAGTGCAAGGGGAATGTAGTGGTCTGAGTCAATGTACCAGCAGACTCATCTAGCAGTGGCTGGGCAATGGGCAGGATGAGGAGGAAACACAGATATAGGGCCAAAGAATAAAGTAGGCTAAATGTAGTTCAAAATTGGTAACAGGACTAAACAGGCGGCATTGCTTTGTTCAGTGGAGTAGCAAACCCAGGAGCAGCAGACACTGTTTTAAGGGCCCAACCACACTAGTAGGCCAAATGCAGTTTAATATCTGCTACTATAGGCCAAAAGCCTAAAGACTGAAGCTCAGCTTTATACAGTTGAGGACAAACACCAGGGAGGGGCAGACACCGTTAGTAGGCCCTAACCACCAATTTTTTAAAAAACAGCACTTAATGAGAGCCAGAAGGTTGAAGCTCAGCTTTATACAGTTGAGGACAAACACCTGGGAGCGGCAGACACCGTTAGTAGGCCGTAACCAAAGTTGAAGGCCAAATGCAGTTTAATATCTGATACTATAGGCCAAAAGCCAGAAGGTTGAAGCTCAGCTTTATACAGTTGAGGACAAACACCTGGGAGCGGCAGACACCGTTAGTAGGCCCTAACCACCAATTTTTTAAAAAATAGCACTTAATGAGAGCCAGAAGGTTGAAGCTCAGCTTTATACAGTTGAGGACAAACACCTGGGAGCGGCAGACACCGTTAGTAGGCCGTAACCTAAGTTGAAGGCCAAATGCAGTTTAATATCTGATACTATAGGCCGAAAGCCAGAAGGTTCAAGCTCAGCTTTATACAGTTGAGGACAAACAACAGTGAGCGGCAAACAGAGGTATTAGGCCCCAAACACCAATTTTTTTAAAAAAAAAGAATTTAATGAGAGCCAGAAGGTAAAAGCTCAGCTTTATTCAGTTGAGGAGAACACCAGGGAGCGGCAAACAGAGGTATTAGGCCCCAACCACCAATTTAAAAAAAAAAAAAAAAAAAAAAAAAAGAGAGCCAGAAGGTTGAAGCTCAGATTTATTCAGTTGAGGTCAACACCAGGGAGCGGCAGACAGTTATTAGGCCCCAACCACCAATTTTTTAAAAAAAAGCACTTAAGGAGAGCCAGAAGGTTGAAGTTCAGATTTAGACAGTGGAGGACAATTTGAATTAGGGACTGCAGACAGACTTAGTAGGCTGTCCCCTGGGGAGCATGCATCCACCACATTAACCCATTGCGCCGTAATGGACACGTAACCTTCCGTGGCCATGCCTACAGGTCCATGCGTCTGTTTTCAGGTGCACCTTTGTACTCACAGATTGCCAGAGTGCATGGACAATGCGGTCTTTTACATGCTGGTGGAGGGTTTGGGATGGCTTTTCTCGCAAAAGAAGTGTCGACTGGTTAGCTTGTAGCGTGGTACAGCGTAGTCCATCATGGCTTTATTAATATTAAATAAAATATATAAATAGGCTCTATGAACTTTTAAATAGGTTCCAGGTGTACACGGGCAGCATTGGTGTGGTCAGCGGAGGACGATTTCAAGGAGGGACCGCAGACAGGCTAACGAAGGCCCGCAGACAGGCTAACGAAGGCCTAAAATAACAAAAGATAGGCTCATGGCAGTTTTAAATCGGTTACATGGATACACAGGCAGCATTGTGGTCAGTGGAGGAGTATTGCAAGGAGGGACCGCAGACAGGCTAATGAAGGCCCGCAGACAGGCTAACGAAGGCCTAAAATAACAACAGATAGGCTCATGGCAGTTTTAAATCGGTTACATGGATACACAGGCAGCATTGTGGTCAGTGGAGGAGTATTGCAAGGAGGGACCGCAGACAGGCTAATGAAGGCCCGCAGACAGGCTGACGAAGGCCTAAAATAACAAAAGATAGGCTCATGGCAGTTTTAAATCGGTTACATGGATACACAGGCAGCATTGTGGTCAGTGGAGGAGTATTGCAAGGAGGGACCGCAGACAGGCTAATGAAGGCCCGCAGACAGGCTAACGAAGGCCTAAAATAACAAAAGATAGGCTCATGGCAGTTTTAAATCAGTTAAATGGATACACAGGCAGCATTGTGGTCAGTGGAGGAGTATTGCAAGGAGGGACCGCAGACAGGCTAACGAAGGCCCGCAGACAGGCTAATGAAGGCCTAAAATAACAAAAAATAGGCTCAAGGCAGTTTTAAATCAGTTACATGGATACACAGGCAGCATTGTGGTCAGCGGAGGAGGAGGATTGCAAGGAGGGACCGCAGACAGGCTAACGAATGCCTAAAATAACAAAAGATAGGCTCATGGCAGTTATAAATCGGTTACATGGATACACAGGCAGCATTGTGGTCAGTGGAGGAGTATTGCAAGGAGGGACCGCAGACAGGCCAATGAAGGCCCGCAGACAGGCTAACGAAGGCCTAAAATAACAAAAGATAGGCTCATGGCAGTTTTAAATTGGTTACATGAATACACAGGCAGCGTTGTGTTCAGTGGAGGAGTATTGCAAGGAGGGACCGCAGACAGGCTAATGAAGGCCCGCAGACAGGCTAACGAAAGCCTAAAATAACAAAAGATAGGCTCATGGCAGTTTTAAATCGGTTACATGGATACACAGGCAGCATTGTGGTCAGTGCATGAGGATTGCAAGGAGGGACCGCAGACAGGCGTACTAGGCCTAAAATAACTTAAAATAGGCTCAAGGCAGTTTTAAATCGGTTATATGGATACACAGGCAGCATTGTGGTCAGTGGATGAGGATTGCAAGGAGGGACCGCAGACAGGCGTACTAGGCCTAAAATAACTTAAAATAGGCTCAAGGCAGTTTTAAATCGGTTACATGGATACACAGGCAGCATTGTGGTCAGTGGATGAGGATTGCAAGGAGGGACCACAGACAGGCTAACGAAGGCCTCAAATAACAAAAAATAGGCTCAAG
Organism: Ranitomeya variabilis; assembly: GCF_051348905.1. NCBI lineage: Eukaryota > Metazoa > Chordata > Amphibia > Anura > Dendrobatidae > Ranitomeya > Ranitomeya variabilis. The sequence goes on along the minus strand of NC_135232.1, from coordinate 434,933,655 downwards.
GCAGTTTTAAATCGGTTACATGGATACACAGGCAGCATTGTGATCAGCGGAGGAGGAGGATTGCAAGGAGGGACCGCAGACAGGCTTACTAGGCCTAAAATAAATAAAAATAGGCTCAAGGCAGTTTTAAATCGGTTACATGGATACACAGGCAGCATTGTGGTCAGCGGAGGAGGAGGATTGCAAGGAGGGACCGCAGACAGGCTTACTAGGCCTAAAATAAATAAAAATAGGCTCAAGGCAGTTTTAAATAGGTTACATGGATACACAGGCAGCATTGTGGTCAGTGGAGGAGGATTGCACAGAGGGACCGCAGACAGGCTTACTAGGCCTAAAATAACTAAAAATAGGCTCTATGCAGTTTTAAATAGGTTACATGGATACACAGGCAGCATTGTGGTCAGTGGAGGAGGATTGCAAGGAGTGTCTGACACAGTTAGTACTCACAAAAAATAAATAGATGTTAATGTCTCGCAAAACAACAAAAAAAAAAAAAAGTGTGGCATACTTAGGTACAGGGGTGGGCTCATCTGCTGAGTTTCTGACATAGTAATTTGGCAGTAAGTATTTACTGGTGTCAATATAGGACACTGACCCAGACTACTTTAACTAGCATCATAGATGTCAACAAATTGGTATTGTCAGTGCCAGGCATTGAATGATGTCAGCGCATAGACTAAACATTGGTGGAGCTGTGAGAGATAATTTTGCACATGGTAGAACACAGTTTGAGCTGGGGGGGTGAACTCTCTTGTGGCCGGCGGTACCGTCCCAGGGCCTCTCATGTTACAATGGTGTGTCTGACGTTGGGTGCGCGCCACCACCGCCAGAGACACTTTATTGTACTATGAGGGACCCAGTGGCAGTGCCGTCGACCTAAAGAGGGCACACCCACCTCTTCAGACAAACGGCACTCTAACGGGTGCTTGCGCCAAGTGGCGAGACCACGGCCCCGTGGGGGGGAGTTTTCCCACTGAGGGAGGTGTAAACATGTCGTATGCTGGACAAACAGCAGCTGCAAATTAAGAGATTGGAACACTCAGTAAGACCAGTCCACAAGCAAGACCTTTTTATAGGAAAGCTAGGTGTCAGCCGGGAAAGGTGGGGCAAAATAATTTGAAATCCAGGAGTGGTTCATTTTAATGAAGGTGAGATCATCCACATTTTGGGTAGCCAGACAAGTCCTTTTATCGGTTAATATTGAACCAGCAGCACTGAATACTCTTTCTGATAGCACACTAGCTGCTGGGCAAGCAAGCTCCTGCAATGCATATTCTGCCAATTCAGGCCAGGTGTCTAATTTGGATGCCCAGTAATCAAATGGGAATGACGGTTGAGGGAGAACATCGATAAGGGATGAAAAATAGTTAGTAACCATACTGGACAAATGTTGTCTCCTGTCACTTTGAATAGATGCTGCAGTACCTGTCCTGTCTGCGGTCATTGCGAAATCACTCCACAACCTGGTCAGAAAACCCCTCTGTCCAACGCCACTTCTGATCTGTGCACCTCTAACACCTCTGCCCTGTAGCCCCCTGCAGCTCGTGTGAGAACCATCACCGGTGCTGTGTGCTGGGAATGCCTGAATCAAACGGTCTACAAGAGTAGCTTGTTTGGTTGCTAATATTTGTTCGAGGTTCTCATGTGGCATAATATATTGCAATTTGCCTTTATAGCGAGGGTCAAGGATGCAGGCCAACCAGTAATCATCATCGCTCATCATTTTAATAATGCGTGGGTCCCTTTTGAGGATACGTAAGGCATAATCCGCCATGTGGGCCAAAGTTCCAGTTGTCAAATCTGCGGTTGTGCTGGTTTGAGGGGCAGTTACAGGCAAATCTACGTCACTTGTCTCCCTTAAAAAAACAGAACCCGGCCTTGCAACGCCACTAATTTCTGTTGGCCCAGGAGAAGCTTCCTCATTAAAAAAGTACTCATCCCCATCATCCTCCTCGTCCTCCTCCTCCTCTTCGCCCGCTACCGCGTCCTCTACACGGCCCTGACCAGACAATGGCTGACTGTCATCAAGGCTTTCCTCTTCCTCGGCTGCAGACGCCTGCTCCTTTATGTGCGTCAAACTTTGCATCAGCAGACGCATTAGGGGGATGCTCATGCTTATTATGGCGTTGTCTGCACTAACCAGCCGTGTGCATTCCTCAAAACACTGAAGGACTTGACACAGGTCTTGTAGCTTTGACCACTGCACACCTGACAACTCCATGTCTGCCATCCAACTGCCTGCCCGTGTATCCTCCCACAAATACATAACAGCACGCCTCTGTTCGCACACTCTCTGAAGCATGTGCAGTGTGGAGTTCCACCTTGTTGCAACGTCGATGATTAGGCGATGCTGAGGAAGGTTCAAAGAACGGTGATAGTTCTGCATACGGCTGGAGTGTACGGGCGAACGGCGGATATGCGAGCAAAGTCTGTGCACTTTGAGGAGCAGGTCGGGTAACCCCGGATAACTTTTCAGGAAGCACTGCACCACCAGGTTTAAGGTGTGAGCCAGGCAAGGAATGTGTTTCAGTTGGGAAAGGGCTATGGCAGCCATGAAATTCCTTCCGTTATCACTCACTACCTTGCCTGCCTCAAGATGTACAGTGCCCAGCCATGACTGAGTTTCTTTCTGAAAGAACTCGGACAGAACTTCCGCGGTGTGTCTGTTGTCGCCCAAACACTTCATTGCCAATACAGCCTGCTGACGCTTGCCACTAGCTGTCCCATAATGGCACACCTGGTGTGCAACAGTGGCAGCTGCGGATGGAGTGGATGTGCGACTGCGGTCTGTGGACGAGCTCTCGCTTCTGCAGGAGGAGGAGGAAGAGGAGGAAGGGGGGCGAACGCCTACAGCCAACTCTTTCCTTGACCGTGGGCTAGGCAGAACTGTCCCAATATTGCTGTCCCCTGTGGACCCTGCATCCACCACATTCACCCAGTGTGCCGTGATGGACACGTAACGTCCCTGGCCATGCCTACTGGTCCATGCATCTGTTGTCAGGTGCACCTTTGTAGTCACAGACTGCCTGAGTGCATGGACGATGCGGTCTTTAACATGCTGTTGGAGGGCTGGGATGGCTTTTCTAGAAAAGAAGTGTCGACTGGGTAGCTCGTAGCGTGGTACAGCGTAGTCCATCAGCGCTTTAAAAGCTTCGCTTTCAACTAACCGGTAGGGCATCATCTCTAATGAGATTAGTCTAGCAATGTGGGCACTCAAACCCTGTGTACGCGGATGCGAGGATAAGTACTTCCTTTTCCTAACAAGAGTCTCATGTAGGGTGAGCTGGACTGGAGAGCTGGAGATCGTGGAACTAGCGGTGGTGCCGGTGGACATGGGTGACTGAGAGAGGGTTGGAGATGGTATTCTTGCTGGTGCCCTATATGCAGTGTTTCCTACTGCAAACCTGGTGATTCCCTGACTGCTTTGGCCTGGCGACAAAAGCTGCATAGATACTGCAGGTGGTGCGGGAAATGGTGGGTTTACAGTGAGGGAAGGGATGTAGCGTTGCTGACTAGCTTCATTGGCCGAGGGTGCTGCATCCTTTAGGGACGTTTGGTAGTTAGTCCAGGCTTGCAAATGCATGGTGGATAAGTGTCTATGCATGCAACTTGTATTTAGACTTTTAAGATTCTGACCTCTGCTTAAGGTAGTTGAACATTTTTGACAGATGACTTTGCGCTGATCATTTGGATGTTGTTTAAAAAAAATGCCAGACTGCACTCTTTCTACTATCGGATACCTTTTCAGGCATTGCAGACTGAGCTTCTTTAACCGGATGGCCACGCTGTCCTCCAACTGGTTTTGGTTTTGCCACGCGTTTTTGGCCAGATACGGGCCCGGCAGATGGAACCTGTTGTGATGTTGATGCCTGCTGCGGCTCCTCCTCCTCCACTTCAGAACTACTGCCGCCTGCACCCTGTTCCCCCAATGGCTGCCAATCGGGGTCAACAACTGGGTCATCTATGACCTCCTCTTCTATGTCGTGTGCAACTTCGTCTGTGTCACCGTGTAAGCCGGTGGTATTGCGTTCGTGACGGGGCACCATAGTCTCCGTTGGGTTTGATTCTGCCTCAGTACACTGCGAGGGCAATGTTCTGGTCTGAGTCAAAGGAACAGCATAGTAATCTGGCTGTGGCTGTGCATCTGTGCACTCCATGTCCGATTCAACTTCAAATGGGCATGGCCTGTTAACTGTTTCACTGTCTAACCCAGGAACGGTATGTGTAAAGAGCTCCATGGAGTAACCTGTTCTGTCGACTGACGCATCCTTCACTGTTGTTCTGGGTGAAGGACACAAGGAAGCGACTTGTTCCTAACCGGGAGCATCCACTGACGATGCACTGCTCTGACATTTGGCACTTTCCGAGGAGGAGGCGAAAGAGCTAGAGGCAGAGTCAGCAATGAAAGCCAATACTTGTTCCTCCTGCTCCCGCTTCAAAAGTGGTTTTCCTACTCCCAGAAAAGAGAGCGTTCGAGGCCTTGTGTAGCCAGTAGTGTTGAGCGATACTTTCCGATATCGGAAAGTATCGGTATCGGAAAGTATCGGCCGATACCGTCAAAATATCGGATCCAATCCGATACCGATACCCGATCCCAATGCAAGTCAATGGGACGAAAATATCGGAATTAAAATAAACCCTTTATAAACTTGTAGGTTCATTCTACATGAAGGAAAACAACTAAGAATAATGTAGGATGTATTGGGGGACGTGGCGGAGACATTAAAGGCACAGAGGTTTAGCCCAATGTAATAGAATAGCAGGATTTTGGGTTTTTTTTATGACGTTCGGCGGTAGAAAGATTTTGACTATGTTAATTTTTTTTTTTATTTTGTCAGATATTGATGTTTCACTACTTCCACGCCCTTCACCTTCTTTTTTACTTCTCCCACACTTTCTTCTTCATTATCCTCATCATCAGCTTCTTTGACATCAACTTCTTCACCTTATTCATCTTCTTCTTCATCTTCTACCTATTATTTTTTTGGTTACATTGTTCATATTCTTTTTATTTTACTATTATCTTCATCATATTCTACTTCTTCATCATATTCTTATTTGTGACAGGCATTCCCGTAGTTGTTATCTATAAAAGTTTGAAGATTACACCTTCCGTTCTGCCTGTCACAAAACAGTTACATTTGTCCGCGTTCAGTTTGGCCTGCAGCATCAGGCTTTATCCAGGGGCACCACGAGGAGGAACGGACTCACCCCCATACACTGCTTAGTCTTCTTCTGCTTATAATTTAGATAATATTTTTTGCTCTGATATTTAGTGTTATGCTTAATGTTCTTCTGCTCTTTGTTCTGCAGCCTCTTGTTCTTCTGCTTCTCGGTCTTCCAGGTCGTCGTCGTCTCCAGGGTCATCGTCTCCGGGGTCGTCGTCATCGGGGTGGTCTTCAGGGTCGTCGTCTCCGGGGTCGTCGTCATCGGGGTGGTCTTCGGGGTCATCGTCTCCAGGGTCGTCGTCATCATGGTGGTTGTCGTCTCTGGTGTCGTCGTCATCTTAGGGGTGGTCTTCCGGGTCATCGTGTTTAGTCTCTTGAACTTGGAAATGTAGCAGAAGGTACAAGAAGGCTGAGAAAATGCCGAGAACCAGCTGATGGAACTGGAACTCGGATGGCTACCCGAAGGTCCAAGAGCCAATGGAACTACCGAGGGCCAGCTGACGTTACTGGAACCCGGTTACTAAGCAGGAGGTACCCGTGCCTGAAAGCACTACCAAGGACCACCTGACGTTGGTGGAACTCGGATACCCAGAGGGAGGCACCTAAGCCAAAGGCTCTGCCCGGAACCAGCTGACGGTACTGGAACCAGGATGGGGAGCAGAAGGTACAAGAGCAAAAGACACTGCCGAGAACCAGCTGACGGTGCTGGAACCCGGATGGGTAGCCGAAGGTCCAAGAGCCAATGGAACTACCGAGGACCAGCTGACGTTACTGGAACCCGGTTACTAAGCAGGAGGTACCCGTGCCTGAAAGCACTACCAAGGACCACCTGACGTTGGTGGAACTCGGATACCCAGAGGGAGGCACCTAAGCCAAAGGCTCTGCCCGGAACCAGCTGACGGTACTGGAACCAGGATGGGGAGCAGAAGGTACAAGAGCAAGTGTCTGCGTGGCTTTTGCAGGACACGATGCCGGCTGCACAGCAGGGGAACAGCTGGCGGTGCTGAACCCCACTGACACATTGGCTGGTGTTTTTCTCTGTGCAGCTAGCAGTACCGGGCCCCAACTGGCGGTGTTGGAGCCCGGGGTCAGCAGGAGGAGGAGATGGAGCAGAGTGTAGGCCGAAGCCTGCACTGGCGGCAGCTTTTGGGTCTGTTGTGCCTGCGTGGCAGTTGCAGGACACGTTGCCGGCTGCACAGCAGGGGAACAGCTGGCGGTGCTGAACCCCACTGACACATTGGCTGGTGTTTTTCTCTGTGCAGCTAGCAGTACCGGGCCCCAACTGGCGGTGTTGGAGCCCAGGGCTCTGCAGGGGGAGCAGAGTGTAGGCCGAAGCCTAATTGAACCAATTTCAAAGGTAACCTTTAACCCCCCCTCAGGGGTTACAAAGTAGAAGAGCCACAGCTTATGCAGCAGTAGTGCTGCACAAGTCAAAGGTTGCTCTTTTAATTTCGCTCCTTGCACACGCTGAATGAAACACGTATAACATTTAGCCCTTTAAACAGTCAAACTGTGTTGGAGGCGCGAGTTCCCTTTGTAATGAGACGCAGCACAGATGTCAAGAATCCCACCTTGGTGCTGGGTGCAGCCTCCTGAGCGTTGTTATTTGCTGTACAGGAGTCTGCGCTGTCGTGTGATCCCCTGGCCTAGCGCTGTTAGCGCTGCCCATGTTCTGGCATCATTTAATGTCGGCCGGTGCGGTTCGCGATGACCATGAATCCCAGCCCCGCAGTGTCTTAACATTGTTAAAACACTGCGGGGCTGGGATTCAGGGCCTGGCGCAGCACATACGTTCGCCTCTCACACTCGGGTCCTTACACCCGCTTCAGACTGTGCGGCGTCATCTGATCCCTTATCGCATGCCACGGCCATGAAGCCGCACAGTCCGCAGAAGGCAGAAGGAGATGAGGGACAGGCGAACTGATGCACTGATCATGCCCGTCAATCACACCCTCGCAGTCCCAATAAATAAGACAACGAGGGGCGTTGCGTGGGTCAGGGCGGCCGCAGAGGCGCAGGCAGCCAAACAATGATGCCAGAAGACGGGCAGCGCTACCAAGGGGGTTGCAGCGTGTCATTACAAAGGAAAGTCACACCACCGGGACGGTTAAATGGTCACACAGAGGACACATTTTAGACGTGTTTTCAGTTCCACATGTGCGAGGAGAATACGTTTATGAGCCACCTTGCACACATGCAGCATTACCGCTGTACAAGGTGGCCTTTAAAACGTACAAATGCCTGGGGGAGGGGGGACAGGTTCCCTTCAATTTCAGTTCGTGTGTCTGCGTGGCTTTTGCAGGACACGATGCCGGCTGCACAGCAGGGGAACAGCTGGCGGTGCTGAACCCCACTGACACATTGGCTGGTGTTTTTCTCTGTGCAGCTAGCAGTACCGGGCCCCAACTGGCGGTGTTGGAGCCCGGGGTCAGCAGGAGGAGGAGATGGAGCAGAGTGTAGGCCGAAGCCTGCACTGGCGGCAGCTTTTGGGTCTGTTGTGCCTGCGTGGCAGTTGCAGGACACGTTGCCGGCTGCACAGCAGGGGAACAGCTGGCGGTGCTGAACCCCACTGACACATTGGCTGGTGTTTTTCTCTGTGCAGCTAGCAGTACCGGGCCCCAACTGGCGGTGTTGGAGCCAAGGGCTCTGCAGGGGGAGCAGAGTGTAGGCCGAAGCCTAATTGAACCAATTTCAAAGGTAACCTTTAACCCCCCCTCAGGGGGTTACAAAGTAGAAGAGCCACAGCTTATGCAGCAGTAGTGCTGCACAAGTCAAAGGTTGCTCTTTTAATTTCGCTCCTTGCACACGCTGAATGAAACACGTATAACATTTAGCCCTTTAAACAGTCAAACTGTGTTGGAGGCGCGAGTTCCCTTTGTAATGAGACGCAGCACAGATGTCAAGAATCCCACCTTGGTGCTGGGTGCAGCCTCCTGAGCGTTGTTATTTGCTGTACAGGAGTCTGCGCTGTCGTGTGATCCCCTGGCCTAGCGCTGTTAGCGCTGCCCATGTTCTGGCATCATTTAATGTCAGGCTGGCTGCGCCTGTGTGGGTGCGCTGTCCGAGATTCAGCCTCGCGGTGTCGTGTAATGTAATCCCACCGCGGGCCTGGGATCCGTGGCCATGCGCAGTGCATATCCTCACCTCTCACTCCCCTCCCTACGGCTTCTTCAGACTGTGCGGTGTCACGGCCGTGGCATGCTATTAGGGATCAGCTGACACCGAACAGTCTTTAGAAGCCGTAGGGAGGGGAGTGAGAGGCGAGGATATGCACTGCGCATGGCCACGGATCCCAGGCCCGCGGTGGGATTACATTACACGACACTGCGAGGCTGAATCTCGGACAGCGCACACACACAGGCGCAGCCAGCCTGACAGCAAATGATGTCAGAAGACAGGCAGCGCAAAATGTGTGCATGGCCAAGGGGTAACCTAACAGCGCAGGCTCCGGGACAGATTCAAACAACGCTGAGGAGGCGGCGCACGGCGCCAAGGGGGTAAAAATGACGGCTGTGCTGCGTCACATGACAAAGGAAAGTTCCACCTACCGGACGGTTGAACGCTGTGAGGGGACACATTTCATAAGTGTTAGGTTCAGCATCTGCAAGGAGCACCACGAAAAGAGGCACTTTTTCCCTTTGCATCATTACTGCTGCACAAGGTGGCTCCTTCAGTAACAAACGCCTGGGGGGGGGGGGGACAGGTTCCCTTAAATTTAACTTGTTGTGCCTGCGTGGCGGTCGCAGTACACGTTGCCGTATACACAGCAGGGGAACAGCTGGCGGTGCTGAACCCCACTAACACATTTGCGAGGTGTTTGGCTCTGTGCGTACAGCACTTCTGGACGGCAACTGGCGGTGTTGGAGCCCAGGGACAGGTGGAGGAGGAGGAGGTTGGAGGAGGTAGGAGGGATTGCCACACACACAGCAGGGGAACAGCTGACGTTACTGAACCCCAATAACAGAGGAGGGACTGTTGACTGTGCGTACAGCACTTCTGGACGGCAACTGGCGGTGTTGGAGCCCAGGGACAGGTGGAGGAGGAGGAGGTTGGAGGAGGTAGGAGGGATTGCCACACACACAGCAGGGGAACAGCTGACATTACCGAACCCCAATAACAGAGGAGGGACTGTTGACTGTGCGTACAGCACTTCTGGACGGCAACTGGCGGTGTTGGAGCCCAGGGACAGGTGGAGGAGGAGGAGGTTGGAGGAGGTAGGAGGGATTGCCACACACACAGCAGGGGAACAGCTGACGTTACTGAACCCCAATAACAGAGGAGGGACTGTTGACTGTGCGTACAGCACTTCTGGACGGCAACTGGCGGTGTTGGAGCCCAGGGACAGGTGGAGGAGGAGGAGGAGGTTGGAGGAGGTAGGAGGGATTGCCACACACACAGCAGGGGAATAGCTGACGTTACTGAACCCCAATAACAGAGGAGCGACTGTTGACTGTGCGTACAGCACTTCTGGACGGCAACTGGCGGTGTTGGAGCCCAGGGACAGGTGGAGGAGGAGGAGGTTGGAGGAGGTTGGAGGAGGTAGGAGGGATTGCCACACACACAGCAGGGGAACAGCTGACGTTACTGAACCACAATAACAGACGAGGGACTGTTGACTGTGCGTACAGCACTTCTGGATGGCAACTGGCGGTGTTGGAGCCCAGGGACAGGTGGAGGAGGAGGAGGTTGGAGGAGGTTGGAGGAGGTAGGAGGGATTGCCACACACACAGCAGGGGAACAGCTGATGTTACTGAACCCCAATAACAGAGGAGGGACTGTTGACTGTGCGTACAGCACTTCTGGACGGCAACTGGCGGTGTTGGAGCCCAGGGACAGGTGGAGGAGGAGGAGGTTGGAGGAGGTAGGAGGAGGTAGGAGGGATTGCCACACACACAGCAGTGGAACAGCTGACGTTACTGAACCCCAATAACAGAGGAGGGACTGTTGACTGTGCGTACAGCACTTCTGGACGGCAACTGGCGGTGTTGGAGCCCAGGGACAGGTGGAGGAGGAGGAGGTTGGAGGAGGTAGGAGGGATTGCCACACACACAGCAGGGGAACAGCTGACGTTACTGAACCCCAATAACAGAGGAGCGACTGTTGACTGTGCGTACAGCACTTCTGGACGGCAACTGGCGGTGTTGGAGCCCAGGGACAGGTGGAGGAGGAGGAGGTTGGAGGAGGTAGGAGGGATTGCCACACACACAGCAGGGGAACAGCTGACGTTACTGAACCCCAATAACAGAGGAGCGACTGTTGACTTTGCGTACTGCACTTCTGGACGGCAACTGGCGGTGTTGGAGCCCAGGGACAGGTGGAGGAGGAGGAGGTTGGAGGAGGTAGGAGGGATTGCCACACACACAGCAGGGGAACAGCTGACGTTACTGAACCCCAATAACAGAGGAGCGACTGTTGACTGTGCGTACAGCACTTCTGGACGGCAACTGGCGGTGTTGGAGCCCAGGGACAGGTGGAGGAGGAGGAGGTTGGAGGAGGTAGGAGGGATTGCCACACACACAGCAGGGGAACAGCTGACGTTACTGAACCCCAATAACAGAGGAGCGACTGTTGACTGTGCGTACAGCACTTCTGGACGGCAACTGGCGGTGTTGGAGCCCAGGGACAGGTGGAGGAGGAGGAGGTTGGAGGAGGTAGGAGGGATTGCCACACACACAGCAGGGGAACAGCTGACGTTACTGAACCCCAATAACAGAGGAGGGACTGTTGACTGTGCGTACAGCACTTCTGGACGGCAACTGGCGGTGTTGGAGCCCAGGGACAGGTGGAGGAGGAGGAGGTTGGAGGAGGTAGGAGGGATTGCCACACACACAGCAGGGGAACAGCTGACGTTACTGAACCCCAATAACAGAGGAGGGACTGTTGACTGTGCGTACAGCACTTCTGGACGGCAACTGGCGGTGTTGGAGCCCAGGGACAGGTGGAGGAGGAGGAGGAGGTTGGAGGAGGTAGGAGGGATTGCCACACACACAGCAGGGGAACAGCTGACGTTACTGAACCCCAATAACAGAGGAGCGACTGTTGACTGTGCGTACAGCACTTCTGGACGGCAACTGGCGGTGTTGGAGCCCAGGGACAGGTGGAGGAGGAGGAGGTTGGAGGAGGTAGGAGGGATTGCCACACACACAGCAGGGGAACAGCTGACGTTACTGAACCCCAATAACAGAGGAGCGACTGTTGACTGTGCGTACAGCACTTCTGGACGGCAACTGGCGGTGTTGGAGCCCAGGGACAGGTGGAGGAGGAGGAGGTTGGAGGAGGTAGGAGGGATTGCCACACACACAGCAGGGGAACAGCTGACGTTACTGAACCCCAATAACAGAGGAGGGACTGTTGACTGTGCGTACAGCACTTCTGGACGGCAACTGGCGGTGTTGGAGCCCAGGGACAGGTGGAGGAGGAGGAGGAGGTTGGAGGAGGTAGGAGGGATTGCCACACACACAGCAGGGGAACAGCTGACGTTACTGAACCCCAATAACAGAGGAGCGACTGTTGACTGTGCGTACAGCACTTCTGGACGGCAACTGGCGGTGTTGGAGCCCAGGGACAGGTGGAGGAGGAGGAGGTTGGAGGAGGTAGGAGGGATTGCCACACACACAGCAGGGGAACAGCTGACGTTACTGAACCCCAGTAACAGAGGAGGGACTGTTGACTGTGCGTACAGCACTTCTGGACGGCAACTGGCGGTGTTGGAGCCCAGGGACAGGTGGAGGAGGAGGAGGTTGGAGGAGGTAGGAGGGATTGCCACACACACAGCAGGGGAACAGCTGACGTTACTCAACCCCAATAACAGAGGAGCGACTGTTGACTGTGCGTACAGCACTTCTGGACGGCAACTGGCGGTGTTGGAGCCCAGGGACAGGTGGAAAAGCAGAGGAACACAATGTAGGCCGAAGCCTGAGAAAGTCGAAAGGGAACCTTTAACCCCCCCCAAGGCGTTTGTAGCTGAAAGAGCCAGCTTGTGCAGCACAAAAGATGCAAAAGGAAAAGGTGGCTCTTTTCATCATGCTCCTTGCAAACACAGAACTAAACACTTATAAAATGTGTCCCCTGCAACCGTAAAACCGTCCTGGAGGTGGGACTTTCCTTCGTAATGTGACGCAGCACAGCCGTCATTCCTACCCCCCCGGCGACGCGCACTGGCTCCTCAGCGTTGTTTGATTCCGTCCCGGAGCCTGCGCTGTTATGTTATCCCGTGGCCAGGCACACTTAGCGCTGCCCGTCTTCTGGCATCATTTGGTGTCAGGATGGCTGCGCCTGTGCGGCCGCGCTGGCCGAGAGCCCGCCTCGCAGTGTCTTCTGATTTAATCCCACTGGGGGACTGGGATCCATGGACATGCGCAGTGCATATCCTCGCCTCTCACTCCCCTCCCTACGGCTTCTTAAGACTGTGCGGTGTCACGGCCGTGGCATGCTATTAGGGACCAGCTGACACCGAACAGTCTGAAGAAGCCATAGGGAGATGAGTGAGAGGTGGAGGTTCAGATATGCACTGCGCATGTCCATGGATCCCAGGCCCCCAGTGGGATTAAATCAGAAGACACTGCGAGGCGGGCTCTCTGCCAGCGCGGCCGCACAGGCGCAGCCATCCTGACACCAAATGATGCCAGAAGACGGGCAGCGCTAAGTGTGCCTGGCCACGGGATAACATAACAGCGCAGGCTCCGTGACGGAATCAAACAACGCTGAGGAGCGGGTGCGCGGCGCCGGGGGGGTAGGAATGACGGCTGTGCTGCGTCACATTACGAAGGAAAGTCCCACCTCCGGGACGGTGTTACGGTATCAGTGGACACATTTTATAAGTGTTAAGTTCTGCGTGTGCAAGGTGCTAAACAAAAATAGCTACCTTTTCCTTGTGCAGCATTACTGCTGCACAAGGTGGCTCTTTCAGTAACAAACGCCTTGGGGGGGGGGGACAGATTCCCTTACATTTCAGTTGTTGTGTCAGCGTGGCGGTCGCATGACACATTGCCGGCTACACAGCTGGGGATCAGCTGACGTTACTGAAACCCAATAACACTGGGTCGTATGTTTTGACTGTGCAGACGGCACTTCTGAGCCTCAACTGGCGGTGTTGGAGCCCAGGAATTTAAGTTCAGGTGGTAGAAAGATGAACACAACAGGAGACCTGGATAACGTATACAGTGACCTAATTATTTAATCAGGAGGAGGAGTGGCAAATTCCTGCGAGATCCAGGCCTTGTTCATTTTCAGGAAAGTAAGCCGGTCAACGTTATCGGAGGATAGTCGCATGCGACGGTCAGTTAGTACACCACCTGCAGCACTAAAGACACGTTCCGATAATACACTGGCCGCAGGGCAAGACAGCACCTCCAATGCATACTGGCTTAGCTCTGGCCATGTATCCAGCTTTGAGACCCAAAACTTGAAAGGGGAAGAGCCGTCTGGGAGTACAGCAAGAGGGCAAGACATGTAGTCTGTCACCATCTGACGGAACCGTTGCCTCCTGCTGACTGGAGCCGTCTGTGATGGTGTAGACTTTTGTGGGGGGCACAGAAAACTGTGCCACAGTTGGGCCATACTGGTCTTGCCTTGGGCAGAGGCACTGCTTCTGCTCCCTCTTTGTGCAGAGCCTCCACCACTGCCTGGACGCACTGAGCTGCTTTGGAATGCACTAGCAGAACTTCTCTCAGTTGGAATGGAGAAGATGATGGAATTGACCAGTGTGTCTTGGTACTCCCGCATTTTTCGCTCCCGGTTCAACGGTGTGATGAGGCTTTCTACGTTGTCCCGGTAGCGAGGATCGAGGAGGGTGAACACCCAATAATCAGACATGTTGAGAATGTGGGCGATGCGGCGGTCGTTTCTCAGGCACTGCAGCATGTAATCCACCATGTGCTGCAGACTGCCAACTGCCCAAGAAACGCTGTCCCCTGCTGGAGGCGTGATCTCTGCCTGCTCATCATCACCCCACCCTCGCTGTACACACTGAGTACTGGACAATTCGGTAACTCCCTCCTCTGGACGGACATCTTCCTCCTCCATTGACTCCTCCTCATCCTCCTCACAAACTGTCCCCTGCCTACGTGTTTGTGAGGAACCACGTGGCGCTGACTGTCCAGAAGATGATGGAAATGGTGAATCCTCATCCTCCACCTCTTCCACAACATCATCCCTTAGCGCTTGCAGTGATTTTTCAAGCAGGCAGATAAGGGGGACAGTCATGCTGACTAGTGCATCATCTGCACTCGCCATCCGCGTGGAATAATCAAAGGGACGCAAAACCTGGCAGACGTCATTCATAGTGGCCCACTCTGTGGTTGTGAAGTCTGTACGGCGCTGACTGCGACTTTTTTGCGCCTGAAGCAGCTGGTACTCCATTACAGCTTGCTGCTGCTCACACAACCGCTCCAACATATGTAACGTGGAATTCCACCTGGTAGGTAGGTCACATATGATGCGATGTTCCGGCAGGCGGTGTCGGCGCTGCAGAGCCGCAATGCGCGCTTTTGCCGTGCTGGAACGCCGCAAGTGAGCACACTCTAGGCGGACCTTGTGCAGCAGTGCATCAAGATCCGGATAGTCCCTCAAAAAGCTCTGCACGACCAAATTGAGCACATGTGCCAGGCATGGGATGTGAGTGAGGTTGCCGAGGCCCAGAGCTGCCACCAGATTTCGGCCATTATCACACACTACCATGCCTGGCTGGAGATTCGCTGGCACAAACCACACATCGCTCTCCTGCTTGATGGCATTCCAGAGCTCCTGTGCTGTGTGGCTACGATTCCCCAAAAAAATTAATTTCAACACGGCCTGTTGACGTTTGGCCATGGCTGTGCTCATGTCGGTCGTAACAGGTACACGTTCATCACGGGTCCATGTGGAGGTGGACTGTGACGGCTCCTGCAGCGATGATTCTGAGGAACTGGTGTAAGAGGAGGAGTCAATGCGTACAGAATGGATTCCTGCAATCCTTGGAGTGGGCAGGACACGTCCTGCGCCACTCGCACGGTCTGTACCCGGCTCAACGACATTAACCCAATGGGCAGTGAGGGAAAGGTATCGCCCCTGTCCATGTTGACTGGTCCACGCATCGGTGGTGAGGTGGACCTTGCTACTGACGGCGTTCAGTAGCGCGTGTTTTATGTGTCCCTCCACATGCTTGTGCAGGGCAGGGACGGCTTGCCTGCTGAAGTAAAAGCGGCTGGGCACATTGTACTGTGGGACTGCCAATGACATCAAGTCACGGAAGCTGTCAGTCTCCACCAGCCTGAATGACAGCATTTCCAGTGACAGAAGTTTGGCAATGCCTGCAGTCAGAGCCTGTGCTCGTGTGTGGTTTGACGAGAAAGGCCGCCTTTTCTCCCATGCCTGTACTACCGATGGCTGTAGACTGGGCTGGGAGTGTGTGGATGACTGGGAAAGTGGTGCTGCGGGTGGAATTACAGCGGGTCTCTGGACAACAGGGCCAGAGGTTCTTCCACGGCGATCCTGGGAGGAAGCCGAACCAGCTGCGTGTGAGCTAGAGGAAGAGGCAACACGAGCTGAAGAGGTGGTAGCTGCCGCTGTTGGTTGGCCTACCTCTTCAGTGTGTTTTTCTAACTCCGCCGGGTGCCTGTTGCGCACATGTTTCCATATGTTGGAGGTATTGAGGTTGCTGACATTTTTCCCTCTTTTGACTTTTTGATGACACACCTTGCATCTGACATAGCAAATGTCATCTGCAACTGTGTCAAAAAAGGACCAGGCACTGCAAGTCTTGGGAGCGCCCTTTTTGGCTTTTGGAAGAGACATGCTCCTAACGGGTGCCAAAGCGGAGGCTGCAGGATCCGCAGTCTTCCCCCTCCCTCTCCCTCTTTGGGCCGTACGGGGAATCTCTTCCTCAGAGCTGCTCCCACCACCTTCCTGTCCCTCACGCCAAGATGGGTCGAGGACCTCATCATCTACACTACCCTCTGCCCCCAACTGCTCCTCCTGGGTAGTCTCAGCAGCAGAGCACGCACCAGTAAGTGGCACCTGAGTGTCATCATCAGCTGATGCGGCCTGCGATGTGGTGACCGGAGCCACTGGCCCACCCGCCTCTTCAGAGGAAGACAGAAAAAGCTGTTGGGCATCACTGCACCCTGCCTCTTCTTCCATTTCTCCAATGCTGCTTGGCTGGCCCCCTGTTTCCAAGCCAAGAGATTCAGAGAACAGAAGTAGAGACGGCTCCTGTCCTGGGCTCTCTGTCTGCCTGGGCAATTTGGCAGGTGGTGAAGAGACAGATGGCTGCTCTCCAGTGCTCTGTGTCTGAGAGGATGTGGCACTAATGGAAGTTGATGCATTAGCTGCCATCCATCCGACAACAGCTTCAATTTGTTCTTGACGCAGCAGCGGTGTACGGCGCTCTGACACAAAGCTGCGCATGAACGACTGTTGCCTGGTGAAAGTGGGTGCTGATGAGTCACCGGTGCCCGCAGCAGGCACAGAATCCCCACGTCCCCTCCCTGCTCCGCGCCCACGCCCACGCCCACGTGCCTTACTCACTGCCTTCTTCATCTTGGTTGACTGATAAAGATAAGCAGAAAAGTACTAACGGATTTGTGTGCTTATTCCTGAGCAACTCCTCCTAACAGGTATAAGAAACACTAATTTTCTAAAGTGTGGACTAGACTTTAATATGAGCTAATGTGGCCTACACAAATGTAAAGTGGTGTAACTGGTGTGTTTGGTGAACTTTATTATTTATTTATTTTTTGGGGGCTGAACTGACAACAGATAGAGCTGCAGTCACACGGAGACCGTGCAGACAGACGTAAACGGCGCTGCAAGGCCCAAAAACCCTCCTCTACGTTATCCTATGTAGTGTTTTTCCACAAGTTAGCTGGAGACGGGTGGAAAGACACTAATAGGATTTTTTTAAATAAATTAGCAGCAACCTACACTACTTGAAAAAAAAAGAAAATTGATTTGGCGGTATGACGCAGTGAACAACCCTGAGCTGGAGACAACCAGGCTATGGCTGCTCACAGACTACAGGGCGAGCTGCAATCACACGGAGACCGTGCAGACAGCCGTAAACGGCGCTGCAAGGCCCAAAAACCCTCCTCTACTTTATCCTATGTAGTGTTTTTCCACAAATTAGCTGGAGACGGGTGGAAAGACACTAATAGGATTTTTTAAAATAAATTAGCAGCAGACTACACTACTTGAAAAAAAATTAAAATTGATTTGGCGGTATGACGCAGTGAACAACCCTGAGCTGGAGACAACCAGGCTATGGCTGCTCACAGACTACAGGGCGAGCTGCAATCACACGGAGACCGTGCAGACAGCCGTAAACGGCGCTGCAAGGCCCAAAAACCCTCCTCTACTTTATCCTATGTAGTGTTTTTCCACAAATTAGCTGGAGACGGGTGGAAAGACACTAATAGGATTTTTTTGAATAAATTAGCAGCAGACTACACTACTTGAAAAAAAAAAAAAAAAAAAAGAACAGTATGAGGCAATGAACCACCCTCCCTGAACTGAATACAACCAGCTATGGATGGCCTATGTGGCTGCACTCAGACTAGAGAGTGGGCTGCACTCACACACACACACACACAGACCTTGCAGATCGCTGTGAAAACAGCGCTACAAGGCAAAAGCAAGGTGAATAGTAGGTGAACACAGCGGTTGCTAAATTAGCCTTTGGAAAGCACAAAGAAGCAAATCGCTATCTCTAAACTGTCCCTCAGTCAGCAAACAGCGTCCTGTCACTAACTGAATTCACAGCAGAGTGATCGCAAAATGGCGCCAGCGACTTTTAAACTGCAGCATGACATCATTTCAGCAGCCAATCACAGCCTTGCCAGTAGTTTCATGCCCTCCATGCTAAACAGGATGTGCCCACACTTGGAATCATTCTCATTGGCTGAATTTCTGCATTTTGAATCTTGGAACTTCCGATTCCGGTATCCGATACGCGGCAAGTATCGGAATCCCGGTATCGGAATTCCGATACCGCAAGTATCGGCCGATACCCGATACTTGCGGTATCGGAATGCTCAAAACTAGTAGCCAGACAACGAACCTGGCTCAACAACTCGAGACTTAGGTGCTGTACTGCTTTTACTACGACCACCTGATGCTCCACCACCACTACCATCATTACCAGCTGACAATGACCGCCCACGGCCATGACCTCTTCCACTAGACTTCCTCATTGTTTGCAAAACGTAACCAAAGTAACGGTATTTGTTACTGTAAAACAACTTATAAGGTGAACTCAAACTTCTGTTGGATTTATATATACCTTTATAGGTGCCTGACACTGAAAGGAAAATCAGGCCCAATGTTACACACTAGGTTTTCTGTGCCCCAATAATTTGAGACAGATGGCACACACAGGACCAGCACTCAAGCAGAAATGCCAATCTTAATCTCCCACTATTTTTTTTTTTTTATGGGAGAATTTAAAAAAAAAACAAAAAAAACCCCCACAATATTACACACTAGGTTTTCGGTGGCACACAATGAGAGACAGATGCCACACACAGGACTGGCACAGAGGCAGACTTGCCAATCTTTATCTCCCAGACTCCCACTATTAATTTTTTTTTTTTACAGGGAGAATTTACCCCCCCCCAAAAAAATGGCCCAGTATTACACAGTGGTTTTCGGTGGCACACAATGAGAGACAGATGCCACACACAGCAATGGCACAGAGGCAGACTTGCCAACCTTTATCTCCCACTAATAATTTTTTTTTTTACAGGGAGAATTTACCCCCCCCAAAAAAAATGGCCCAGTATTACACAGTGGTTTTCGGTGGCACACAATGAGAGACAGATGCCACACACAGCAATGGCACAGAGGCAGACTTGCCAATCTTTATCTCCCACTAATAATTTTTTTTTTTACAGGGAGAATTTACCCCCAAAAAATAAATGGCCAAGTATTACACAGTGGTTTTCGGTGGCACACAATGAGAGACAGATGCCACACTGTTGTGAATTAGACTTTTTTGCTCCCTCTTGTGGTTACTAGTGATATGACTCTGGGATTGTCTTCCCTCAGTTTGGCACCCACCTGGGTCGTTAGTCCAGGGGTGTTGCTATATAAACTTCCTGGATCCTTAGTCCAGTGCCTGGCATCATTGTAATCAGATCCTTTCTGTTTGCTCCTGTCTTATGGTCCTGGTTCGTGCATAATTAAGCTAAGTCCTGCTTCTTTGTTTTTTGGTTATTTGCTTTGCTCTTATTTTTGGTCCAGCTTGCACTAAATGTGATTCCTGACTTTGCTGGAAGCTCTAGGGGGCTGGTGTTCTCCCCCTGGGCCGTTAGACGGTTCGGGGGTTCTTGAATATCCAGCGTGGATATTTTGATAGGGTTTTTGCTGACCATATAAGTCATCTTACTATATTCTGCTATTAGCTAGTGGGCCTCTCTTTGCTAAATACCTAGCTCATTCTTACGTTTGTCTTTTCCTCTTACCTCACCGTTATTATTTGTTGGGGGCTTGTATCCAACTTTTGGGGTCTTTTCTCTGGAGGCAAGAAAGGTCTTTCTTTTCCCTTCTAGGGTTAGTTAGTTCTCCGGCTGGCGCGAGACGTCTAGAACCAACGTAGGCACGTTCCCCGGCTGCTGCTATTTGTGGTGCTAGGATTAGATATATGGTCAGCTCAGTTACCACTGCCCTATGAGCTGGTTTTTTGTGTTTGCAGACTTAGTAATTATTTCTGAGACCCTCTGCCATTGGGGTCATAACACCACACACAGCAATGGCACAGAGGCAGACTTGCCAATCTTTATCTCCCACTAATATATTTTTTTTTTACAGGGAGAATTTACCCCCCCCCAAAAAAAATGGCCCAGTATTACACAGTGGTTTTCGGTGGCACACAATGAGAGACAGATGCCACACACAGCAATGGCACAGAGGCAGACTTGCCAATCTTTATCTCCCACTTATTTTTTTTTTTTTTTTTTCACAGGGAGAATTTACCCCCCAAAAATAAATGGCCAAGTATTACACAGTGGTTTTCGGTGGCACACAATGAGAGACAGATGCCACACACAGGACTGGCACAGAGGCAGACTTGCCAATCTGAAGAGCTGGAGGAAGGTGAGTTTAAATGCTCCTTTCATTTTTGTGCTGGTGCGGTGTGGCGGCCATTGTTGCGGTGGCTTTGTGCTGGTGCGGCGGCGCGGTCTGGAGTCATGGGGGCTCAGTCTCGCAGCATGGGTGCTGTGGGGCAACAGGCCGTCCGCCCTGCTGGTGCATGGCCGCTGCGGCATTGGTCGCCGCACGGCTCCGCTCCATTAGGGCGTTAGGACCCACTACGAGGTTTGCCGTGAAGGGGCAGTGGGCTTCATACAGTCTGATCAGAATGTTAAACTGAAAACCTCATGTTCAGTATATAAATTTTTGCCTAGCGGCATTAGATCAACTTATGATTTTGGGATGTGCGGTTCATGCTCTTTTTTTTTTTTTCTTTTTGCACAAAGCATGTTCTTGTCTTTCTTGGACCAGCACTCCTCCCATTTGGCTCAGGAGATTTTAATTAGCAGGAGACTGCAAAGTAAGGGGTCTAGCCCATTTTGGCTCTCACTGAAGAGCTGGAGGAAGGTGAGTTTAAATGCTCCTTTCATTTTGGTACTGGTGCTGTGTGGCGGTCATTGTTGCGGTGGCTTTGTGCTGGTGGGGCGGCGCGGTCTGGAGTCATGGGGGCTCAGTCTCACAGCATGGGTGCTGTGGGGCAACAGGCCGTCCGCCCTGCTGGTGCATGGCCGCTGCAGCATTGGTCGCCGCACGGCTCCGCTCCGCTAGGGCGTTAGGACCCACTGCGAGGTTTGCCGTGAAGGGGCAGTGGGCTTCATACAGTCTGATCAGAATGTTAAACTGAAAACCTCATGTTCAGTATATAAATTTTTGCCCAGCGGCATTAGATCAACTTATAATTTTGGGATGTGCGGTTCATGCTCTTTTTTTTTTCTTTTTGCACAAAGCATTGCCAATCTTTATCTCCCACTAATAATTTTTTTTTTACAGGGAGAATTTACCCCCCCCCCAAAAAATGGCCCAGTATTACACAGTGGTTTTCGGTGGCACACAATGAGAGACAGATGCCACACACAGCAATGGCACAGAGGCAGACTTGCCAATCTTTATCTCCCACTAATTTTTTTTTTTTTTACAGGGAGAATTTACCCCCCAAAAATAAATGGCCAAGTATTACACAGTGGTTTTCGGTGGCACACAATGAGAGACAGATGCCACACACAGCAATGGCACAGAGGCAGACTTGCCAACCTTTATCTCCCACTAATTTTTTTTTTTTTACAGGGAGAATTTACCCCCCAAAAATAAATGGCAAAGTATTACACAGTGGTTTTCGGTGGCACACAATGAGAGACAGATGCCACACACAGGACTGGCACAGAGGCAGACTTGCCAATCTTTATCTCCCACTAATATTTTTTTTTTTTACAGGGAGAATTTACCCCCCCCAAAAAAAATGGCCCAGTATTACACAGTGGTTTTCGGTGGCACACAATGAGAGACAGATGCCACACACAGCAATGGCACAGAGGCAGACTTGCCAATCTTTATCTCCCACTAATAATTTTTTTTTTACAGGGAGAATTTACCCCCCCCAAAAAAAATGGCCCAGTATTACACAGTGTTTTTCGGTGGCACACAATGAGAGACAGATGCCACACACAGCAATGGCAGAGGCAGACTTGCCAATCTTTATCTCCCACTACTAGTTTTTTATTTTACAGGGAGAATTTACCCCCCCCCCCAAAAAAATGGCCCAGTATTACACAGTGGTTTTCGGTGGCACACAATGAGAGACAGATGCCACACACAGCAATGGCACAGAGGCAGACTTGCCAACCTTTATCTCCCACTAATTTTTTTTTTTTTACAGGGAGAATTTACCCCAAAAAAATAAATGGCCCAGTATTACACAGTGGTTTTCGGTGGCACACAATGAGAGACAGATGCCACACACAGCAATGGCACAGAGGCAGACTTGCCAACCTTTATCTCCCACTAATTTTTTTTTTTTTACAGGGAGAATTTACCCCCAAAAAATAAATGGCCAAGTATTACACAGTGGTTTTCGGTGGCACACAATGAGAGACAGATGCCACACACAGCAATGGCATAGAGGCAGACTTGCCAATCTTTATCTCCCACTAATTATTTTTTTTTTTACAGGGAGAATTTACCCCAAAAAATAAATGGCCAAGTATTACACAGTGGTTTTCGGTGGCACACAATGAGAGACAGATGCCACACACAGCAATGGCACAGAGGCAGACTTGCCAATCTTTATCTCCCACTAATAATTTTTTTTTTTACAGGGAGAATTTACCCCCCCCCAAAAAAATGGCCCAGTATTACACAGTGGTTTTCGGTGGCACACAATGAGAGACAGATGCCACACACAGCAATGGCACAGAGGCAGACTTGCCAATCTTTATCTCCCACTAATTATTTGTTTTTTTACAGGGAGAGTTTACCCCCCCCAAAAAATGGCCCAGTATTACACAGTGGTTTTCGGTGGCACACAATGAGAGACAGATGCCACACACAGCAATGGCACAGAGGCAGACTTGCCAATCTTTATCTCCCACTAATTATTTTTTTTTTTACAGGGAGAATTCACCCCCCCCAAAAAAATGGCCCAGTATTACACAGTGGTTTTCAGTGGCACACAATGAGAGACAGATGCCACACACAGGACTGGCACAGAGGCAGACTTGCCAATCTTTATCTCCCACTAATTTTTTTTTTTTAAAAGGGAGAATTTAGAAAAAAAAAAAAAAAAAGGCCCAGTATTACACAGTGGTTTTCGGTGGCACACAATGAGAGACAGATGCCACACACAGGACTGGCACAGAGGCAGACTTGCCAATCTTTATCTCCCTGCAGTAGTCTCAGGAAAGTATGTCAGGCAGCTATAAAAAGGATTGCTGCACACAAAAGTGGGGACAAACACACAAGATAGCTGTGCAGAAAGGAACAACAGGATTTGTGCTTTGAAAAAAGCAGTTGGTTTGCACAGCGGCGTACACACAAAGCATCGCAGCTATCAGGGAGCCTTCTAGGGCAGCCCAATGAGCTACAGCGCTGAGGAAAAAAAAATGTAGCTTCCACTGTCCCTGCAAACAAAAGGTGGTGTTGGACAGTGGAAATCGCTACAGCACAAGCGGTTTGTGGCTTTATGTACCCTGCCTATCACTATCCCTGCTTCTGAAGAAGCGGCAGCAACCTCTCCCTACGCTCAGATCAGCAGCAGTAAGATGGCGGTCGGCGGGAACGCCCCTGTGACGCGGCAGAAAACAAGCCAATCACTGCAATGCCCTTCTCTAAGATGGTGGGGACTGAGATCTGCCCACACTCTGCGTCAACCTTCATTGGCTGAGAAATGGAGCTTTTAGCGTCATTGAAACGCGACTTTGGCGCGAAAGTCGCGTATCGCATGGCAGACCCCACACAGGGATCAGGTCGGTTTCATGAGACGCCGACTTTGCCAAAAGTCGGCGACTTATGAAAATGAACGATCCGTTTCGCTCAACCCTACTCAACACTAAAGGGAGCACAACAGAACATACTACAGAAATATGGCAGCAGAACCTAGCTTACTGCAGAGATATGAAAGCAGAGCTGAGCTTACTCCAGAGATATGGGAGCAGAACAGCGCTTACTCCAGAGATATGGGAGCAGAATGGAGCTTTCTACAGAGATAAGGGAGAAGAACAGAGCTTACTACAGAGAAAAAGGAGCAGAATCAAGCTTAGTACAGAGATATGGGAGCAGAACCAAGTTTACTACAGAGATATGGATCAGAATGGAAAATACTCCAGAGATATGGAAGCACAACGGAGCTTACTACAGAGATATGGGAGCAGAACCGAGCTAACTAAAGAGATATGGGAGCAGAACCAAGCTTACCACAGAAATAGGGGAGCAGAACCGAGCGTACTACAAAGATATGGGAGCAGAACCGAGCTTACTACAGAGATATGGGAGCAGAACCGAGCTTACTACAGAGATATGGGAGCAGGACCAAGCTTACTACAGAGATATGGGAGCAGAACCAAGCTTACCACAGAAATATGGGAGCAGAACCGAGCTTACTGCAGAGATATGGGAGCAGAACGGAGCTTGGTACAGAGATATGGGAGCAGAACCGAGCTTGCTACAGAAATATGGGAGCAGAACCGAGCTTACTACAGAGATATGGGAGCAGAACAGAGCTTACTATAGAGATAAGGGAGCAGAACAGAGCTTACTCCAGAAATATGGGAGCAGGACCAAGATTACTACAGAGATTAGGTAGCAGAACAGAGCTTACTCCGGAGATAAGGGAGCAGAACTGAGCTTACTAAAGAGATATGGGAGCAGAACCAAGCTTACCACAGAAATATGGGAGAAGAACGGAGCTTACTACAGAATATGGGAGCAGAACCGAGCTTACTACAGAATATGGGAGCAGAACCGAGCTTACTACAGAGATATGGGAGCAGAACAGAGCTTACTCCATAGAAATGGGAGCAGAATGGAGCTTACTACAGATACAAGGGAGCAGAACTGCTCTACCCCACATTCAATACATCATTTACTCCCTCATCTTCAAAATTCATTATTTCTTCTCCCCCTAGATCATCATTTGCTCTCCCCACCCCCACCTTCAATTCATCATTTGCTCTCCCCACCTCCCACCTTCAATTAAATTGCCATCCCATCGCTCACACTGAATTCATGATTTGCAGTCACCAGTCCTCTCCCCCACTTCATCATTTGCAGTCCCCCCACTTTAATTTGAAGTCCCCTTACTTCATCCATTGCAGTCCCCTATCACCCCCTCACTTCATCTGCAGTGCCCTTCATCATTTTCAGCCCCCTACCTCCCTTCCATTTCATCATGTGCAGTTCCATCTCAGACACACTTCATCATGTGCAGTTCCCTTCCCCCCACTTCATCATGTGCAGTTCACCTTACTCTCCACTTTATCATGGGCAGTCGCCCTTACCCCTCAATTTCATCATGTGCAGCCTCACTCCCCCCACTTCATTATGTGCAGTCTCCCTTAACCCCACTTCATGTGCAGTCCCCCTTACCCCCACTTCATCATGTTCAGCCCCACTCCTCCAACTTCATTATGTGCATTCCCCATTACTCCCCTCCACTCCATCATGTGCAGTCCCCCTTACCCCCACTTCATGTGGAGCCACACTCCCCCAACTTCATCATGTGCTGTCCCCCTTACCCCATGTCATTATGTGCAGCTGCGGCACCCCAGTGTCCTGGTCGTCGCAGTGATGTCATTATCCTTTCAGGGGGAGAAGTAATGTCATGTCTGAAGGCAATGGAAGACAACCACATTCAGGTATCACACACATGCAACATGTTCACACTCCAGACCAGAAGGGGGAGCTCTAAGCCTGTTTAGGGTGAACTCCCCTATTTAACATCCTGGCTGGAGGAAGTCAGTGTTCAGTTCCTGTCAGGAGGACAGAGGGAGAGGAAGGAGTCCTGGAGCCTGAAGGGCTGCAGCTCCTGGAAGAAGACACTAAAGTGAATATATTGCAGAGAGTGTGCAGAAAAGCAGAGCACAGGAGAGGAATATCAGAGGGAGTTCAGCCAGAAGCAAGCTGCTTCTCTCTGAGGCGCAGAATCCGGTAGCCAGCGCACCGTGGAAGTAAGTGCTCTACGCCTTGCTTCAGAGACTGGCAGGGCAGGTGATTCCAAGTTGCCTGTCTGCCCTTGTATACCCAGGAGGCACGGTGACATCGCTCACAGGCCGGGGCGTGCTAGAGTCCCTAACCAAAGTCTCAAGTCACCAGCCATACGGGTTTGTCCTGTCCATACCATCTGGGGGACAGAGAGAAAGAGACTTTTTTATCTACAATAGTTGTGAGGACCTTACCGAGAAGCTCAGCAGGGAGGTACTACAACACACAGGCGCTAGAGGAAGGCTACTGATTTCCACCTGGACAAGGGGACTCTGGAATTGCCTTCAGACCTACCGGACTCTGCCTGCCCTGTCATCTGGCGCACTGGGCTAAGGATACCATCTGAAGTCTTCAGTAAACAAGGTAAAAGACTGCAAACCACCCGTCTCCTCATTCTTTACTGCACCTTGCCCATATATAAACTCTTTTACTGGACTCCCCTGAGGGCCACGGACTGGGTCAGCCACCGTGACATCCCCCGAACCGAAGGACCCGGTACCGAGTACCTCCATTGCCCTTACGTGGGGGTGCTCCACAGCCCCACTCCATCATGTGCTGCCCCACTCCCCCTTTCATCAGGTGCATTCCCCCTTACTCCCCCCACTTCATCATGTGCAGTCCCTCTTACCCCCACTTCATGTGCAGCCCCACTCCCCCCACTACATCATGTGCAGTCCCCCTTACCCTCCACATCATCATGTGCTGCCCCACTTCCCCCACTTCATCATGTGCAGTCCCCCTTAACCCTCACTTCATGTGCAGCCCAACTCCCCCCACTTCATCATGTGCAGTCCCCCTTACCACCCACGTCATCATGTGCAGTCTCCTTTAACCC
Organism: Ranitomeya variabilis; assembly: GCF_051348905.1. Classification (NCBI taxonomy): domain Eukaryota; kingdom Metazoa; phylum Chordata; class Amphibia; order Anura; family Dendrobatidae; genus Ranitomeya; species Ranitomeya variabilis. Next base: position 434,906,958 of record NC_135232.1, on the reverse strand, counting down.
CCAAACTCCATCATGTGCAGTCCCCCTTACACTCCCCACCTCATCACTTGAAGTTACCCTCACCCCCTCACCCACTGAATTCATTTTATAAAGGAAAACAAAAAAAGTTTTTCATATTTACCTCACAGTCGCTCCTCAGCAGCGCCGCTCTGCTTCCAGCGTCCGGCACAAGCCGACGAGTATGCGATGAAGTCATTGTGCATGTGCTGACACCTGACCCGGAAGAACAGAGAATACGGAGCTGGAGCTTTGTAGTGGCAGCTGTCAAGGTTAGATGGCTGTGCACAGCTCCCGGCCCCGGCGCATGATGTGTGCACTGATGTGTGCGCCGACAGACTGTGATGAGGCTGTGTCTGCTGCCGACCGCATCACAGTACAGTGGACATGGCCGCTCACATTTTGCTGTGCGTAGCCATCAGGCAGCCGGCCCTGTACAGCTGCTGGGGGAGCATTTGCCTCTCTGCCCCCCTGCCCAGCCAGCCCCTGAAGCTACCCCATACAGTCGACTGGACAGGAGACTGTGAGGTGGCTTTCCAGGCTTTGAAAACAGCCCTGATCAGCTTCCCTGTGTTAAAAGCCATTGACAGCAGTCGGCCGTTCCTGGTACAGATGCCAGCGAGTTTGGCCTCAGTGCTGTGCTCAGCCAGGTGGACTCGGAGATCCAAGAGCACCCTGTGTTGTACCCGAGCCGGAAGCTTCTGCCGAGGGAAGTGGCCTATTCCACCATCAAGAAGGAGTGCCTGGCCATGGTTTGGGCCTTGCAATGTTTGCAGCCCTACCTGTAAGGACACACCTTCACCGTGGTGACCGACCACAACCCACTGAGCTGGCTGCACACTATGTCTGGTACCAACGGAAGGGTGGTACACTGGAGCCTTGCCCTCCAACAGTATGACTTTACTGTAAAACATAAAAAGTTCAGTCAGCATGGCAACACAGAAGGGTTGTCCCGCTGAGCGGTCCTGCCTCCATAGCGCAGTCCAAAAGGGGGAGGTGTCAGGAAATCTGATGTAATGTCTTATTGTTCGATCGCACACTGAGCTCTGCTATGTCGTTTGGTTTTGCAGACACAAGCTGCAGCTTTGCTCCCCCCTCCCTCTCTCTCTCTGCCTGCTGTGTAATTACATACCACTCATCACCCCTTCCTCCTGCATACAGCTGGGAAACTGTAATTAAACGTGGAAGCACATGGTCAGGGGGAGATTTCTTTTGCTCTTTTAAACTAGTATATGATCATGCAGATTAGGTCTGGAAGTAGGACAAATACATTTTTGGAACGAGCGTTAATAGACCTACACACCAGTGCTCTTTCTAATTTCCTGTACCAGCAGAATTCGAGAAATGGATTACCCCTTATCTGGGTCATACAGATACCTCATCTTTTGGCTCAAATTAACGCCCAGCTCATGCTCAGAAGAGTTGTAATCCCGTCGTCGCTATACAAGTTTGCATTCTGGAGATATGACGGTTAGGAGTGTTATGATCCGGTGACCGTGGAGCCACATGAGAGACTTTCTCAGGAGTAGGTGGTACCTGTACTGACCGCAAACCCTAAACTAACACCGCAACTAGAAGTAGCCGTGGGATGTACCTAACAAGTCCTAGACACCTCGACACAGCCGGAGGACTAAATACCCCTATGGATGGAAATGGGAATTCTATCTTGCCTCAGAGCAGAACCCCAAAGGATAGGCAGCCCCCCACAAATATTGACTGTGAGTATAAGAGGAAAGACACACGCAGGCAGAAAAACAGGATTTAGCAAAAGAGGCACTTCTAGCTAAATAGAAAAGGACAGGACAGAATTCTAAGCGGTCAGTATTAAAATCCTAAAAATATCCACAGCAGATAATACAAATATTCTACATCTAACTAAAGACATAGAAAGTATATCTGCATCTCCTGAGAATCCAGCATGACTGAAAAATCCAAACAAAGTCTAAGCTGGACAAAAACACAATGAATAGCACTGAATTGCAAAGCACACTGCATGTGTGCACAGAGACAAAAAAAACAGACACTTATCTTAGCTGAATTGGCAGCAGGGCATGAGGAGCCAGAGAGAGATGCAATCCCTCCAGGTACAATGGACAACTGGCAAGGACTCATGGATCCTGCAAACCTAAATACCTAGTAGAGCTGCAATCAGCAGAAACACCTGCCCTGGATTACAACCCCAAGACAACTGCACTACCACCAACAACCACCGGAGGGAGCCCAAGAGCAGAATTCACAACAGTACCCCCCCCTTGAAGAGGGGTCACCCAACCCTCACCAGAGCCCCCAGGCCGATCAGGATGAGCCAGATGAAAGGCACGGACCAAATCAGCAGCATGGACATCAGAGGCAAAAACCCAAGAATTATCCTCCTGGCCATAACCCTTCCATTTGACAAGGTACTGAAGCCTCCGCCTCAAAAAGCAAGAATCCAAAATCTTCTCAACCGCATACTCCAACTCCCCATCAACCAACACAGGGGCCAGAGGATCAACAGAGGGAACAACGGGCACCACATATTTCCGCAATAAAGATCTATGGAAAACATTATGGATGGCAAAAGAGGCCGGAAGGGCCAAACGAAAAGACACCGGATTGATAATCTCAGAAATCCTATAAGGACCAATAAACCGAGGCTTAAACTTAGGGGAAGAAACCTTCATAGGAACATGACGGGAAGACAACCAGACCAAATCCCCAACCCGAAGCTGGGAACCAACACACCGACGACGGTTAGCAAAATGCTGAGCCCCCTCCTGAGACAACACCAAATTGTCCACCACATGAGCCCAAATCTGCTGCAACCTATCAACCACAGAATCCACACCAGGACAATCAGAAGGTTCAACTTGCCCCGAAGAAAAACGAGGATGAAAACCAAAATTACAAAAGAAGGGCGAAACCAAGGTTGCCAAACTAGCCCGATTATTAAGGGCAAACTCGGCCAATAGCAAGAAAGCCACCCAATCATCCTGATCAGCAGACACAAAGCATCTCAAATAAGTTTCCAAAGTCTGATTAGTTCGCTCGGTCTGTCCATTTGTCTGAGGATGAAATGTGGAAGAAAAAGACAAATCAATGCCCAGCCTAGCACAAAAGGCCCGCCAAAACCTAGAAACAAACTGGGAACCTCTGTCGGACACAATATTCTCCGGAATACCATGCAAACGAACCACATGCTGAAAAAACAACGGAACCAAATCAGAAGAGGAAGGCAATTTAGGCAAAGGCACCAAATGAACTGTCAAGGTGAAAATATATTTCTTATATATCTTTCTGTACTTTTATACTCTTATACTGTGAAACAATAAGTTTTTCCTATGCTTGCAGATATAACTGTATTTAAAGATGGCCGCCAGAGCTTAGTTTCGTTTCAGGTTTTAGTGTCCGAAGGGTTAAGCCATTTCCTCAGAAACGAAACTTAGGAATGTGAAAGAAGAGGAGGAATTCACCAGGAGATGTTCGACGAATCAGAGAGACTGAGCACTAGATGTATGCTGCTTAAACCCCACCCATTGCATTCCCTTTTTAGTACTATGTATTGAAGAATAAAGCACAGTTGCTGCTCAGCTCCTCACTGAGGTGAGCGCAAGAGCATCAGCAAAGATTGAATCAGCTACGTGTCTGAATCATTTCTTTTTCCGGTACCAGAAGTTCTGCGCTCACATTACAATTTGGAATGACTGGTGAATGAGGATTAATTGTCGTTTTACGGCCCCGACAATTTTGGCGCGACCAACGGGGGGCGTGGCCAGCGATCCGAGACCCTCTGGACCCATGCCTGGATGTCTGTGGATGATACCCGTAGTGGCTGACCTCGAGGTCTGATCACCCTCCGTACACGGTAAGTGGCGATCATGTACACTGTATATGTCACACTTGCTAGTGTCTCAGCCGTTATTGGTTTGTCTGTAGTCTCCTTGGGTCCGGGAGGTGAATGATCGAGTGGTGAGATCAAACGTGATCCTGTGCCACGCTCTGAACCAGCAACTGAGAGACGTCGCATCCTGTGCGACCTCTGTACACCACACCTCCTTTACCGGTCATTGTACTCCGTTCAACCACCCTACCCGTGACTATTGTCCAGTAGTGAAGTGGACTGAAAAATTGAGCCAGTTGTAGATTGTGGGGTGGCTTAGAGAAGGGATAGGAGACGCAGCCTCTGTGATATTGTACCAGCTAGGTAATTAAGACGTCCCGAGCAGGGACCACCTGTATTTCTGTGGAGGGCTCTCACTAGGAGACCGCCTCCCGACTGTTTGGGATATCGTGGCAGGATAGTCTGTTAATCACTGTGTTCAGGTTAGGGATGGAAATATTGAGCGCGAGGCTCTTCTTTTTCTAATACGTTGAGCGAGATTCCGTATTGTGGAACCCAGTGTTGAAGATCGCTGCCAGTGGCCTACTGCAGGAGGCCATAGTATCCTGGGAGCCAAGCTGCGTATCTTAAAGTAGAAGTCCGTGCCCCACAAGTTAGATGAGGATGCCGTGGAAGTCAAGACAATGGTCACGGGAGGGCAAGAGACAGTCAAGAAGCTTATCTGCGAGTTGCGCGAGGCTTAAAGAACAAAGGATGAAAATCGGTTGATGGAGGGGAGGATCAGATAATGTAGAGCCCGTGTTTGGTTATAAAATGCCTGTGAACTGTGATCTTACAGATTGTAAAATGGCCGCCGTGCCACTGATGATGAAAATGTAGTCCCAGCCACCGCCCTGTAATGGTGGCGAGACGAGCTCTCCAGAAGTGTAGGTGTGTCCTGTTTGTGTTGTGCAGAATCCAACCTGGGTGGAGACCTGCCTTGTGTGTGCGTACGGACCGTCCTTGGGGCTCCGCCCAGACCACGGAGGATTATAGGAAAGTTTTGTAGAAATTAGGTCTGAAAACTGCTGTAATTTGTGACTGTAGAAGATACGGAGCTTTGTATCAGTGCTATGTGGTGTGGGGGAGGGGCTGAGCAGATCGCTGCGAGATTTCTTTGTCAGTTCTTCTTCTTTCTCCTTATCTACGCTACGTGCTGGAGAAGCAAGGGGGGCAAAGAGCTGGGCTCAATATTCTCCCTTGTACGCTGAAGAATTCTGTGCTGTTTCTAGTAGTCTTTTTTCTCTGTGTAGAGGAATGCTGTGATCTCTTATCTCTGTGTCCTTGGAATGGAGAGAGCACATACTGTAACGGTGTTCTCTGTATTTTCTCTGGTGGATCTGTGTCTGGTTTAAAGCGACAACATTGTTTTGAAGTATGAAGAAATATTATAATCTGGAATTTGAAAGTGAGATATAGTGCCTGGTTTTATAAGGAGATTTGTATCAGTGTAATTGAAAGATTGGTAAAAGAGTTGAGTAAAGCAAGCAATTAAAAGTTTGGGATAGGGGGGGGGGTCTCCCTGCTGGATAATATGGTCCCTCCCCAGGAAATTAAGCCTCTACTCCCGACTGTAAACCCTGTGCCCCTTACAGCAATATATATACTGGATTGCCGAGAAGTTCTATGTGCGTCTTATGGTAGTGTTTGAAGATCTGGGATTCCCATTGTAATAAAAAGCCCATTCATACCTTTTTGTAGTAGACCCGATATTGAGATTTCCACTCCGGATGATGCATTGCAAATAGTAAAAGGTTTTCAAAAGAATTTAGTCCAGCAGGAAAAAAAAAAAAAAAGGGGTTAAATCAGCAGCGCTTCTTACTGTCTATGTAACAGACTCTAGTTTCTGCCTCCTCCCTTCGTACACGTGAGTCCAGCTTCACATTCCAATGCGCCTTTAACCCCGTATGGGAATTTCATTATCTCCCCAGCCCCGCCATGCAAATTCTCAGATCAAGAGCTTGTTTTAATTAGAGTAGATGACAGACCCAATGAATATACTCTTATAAAACCTATCCCTGTGGGACCTTTCCCTGAAGTTACTGCTCAGTTCGTAATCTTTTCTATATGTTCGGTAAATTTACTGGGGGCAGATTTATTATTACAGTTCTGCTCCAGGATATAATTCCAAGATGATGGTCAGATGGTCCTTGCGTTATATAACTCCTATGCAGATGAATATAAAGAGATGTGTATCCTACTTGCCCTTCCCACAGTTATGATGGTCCTGATAGACCCAGATTCTCCCCCAATAATGCCTGTAGAACCAGTAAAAGTGTTTCTCAAACCTGGTGCTCCTTTTCCCAAAGTCCATCAGTACCCTTTGAAACATGATCAGGAGCAGTGTCTCAAGGGGCGAATACAAATGTTATTTGATAATGGTGCCCTGATACCCTGTGTTTCCCCATGTAACACACCCGTGTTTCCCGTTAAGAAAAAAAAGGGGGGCCCATCCATAGCCCAAGAGTGTCAGGCCTACCTTGCCACTTATGGCCCCTTGCATCCAGGAGATGCTATGACTACCCAGGGAGGGAATTTGCCCTGTGATATAGTGCTACACACTGCAGGCCCTAGATACTGATTACAAGACACCCGAGCATTGCCGTACAGTATTGCAGACTGCCTTGCAGACAGAGCTCACCTATGCAGGACATGCTACAGGTGTGCTGATTCAGCTTCATGGAGACAAACAGAGACCTGTTGCTTATTATAGTGGCCGCCTGGATACGGTGGCAAGAGGAAGTCCCTTATGTGTTCGGGCCGTGTTGTCTGTCCAGCTGTTGCTACACAAGTCTTCAGAGATTGTTTTGGATTACCCACTGATGGTCCATACCCCACATGATGTACATAGTATCCCTAACCAAGTACAATCTAGCCACATGTCCATGGCTGGACAGCTGCGACTTCGGTGTGCTATTCTCATGCCTACTAATGTGACTTTGAAAAGGTGCACTGTCCTAAACCCCGTTACTCTTCTCCTAGTTCCCCTGGATCCAAAGGGGGGAGGAGCAGGTGACATGTAGGTGACATGAGCAAGGACACTCTTTTTCTTTCTAGAATGGATCCAGAGGAACAAGATTAGGTTTCCAAACCCCATGATTGTCTAGAATTGATGTCTCAGGAAACGGCTGGTCTCTAGTGTGCCTATTCTAATGCTGATTTTGAGCTTTTTGTAGATGGATCCCGTCACCAAGATGACCGAGGATGCTACTGTACCAGATATGCTGTGGTCTCAGAACATGAGGTAATCAAGGCAGAGTTAATGCCAGCTCATATGTCTGCACAAGAAGCATGCAAACTAGCAGAAGGTAAGACTGTAAACATCTACACTGATTCCAGGTATGCTTTTGGCATTACACACGGTTATGGGCCTATCTGGAGAGCCAGGGCTTTCCTGACAGCAAATGGCCACCCCTTTAAACGTGCTGAGGCAGTCCAGCAACTTATGAATGCACTACAGCTTCCCACCCAAGCAGGCATCATAAAGGTAAAGGCACATACCAAAGGCACTGATGGACGGATAAAAGGGTAACGCACTGGCAGACCAGGCTGCGAAGAAAGCAGCAAGCACTCCTGTGGCCTCTCGAGTACATCACCTAGACACCCCACCATCTCCACTTGTGTTGAAAGACATCTTAGCCCGGTTACAAGAACAGGCAAGTAAGGAGGAGACAAATAGGTGGCAAAGGATAGGGGCTTGCTCTGATACCGTCACTGGACTATGGGGGAGGGGTGAAAAGGTCTGCCTACCACAGGTACTGTACCCAATGATGGCACAGGTTCTGCACGGGAATGTGCACCACTCGAAGACGGCCATGTGTGACACCCTACAGAAACAATGGATTGCCCCCGAGTTTTCCACCTGCGCAGAAAGGCAGGTACAGAGCTGCATGATATGTGCCACACATAATCAGAGTAGGACAGTGAAAACCCCATCCAAACACACTCCCCGGCCCTTTAACCAATTCCAGAGACTGCAGAATGATTATATTCAGTTACCCAGGGTAGGGACGTATGAGTATGTGTTGGTCTGCATTGATTTATTTTCAGGTTGGCCAGAAGCCTACCCAGTTGACAAAGCTACGGCTAAGACAACGGCGAAGAAACTGATGGCTGAGATCATATGCAGGTATGGAGTTCCTGAAGTCATTGAAAGCGATCGGAGTTCCCATTTTACTGGAGAGATCATGTCAGAGGTAATGGCAGCACTGGGGGTAAGTCAAGCATTGCATACTCCATTCGCAGAGTAGTGGAAGAGTGGAGAGACTAAATGGAACTCTTAAGCTTAAAATCCAGAAGGCAATGACAGAGACTGGTAAACCATGGACAGAATGCCTTCCTCTAGCTTTGTTTTCAGTAAGATATACCCCAAACAGGAAGACAGGACTGTCACCGTATGAGATTCTGTTTGGCAGGAGCCCCAATATTGAATGTTTCTTTCCACAACAGTTGCAGATCAAGTACCAGGACTTGACTAGCTATGTGCAGGCCTTACATGGCCACCTTGCCAAAGTGCATTTAACTGTCTTCAGTTCTCTTCCAGACCCAGACAAGGTTCCTGGACACCATCCCTTTGTGCCAGGAGACCTGGTGTATGTGAAAAAGTTTGTGCGTAGAGATTGTCTCCAGCCGAGATTTGAAGGACTTCACACGGTGATCCTGGTCACCCCCACTGCAGTAAAACTTGAAGGAAAGAGCACCTGGATCCACGCCTCACATTGTAAAAGAGACCGAACCAGTGTTTAGTCACAGTAGTGACTGAAGGGAAATGTTGCTGTTGTTTTTGATCCTGGAACTGAGGGCCATCCTTGCCCCTACCTCTTCGGCCCCTATTGTAAATAAGAATTCTGGCCCCACTATTCTCTGGGTAAACCTGACAGCCCCAGTGAATATCTGGCGATTTGATTTCTGTGATGTAGTCAAGTGTCCCGAGACTGAATGGGTGGTAGAGGGAATCATCCAGTTTTATATATGTGTTACCAGAAATGACAACAATAATTGTTATTATTAGACAGATGCTGCTTGGAATACGGGAGACGATTGGGGATATAAACCTAGTGAAGCCATGTTCCCAAGGATGGGACGGGTAGGAGTCTTCGTGAGAGAATGCATCTAACAGTCCTTCTGCAACCACCTAGGGGCTGTAAATGGGGTAAAAGTTGTCACCCCCTCCTCCTGAATCTTGAAAACCCCCAATCTGCTGATCTGCAGACGTTCGTATTAGGAAGGCATTATAATTATGTATTTAGTGCTGGACCCTATGCGTATTTAGGCCATATACAGCTCCAGGATATTAGCTTCAGACCAACCATGACCCCTGTTACCAGTACACCTAAAACAGGCCCAGGTGAGCATTTGAAAAATGTAGTTAATGAAGTGATCCCCATTCCAGCTCTCAGTTGGCAAGAGGTTTTCTCCATAGAAACACAAACAGCCCCAAGGAAAAACCTGTGGTTAGAATGGGTGAGATACAATGTAAGAGTCCAGAATATCTCTGTAGGATGTATTGCTTGTGCTGCTGCGAATACACACCTATACACACATGCATTGCTTTTTCCTGATGACAACACCACCGCCTGTGTCATGAATCTGTTGAAAGGTTTGAAGTCCACTGATTGCCCAGATTACGTCCCACTGATTCATAAGGAACCTAGACTAAAGGTCCCAGGAGAAGTAACCGTATTAGCTGACAATTACACCTGCTACAATTCCCACGACACCACAGGTACACCAGTAGGGATCTTCAAGACAAGTTTCTGCAAAGAGAACAGTTCTTTAGATACTGATTTGCTAATTAAAAATACACAATATATGTACACCAAAGATACCTGATGAACCTACCAGAAAGAGGAGAAGTCTCGATCAGCTCCATATGAGTTATGAAGAAGATCCACTAGTATATATTGATGCCATTGGAGTGCCAAGGGGGGTGCCTGACCAATTTAAAGCCCAGAACCAGATTTATGCCGGCATTGCTTCTATAATCCCACAGGTGCAGATTAATAAAAATGTTGAATGGATCAAATATATATATTACAATTAACAAAGATTTGTCAATTATAGCTGTGATGCCTTTTAGGGTATAGTTGAGGATTTGGGCCCTAACACTTGTATGACCCGTGCTGCAACCCGACCTAAGAGAATTACACTGAATCCTGTCCAGACAAGATCACATGCAGTGATATAAGAAGCTGACACAGGATTGTGGTTGGCGGATAGTGGGGACATTAACTTTTAGGAGTAGGCTGACAGTAATCCTTTTGGGAAGGAGCTGTAGACCAGCATGTCATGTCACCCCCACCACCAGAGAACCGACCACATCAGGTAGGGTAAGACAGATACAGGAGTATTATCCCTGGAGGCCCACTGACTAGCTAGCTACGCAAAAACAATTGGCTGACCCTGAGAACCAACCTTTCTCATTCTACAGACAAATAATGACCATATGATAGATGTATAAATCTACCTAGGCAGGCCTAGGTAGTTAGTGAGCACAAAAACAGGTGACGTGCTAGGACGCAAATTAAGACTTTTTGCAGATGTGACAAAAGGAGAGAGTGTAGAGCTATACTTTGGACGGTTACAGCTGAAATAGGAAGACATGGAGTACAGTCCCATAAACCCACTTGATGTTAAAGTATTGGTAAATACATTCATTGACGGTATGACCAAAGACTTACGAGACGAAATATAGACAGCCAGACCTGAATGGCGAAATGTAGATCCGGAAGACTTGAAGGTTTCTAAAGAAGTTGAACAAATTAGGGTAATAAGACGACGTGTCATGTATGCTGGAGTAGACACATCTTTCTTCTCCAGTTGGTTAGGTGGGATCAAGGGATTCCTTCAATAAGTTTGTTTAGTACTAATTGCCCTCCTTATAACTGGATCGATAATTTTCTGTTGTGTTATTCCCTTGTATAAAAAGGTTATTGCCAAAGCAACTCCGACTGGCACCTTCCTCAATCAAGAAGTAGATCCACCAGAGTACAATGGTACTGATCCAGGGGAGATCCCGAAGTACATTCCTCTCAAGAGAATAGACAAACCCCCCATTCTCAGATGATGCTAAGAGATTTAGTTTAGGGACAGTGGGAGAACTTCATGTGAGGTTAGTGAAGGGTTCAGATGCCTGGAGGCCTCTCGCTAGGGGAGAGTTTCTGAGGTGTCTGGATGAAGAAATCCACCTCCCTTTTCCCCATCACATGGACAGTCTCGAAGGATCTTTCTTTAAGGGAAAAACTTAGTGTTTAGGGGGGATTGTCAAGGTGAAAATATATTTCTTATATATCTTTCTGTACTTTTATACTCTTATACTGTGAAACAATAAGTTTTTCCTATGCTTGCAGATATAACTGTATTTAAAGATGGCCGCCAGAGCTTAGTTTCGTTTCAGGTTTTAGTGTCCGAAGGGTTAAGCCATTTCCTCAGAAACGAAACTTAGGAATGTGAAAGAAGAGGAGGAATTCACCAGGAGATGTTCGACGAATCAGAGAGACTGAGCACTAGATGTATGCTGCTTAAACCCCACCCATTGCATTCCCTTTTTAGTACTATGTATTGAAGAATAAAGCACAGTTGCTGCTCAGCTCCTCACTGAGGTGAGCGCAAGAGCATCAGCAAAGATTGAATCAGCTACGTGTCTGAATCATTTCTTTTTCCGGTACCAGAAGTTCTGCGCTCACATTACAATTTGGAATGACTGGTGAATGAGGATTAATTGTCGTTTTACGGCCCCGACAGAACCATCTTAGAAAACTGGTCACAAACCACCCAGATAACCGACATCCTCTGGGAAACCGGAAGATCCGAAATAAAATCCATAGAAATATGCGTCCAGGGCCTCTCAGGGACCGGCAAAGGCAAAAGCAACCCACTAGCACGGGAGCAACAAGGCTTGGCCCGCGCACAAGTCCCACAGGACTGCACAAAAGAACGCACATCACGCGACAAAGAAGGCCACCAAAAGGACCTACCAACCAAATTTCTGGTACCAAAAATCCCCGGATGACCAGCTAACACAGAACAATGAACCTCAGAAATCACTCTACTAGTCCATCTATCAGGAAAAAACAGTTTCCCCACTGGACAGCGGTCAGGTTTGTCAGCCTGAAATTCCTGCAGAACCCGTCGCAAATCAGGGGAAATGGCAGAAAGGACCACCCCTTCCTTCAGAATGCCGACCGGCTCAAGTACCTCAGGAGAATCAGGCAAAAAACTCCTAGAGAGGGCATCAGCCTTAATATTCTTAGAACCCGGAAGATACGAGACTACGAAATCAAAACGGGAGAAAAACAGGGACCATCGAGCCTGTCTAGGATTCAGCCGTTTGGCAGATTCGAGGTAAATCAGATTTTTATGATCGGTCAAGACCACAATACGGTGCTTGGCTCCCTCAAGCCAATGTCGCCATTCCTCAAACGCCCACTTCATAGCCAACAACTCCCTATTGCCGACATCATAATTGCGTTCAGCAGGCAAAAACTTACGGGAAAAGAAGGCACACGGTTTCATCAAGGAACCATCAGAATTCCTCTGAGACAAAACGGCCCCTGCCCCAATCTCAGAAGCGTCAACCTCAACCTGAAACGGAAGAGAAACATCTGGCTGACGCAACACCGGGGCAGAAGTAAATCGGCGTTTAAGCTCCTGAAAGGCAGCCACAGCCACAGAGGACCAATTTGTTACATCAGCGCCTTTCTTCGTCAAATCGGTCAGGGGTTTAACCACACTGGAGAAGTTAGCAATGAAACGGTGATAAAAATTAGCAAAGCCCAAAAATTTCTGAAGGCTCTTCACGGATGTGGGCTGAATCCAATCATGAATGGCCTGAACCTTAACCGGATCCATCTCTATAGATGAGGGAGAAAAAATGAAGCCCAAAAAAGAAACCTTCTGCACTCCAAAGAGACACTTAGACCCCTTCACAAACAAAGCATTATCACGAAGGATCTGAAATACCATCCTGACCTGTTTCACATGAGACTCCCAATCATCGGAAAAAATTAAGATATCATCCAAATATACAATCATGAATTTATCAAGATAATTCCGAAAGATATCATGCATGAAGGACTGAAAAACAGATGGAGCATTAGAGAGCCCGAATGGCATCACAAGGTATTCAAAATGGCCTTCGGGCCTATTAAACGCAGTTTTCCATTCGTCACCCTGCTTAATACGAACAAGAATATATGCCCCCCGAAGGTCAATTTTAGTAAACCAACTAGCCCCCTTAATCCTGGCAAACAAATCGGAAAGCAAAGGTAAAGGGTACTGAAACTTGACCGTGATCTTATTCAAGAGGCGATAATCAATACAGGGTCTCAAGGAGCCATCCTTCTTAGCAACAAAAAAAAAAATCCCGCTCCCAATGGTGAAGAAGATGGCCGAATATGCCCTTTCTCCAAAGACTCCTTAACATAACTCTGCATGGCGGTATGTTCAGGCACAGACAGGTTGAAAAGTCGGCCCTTAGGAAACTTGCAGCCTGGCATCAAGTCAATAGCACAATCACAGTCCCTATGCGGTGGAAGGGAACTGGACTTGGGCTCATCGAATACATCCTGAAAATCAGACAAAAACTCTGGAACTTCAGAAGAGGAGGAAGAGGAGATTGACATCACAGGAACGTCATTATGAACCCCCTGACAACCCCAACTAGTCACAGACATAGACTTCCAATCCAACACAGGATTATGTATCTGCAACCATGGAAAACCCAGCACAATAGCATCATGTAAATTATGCAACACCAGAAAACGACAATCTTCCTGATGAGCTGGCGCCATGCACATGGTCACCTGTGTCCAAAACGGGGGTTTATTTTTAGCTAAAGGTGTAGCATCAATGCCCCTTAAAGGAATAGGGTTCTGCAAAGACTGCAAGGGGAAACCACAACGCCTGGCAAATTCAAAGTCCATTAAGCTCAAAGCGGCGCCTGAATCCACTAACGCCATGACAGAAAATGACGACAATGAGCAGATCAAGGTCACAGATAACAGAAATTTAGGTTGTACAGTTCCGATGGTAACTGAACTAGCGATTCTCTTTGTACGCTTTGGGCAGACTGAAATGACATGAGAAGCATCGCCACAATAAAAACACAACCTATTCTGACGTCTGAATCCTTGTTTTTCCGTTCTAGACAGAATCCTATCGCACTGCATAGGCTCAGGCATCTGCTCTGAGGACAACGCCACAGCGTGCACATTTCTGTGCTCCCGCAAGCGCCAATCAATCTGAATGGCCAGAGACATAGAATCACTCAGACCAACAGGTGTGGGAAACCCCACCATAACATCTTTAACAGATTCAGAAAGACCCTTTCTGAAAATTGCCGCCAAAGCATCCTCATTTCATTTAGTCAGCACAGACCATTTTCTAAATTTCTGACAATACAATTCTGCCGCTTCTTGACCCTGAGACAGGGCCAACAAGGTCTTCTCCGCTTGATCCACAGAATTTGGTTCATCATATAATAATCCTAGAGCCTGAAAAAAGGCATCTACATTAAGCAAGGCCGGATTCCCAGATTCCAGGGAAAATGCCCAATCCTGAGGGTCGCCACGCAGCAGGGAGATGACAATTTTAACCTGCTGAATGGGATCACCAGAGGAACGAGGCTTCAGAGCAAAAAACAGTTTACAGTTGTTTTTAAAACTCAAAAATTTGGACCTGTCCCCAAAAAACAAATCAGGAGTAGGAATCCTAGGCTCTAAAAGCGGAGTCTGAACAATATAATCAGAAATACCCTGTACCCTAGCAGCAAGCTGGTCTACACGAGAAACTAATCCCTGAACATCCATGCTAGCACAAGTTTCCTCAGTCACCCAGAGGAAAAGAGGGAAGAAAAGACAAAGCAGGCTACAGAAAAAAATGGCTCTTTCTTCCCTTCTTCTGAGATGCATTTAACTCATTGTTGGCCAGTTGTACTGTTATGATCCGGTGACCGTGGAGCCGCATGAGAGACTTTCTCAGGAGTAGGTAGTACCTGTACTGACTGCAAACCCTAAACTAACACCGCAACTAGAAGTAGCCGTGGGATGTACCTAACAAGTCCTAGACACCTCGACACAGCCGGAGGACTAAATACCCCTATGGATGGAAATGGGAATTCTATCTTGCCTCAGAGCAGAACCCCAAAGGATAGGCAGCCCCCCACAAATATTGACTGTGAGTATAAGAGGAAAGACACATGCAGGCAGAAAAACAGGATTTAGCAAAAGAGGCACTTCTAGCTAAATAGAAAAGGACAGGACAGAATTCTAAGCGGTCAGTATTAAAATCCTAAAAATATCCACAGCAGATAATACAAATATTCTACATCTAACTAAAGACATAGAAAGTATATCTGCATCTCCTGAGACTCCAGCATGACTGAAAAATCCAAACAAAGTCTAAGCTGGACAAAAACACAATGAATAGCACTGAATTGCAAAGCACACTGCATGTGTGCACAGAGACAAAAAACCAGACACTTATCTTAGCTGAATTGGCAGCAGGGCATGAGGAGCCAGAGAGAGATGCAATCCCTCCAGGTACAATGGACAACTGGCAAGGACTCATGGATCCTGCAAACCTAAATACCTAGTAGAGCTGCAATCAGCAGAAACACCTGCCCTGGATTACAACCCCAAGACAACTGCACTACCACCAACAACCAGTAGGGAGCCCAAGAGCAGAATTCACAACATAGGAGTATTCAGTAAGTTTGAGTTCTTCTGAGAAAAGAGGAGTGCTTTTCATAACCCAGCCTACTCAGTGATGTCACGACCAGGGGGGTATAAAATAGTGGGACCTCATTTTGCACTAGTCTTTGCCCGGGGAGCCAGCTAAGAGATGCTCTGTGATGCATTTTGATGTCACCCCTCCCGCTAACACATGGTTTTCCATGATCTGAAATGATATGAGAGAACTTTAAGTGTATTTTCATCTTTAATCCCTTTTATTTTGTAATCACTCTGTACATACTGTAATTGTCTCATTTTGGTAATATATTTTTTTACTTTTTGTAAACACTGCCTATTTCTTTTTGGAGTAGAAGATACAATATTTACTAGCTTTGTTTTCCTTGCTCTAAATGCACCTCCTTGTCCTCTGAAGTAAATTACACTACTGATTGGGTTGGCTCCTGACCCGCTATTACACATAGTAATATGGGCTGGTGGCAGCAAAGTCTTCTGAGCAGGTTGGGCAAAACTGGCAGTGATGGACGGCATTTGATAATTATAATTCCTGCCTGAGCGGGAGTAGTTATATCGCCATTGCTGCAGTGTGCCCAATAGCCAGGACATACAGTAGTAAGGCAGCCTTTCTGGTGACTATTTATCCTAGGTGCAGTTCCCTGACTGACCTGAGGGTAAGGGGGCGCCAGAGAGCTGCAAGTTCCAAACCGGAACTGGGAAGTGGGATATAAATAAATCCCTGAAGAAAGAACTGGGGCAACCAAACACCCCGGTTCATGACACTAACCACAACCCTAACCCCAACACAACCCTAACCCCAACCCTAACCCCAACACTACCCTAAGCCTAACAAAACCCTCACCCCAACACAACTCTAACCCCAGCACAATCGTAACTCCAACACAACCCTAACCCCAATACACTAACTGCAAAGAAGGGGAAAAAATATGTATTTTATTATTTTTATCTAATTAAGGGGGTGACAAATAGGGTTTGATTTACTATTTTTTTATGTTTAACACTGTGATAGGGTCTATCACAGTAATCAAAATGAACCAATAAGAAAATGTCCTATTAATGCCGGGACCGGGTGGCAGATCTCGCGGGTGCACTGCACATTGGTCCGCCATTTTCTTCCAGGAAGATGATGTGGAGGGCAGGGGGACAGAGCATGTGGGCCTGGGAATGGCAGAGGTACCAGGGAGGACTTGGGGGACCTCATTTCTCTCTCCTCTGATCTGTTAAACTTTATCAGAGGAGAGAGAAAAGAATTGATAGGCTTTTTCGTGATCGTCATTATTCAGTGAATAACGGCGATCACATGACAGGGGATGGTGAAAACCAACCAGAATCATGTTCTCCAGGGTCTCAACTACCCCTGGTAGCTGAGACCCCAGAGATTTTCAGACGCTGGGGTGCACTATACACTTATTTCTAGGGTACCCTTAACTGCTGCCGTTAAAAGGCTTATCGGCAGTCATAAAGAGGTTAAGGGTTATTCCTACAATCACAATTTTTTTAAGAAATCACTGTAAATGCATACTTATTGTAAATGTACAGACTAAGCCTGAAGTAACTTTTATTTCTTGTACCTTGTATGTTTATTTTTTTACCTCTTATTGCAATTTTGTGTTAGACACAACCTAGAGCTTTGCTGGCAGGAAGCCAGCTGAGAGAAACTGCGCCATGCATGATTGAAAAGGAGCACTGATGGGAAGGATAGCTCGAATGTCAACTAGAGGGTAGATAAATCCTGGAGGTGTATCATTTGGGCCATGATATGTGCAAAACAGGGCAGGTTCAAATTGAATTATAGTGACACAAATGAATAAATATATGTGCACATTTTTATAAGACCACATTGTGAATTAAAAATAACCAATTAACACTTGATAAGAACATAACCTCCATGCTATTATTGCTAAGTGATATTATTAAAATATTTATTAAATTAAGAAAAATATATATTATATACAAAATTTTAATTATGTAAAAACCTTGATTAGTCAAAACAATGATGAGTATATTAAAATATTCCTTTTAGTAGATGAAAGTAGTAAAATCAGAAGGAAGGGGATATAATGCTTAGTTCCTCTGGGAGGAATTCCTGTTTCATCACATAATGTTTTAATTGTCCTGTGACATGATCTTGCTCGAGGAAAGTAGGTATGATTAATTTTATGAAATATTTTTTTTTTGGCGCAGAGTTGCATTCTTATTTGTTTGTGAAATTAGATATAAAATGAGTATAGTTTTCAGCTTTTTTGTGCAAAAGATATAGTACATATCTGCATGGTCACCAATGCAGACATGGTTAACCTACATAGTTATGCAATCAAATTAAAATATCTAACACTTTTTAGGCAATGAGTTTGTGACTCTGATATGACAGTGAATTCACAGTATTATTTAAATCGTACACTGCAGCTATCAATTGGGCAAATGCTTCACCGTAAACAACTCTGTACTTTCAAGATATCGTAAAATATAACTTTTATTCGTTATTAAAAGCAAATAAAAACTGGAACCACATACCAACTTATTGACACAGGATAACACTAACAGGGGGACTACAGTCCTTTTTATAGTCATTGGCACCCAAGAAGTGTAATTAAATAATATGGAATATCTCCTGAAAAAAATTAATCAAGTGAAAGATTTTTTGCATAAAGTACAAAAGAGCAAATTATAAAGAATAATTTAAAACAAAAACAATGGGAGGGAAAATAGAAAAACCTAAAGCTTGTTGTAATGCTGGTGTTGGCACCCTTTACATTAATTTTTTTTTTTTAAAAAGGCCACATATTTAAACAGTCTGTTATCTCCGTCAGATGCCCGGTGTATCTGTGGTGTCAAAATCCTCGCTTTGCAGGCATACATTGCATTGCTTTGTCTGCTGAAGAGTTGTGGACAGAGCAATCAGATTTTTGAATGACACCGCTGAACCTACAGTCAGGCATGGTTGTGTGTGACAATGGCCGGAACCTGGTGGCGGCTCTAAGGCAAGGTGAGCTCACAGCGTACCTTGCCTGTCCCATGTGCTTAACCTCGTCGTTCAATGTTGTCTCAAAAGCTACCCGGAGCTTCCAGATCTGCTAGTGAAAGTACGCCATCTGTCTGCCCATTTTAGAAGGTCAGCTACAGCTTCATCCGTCCTTGCCATGCTTCAGCAGCGTTTGCAGCTTCCGGCTCACCGACTGGTGTGCGATGTCCCCACGCATTTGGACTCTACACTGCATATGTTGGAAAGGATTTGTGAGCAGAAGAGGGCAGTTGTTAACTACCAGCATCAACAAGGCTGTCGTTATTCAGTTCAGACTCCACACATAAGACCTCAGGAGTGAACATGGATGTCAGACATATGTGCCATCCTCAAAAACTTTGAGGACTGCAACAAGATAGTGAGCGGCAATGACGCCATAATTAGTGTCACCATTCCACTTCTCTGCATTCTGAAAACCTCTCTGCTCACAATTAAAGAGGATCCATTGCAGATGGAGCATGAGGACATGGAGCAAGGAACCATACAGGGTGATTACACTCAGCCCAGCCTCATGTCGTCCCAACGTGGATTGGTAGACAAAGAGGAAGAGGAGGAGGAGGAAGAAAAGGAGCTACTTTCATGCGCTATAGATGGTACGACAAGCACAGCTGTCATACCGTCTGTTCAGCGTGGATGGCCTGAGGACAGGGAGGAGGAGGAGGATGAGGAGGAGGACAGCATGGTCAGTTGTCCTGTTGGTGAGGACATGGAAGTCTTGCCTGTTAGCAGTCTGGCACGCATGGCTGACTTTATGTTGCGCTGCGTTTCACGTGTCCCTCGCATTATTAGCATTTTCGGTGACACTCATTACTGGTTGGTGACGCTTCTGGACCCATGCTAAAAGGAGAACTCTCAATCTCTTCTTCCAGAGGCAGACAGGTGTACTAAAATGTTGCAGTACTAGAGGGCCCTTGTAGCGGAATTGCTGAAAAAATTCCCATGTGAGAACGCTGGCAGCAGATGTCAGAGTTTCTTGTAGAACCAAGCAGTCCAAGTGAGAGAGACAGAAGTACAATCCAGCGCAGGCAGGAAAACCATGGCAAAGTTCTGGAACAGTTTTCTCAGACCCTCCCATTGTGCCGGCACAGAGGCAAGGGGTGCTGGAACAAGAAGTGCAACATTTGGGAAGATGCTGAGGGAGTACCTTGCTGGTCGTACAAATGTCCTCAGTGATTCCTCTGTGCCTTTTAATTATTGGGTATCCAAGCTGGACATGTGGCGAGAACTGGCCCTCTACGCCTTGGAGGTCCTGGCCTGCCCTGCTAATTTCGTTCTGCCTGAGCGGGTTTTTAGTGCCGCTGGTGGAATTAGCAGATAAGGGCATCCGCCTGTCAACTGAAAATGCTGACAGGCTAACTCTTCTAAAAATGAACAAGGGCTGGTCTGGGCAAGACTTCTGTACACCACCGAATGAAAACAGTGAAACATACACTCAAATACATTGTCTTTTTTGTGGAGGTGTATTCTCATGCACTTCTTCACAATCACACATCGGTATACGCTTCCTGATATGGTCCGTCTGGTGTTCTCTTTATGCAAAAGTCACTCATTTTTTGTGCAAGGGTGCTTTTATGATGACCGTTAATAATTTTAAGCCAAAAAATGGTTTACTCCCCCAGGGGGAAATGTTTGGCAGCCCATGCACTTAGTGTATGGGCATTACAAGTCTAGGAGACCAGCTCTTTACTTTGGTCTAGTTTTTAATGAGGCCTTCATCAACGTCTCATCATCATTCTTCACCACTAGATCACCAGGGTTAACGGGTTCCTTTCTGCTACAGCCAGTCAATTTTTGGGCAAGGGTGTCAATGATCCCCATAAAATATATTTAAAAAATGAACCCCCATGGGGAAATGTTTGTCAGCCCAAGCACTTAGTGTATGGGCATTACAAGTCAAGGAGACCCGCTCTTTTTAATTGGGCCTAGTTTTTAATGAGACCTTCATCAACGTCTCATCATTTTCCGCCACTAGATCACCAGGGCATTACAAGTCAAGAAAACCCGCTCTTTACATTGGGCCTAGTTTTTAATGAGGCCTTCATCAACGTCTCATCATTGTCCGCCACTAGATCACCAGGGTTACCGTGTTCCTTTCTGCTACAGCCAGTCAATTTTTGGGCAAGGGTGTCTATGATCCCCATAAAACATTTTTTTTAAATGTACTCCCATGGGGAAATGTTTGTCAGCCCATGTGCTTAGTGTAATGGCATTACAAGTCTAGGAGACCTACTCCTTTACATTGGGCCTAGTTTTAATGAGGCCTTCCTCAACGTCTCATCATTCTCCGCCACTAGATCACCAGGGTTAACGTGTTCCGTGCTGCTACAGCCAGTCCAATTTTTGGGCAAGGGTGTCTATGATCCCTATAAAATATATTTTTATAATGTACTCCCAATGGGTAAATATTTGTCAGCCCCTGCACTTAGTGTATGGGCATTACAAGTCTAGGAGACCAGCTCCTTTGTAATAGGACAGTTTTTTTTTAGGAGGCCCTCCTCCATGTTTCTTCCAAGGGGGGATTGTGTTGCCTGCAAATTTGGGTCAAGGTGGCCCTTGAATTCAATGCATAAGGAAACAGTATAGCAGGACCAACTGAATATTGTGAAGTGGGTTTTCCTGTGGCCATCCAGTACCTGGGTTCAAAGCCTTATTGGAGTGCATATAAATTGGTAGCATGGCAGGCCTTGCTTTTAAAACATAAGAAAACAGTATGGCAGGACCAACTGAATATTGTGGAGTGGGTTTTCCTGTGGCCATCCAGTACCTGGGTTCAAAGCCTTATTGGGGTGCATATGACTTGGTAGCAGGGCAGGCCATGCAGTCAATACATAAGAAAACAGTATGGGATTACAAAATGAATAAAGTCAAGTGCATTTTCTTGTGGCCATTCAGTACCTGGGTTTCAAAGGCTTATTAGGGTGCATATGACTTGGTAGCAGGGCAGGCCTTGGTAGCAGGAAGCCCTCCTGTACCTCTCGTGAAAGGAGTATTGGGGTGATTCGTAATTCTTGGCAGCCTAGCCACTCACTTCATAGGCAATAACAGCATAGGAGACCCACTGTTTAATAATGGCCCTTTAAGAATATTAATGCTACCTGATGCCCCTCTAAAAATAGGCTTTGTGACTTTAAGAGTCCATGCTTCATAAATGAAACAAGATGTGTCTCCTTATGTGTCACACAACACATGGCCAGCTAGGGTTGTTAAATGTTACAATGACATTTCCCAGTGAATGCATTTGTATTGGTTGAAAGCAATGTTAAAGTTGAAAAACATCATGCATCATGTGAACATATCCCAAGTGGTGGAGGAACATTTTGGTCTGGGGTTAATTATTTTGCCTTATATACAGATCATTACCCTGGAAAGGATGTACCTTAACCCCTTCCCGATCTGTGACACAGCATATGCGTCATGAAAGTCGGTGCCAATCCGACCTGTGACGCATATGCTGTGTCACAGAATGATCGTGTCCCTATAGATCGGGTGAAAGGGTTAACTCCAATTTCACCCGACCTACAGGGACAGGGGGAGTGGTACTTCAGCCCAGGGGGCTTCACCCCCCCGTGGCTACAATCGCTCTGATTGGCTGTTGAAAGTGAAACAGCCAATCAGAGCAATTTGTAATATTTCACCTATGAAAAGTGGTGAAATATTACAATCCAGCCATGGCCGATGCTGCAATATCATCAGCCATGGCTGGAAACAGTGATGTGCCCCCCGCCACTGCCACCGATCTCCTCCCCAGTCCTCCGTTCTGTCCTGTACTCCCCTCCATCCGCCTGTCCGCTCCCCCGTGCTCCGATCCACCCCCGTGCTCCGATCCACCCCCCCGTGCTCCGATCCCCCCTCATACTTACCGAGCCTCCCGGTGTCCGTCCGTCTTCTCCATGGGTGCCGCCATTTTCCAAAATGGCGGGTACATGCGCAGTGCGTCCGCCGAATCTGCCGGCCGGCAAATTCGTTCCAGGTACATTTTGATCACTGTGATAAAACTTATCACAGTGATCAAAATAAAAAAGTAGTAAATGAACCCCCCCTTTATCACCCCCATAGGTAGGGACAATAATCAAATAAAGAAAATATTTTTTTTCTCCACTAGGGTTAGGGTTAGGGCTAGGGTTAGCATTAGGGTTAGAACTAGGGTTAGGGTTAGGGCTAGGGTTAGGGCTAGGGTTAGCATTAGGGTTAGAACTAGGGTTAGGGCTAGGGTTAGGGCTAGGGTTAGAATTAGGGTTAGGGTTAGAATTAGGCTGTGCCCATGGTGCGGAAAATACCGTGCGGAAACGCTGTGTTGTACTTTCCGCAGCATGTCAATTCTTTGTGCGGATTCCCAGCGTTTTACACCTGTTCTTCAATAGGAATCCGCAGGTGAAATCCGCACAAAAAATACTGAAAATCCGTGGTAAATCCACAGGTAAAACGCAGTGCCTTTTACCTGCGGATTTTTCAAAAATGGCGCGGAAAAATCTCACACGAATCCGCAACGTGGGCACATAGCCTTGGGGTTAGGGTTGGAATTAGAGTTAGGATTGGAATTAGGGCTAGGGTTGGAAATAGGGTTAAGATTAGGCCTGTGGTTAGGGTTATGGTTAGGGTTAGGGGTGTGTTGGGGTTAGGGTTGTGGTTAGGGTTGGGATTAGGGTTAGGGTTGGGATTAGGGTTAGGGTTGGGATTAGGGTTATGGGTCTGTCGGGGTTAGGGTTGTGGTTAGGGGTGTGTTGGGGTTAGGGTTGTGATTAGGGTTATGGCTAGAGTTGGGATTAGGGTTAGGGGTGTGTTGGGGTGAGTGTTGGAGTTAGAATTGAGGGGTTTCGACTTTTTAGGCACATCAGGGGTCTCCAAACGCAACATGGCGCCACCATTGATTCCAGCCAATTTTGCGTTCAAAAAGTAAATCAAACCCCCCTTCATCACCCCCTTAGTTAGGGAAAAATAATAAATTTTAAAAAATGTATTTATTTCCATTTTCCCATTAGGGCTAGGGTTAGGGCTAGGGTTAGGGCTAGGGTTAGGGTTAGGGCTAGGGTTAGGGCTAGGGTTAGGGTTAGGGCTAGGGCTCGGGTTAGGGCTAGGGTTAGGGGTAGATTTAGGGCTGGGGTTAGGGTTGGGGCTAAAGTTAGGGTTAGAGTTGGGGCTAAAGTTAGGGTTAGGGTTGGGGCTAAAGTTAGGGTTAGAGTTGGGGCTAAAGTTAGGGTTAGGGTTGGGGCTAAAGTTAGGATTAGGGTTGGGGCTAAAGTTAGGGTTAGGATTTGGATTACATTTACGGTTGGGATTAGGGTTGGGATAAGGCTGGGGTCACACTTGGCGTAAGACAATACGCCACGTATTATACGTCCGTACTACGGCCGTAATACGGAGAAATGTTCCCAAAATATTGATCCGTAGTCAGGGTGTGTCAGCGTATTTTGCGCATGGCATCCTCCGTATGTAATCCGTATGGCATCCGTACTGCGAGATTTTCGCGCAGGCTTGCAAAACCGACATCTAATGGATTTATGTGCTCAAATGTTAGGGAAAACATATTTACAGTATATATATATATATATGTCATTGAGACACATATATATATATTCTGTATTTAGATTTCATTCAGCGCGATATGTGTTAAAAGTCGGTAATTCAATTGCCGGCTTCTCATTTCTCCTGCACAAACCCGACAGGATATGAGACATGATTTCATACAGTAAACCATCTCATATCCCCTTTTTTTTTGCATATTCCACATTACTAATGTTAGTAGTGTGTATGTGCAAAATTTCAGCGCTGTAGCTGCTAAAATAAAGGGTTAAATGGCGGAAAAAATTGGCGTGGGCTCCCGCGCAATTTTCTCCGCCAGAATGGTAAAGCCAGTGACTGAGGGCAGATATTAATAGCCAGGAGAGGGTCCATGGTTATTGGCCCCCCCGTGGCTAAAAACATCTGCCCCCAGCCACCCCAGAAAAGGCACATCTGGAAGATGCGCCTATTCTGGCACTTGGCCACTCTCTTCCCACTCCCTGTAGCGGTGGGATATGGGATAATGAAGGATTAATGCTACCTTGCTATTGGAAGGTGACATTAAGCCAGATTAATAATGGAGAGGCGCCAATTATGACACCTATCCATTATTAATCCAATTGTTGGAAAGGGTTAAAAAACACACACACACACATGATTAAAAAGTATTTTAATGAAATAAACACAGCGGTTGTTGTAATAATTTATTGTTCTCTCAGTCCATCAGGAACACCCTCGCTTGGAAAAATAATAAACGCACAAGATACATACCTTCTGGTGAACCGTCTCGTCCCACGAAGTAATCCATCTGAAGGGGTTAACTAATATTACAGGCAGGAGCCCTGCTAAATGCAGCTGTGCTCCGTGCCTGTAATCCCCGGCGAATGAATGAAATGTAGGTCATTGACCTACATTTCCTTCAGTCGCGGTGATGCGCCCCCTGGTGGATGTCCTCATATGACCTGGAGCGTGGGAAAAAGTTCCCAGGCTGCAGTTCATGAGAACATCCACCAGGGGGCGCCTCACCGCGACTGAAGGAAATGTAGGTCAATGACCTACATTTCATTCATTCGCCGGGGAATTACAGGCACGGAGCACAGCTGCATTTAGCAGGGCTCCTGCCTGTAATATTAGTTAACCCCTTCAGATGGATTACCTCGTGGGACGTGATCTGACATCAGAAGGTATGTATCTTGTGCGTTTATTATTTTTCAGAGCGAGGGTGTTGCTGATGGACTGAGAGAACAATAAATTATTACAACAACCGCTGTGTTTATTTCATTAAAATACTTTTTAATCATGTGTGTGTGTGTTTTTTAACCCTTTCCAACAATTGGATTAATAATGAATAGGTGTCATAATTGACGCCTCTCCATTATTAATCTGGCTTAATGTCACCTTCCAATAGCAAGGTGGCATTAACCCTTCATTACCCCATAGCCCACCGCTACAGGGAGTGGGAAGAGAGTGGCCAAGTGCCAGAATAGGCGCATCTTCCAGATGTGCCTTTTCTGGGGTGGCTGGGGGCAGATGTTTTTAGCCACGGGGGGGGGGGGGGCAATAACCATGGACCCTCTCCTGGCTATTAATATCTGCCCTCAGTCACTGGCTTTACCACTCTGGCGCAGAAAATTGCGCGGGAGCCCACGCCAATTTTTTCCGCCATTTAACCCTTTATTTTAGCAGCTACAGCGCTGGAATTTTGCACATACACACTACTAACATTAGTAATGTGGAATATGCAAAAAAAAAGGGGATATGAGATGGTTTACTGTATGTAAACCATGTCTCATATCCTGTCGGGTTTGTGCAGGAGAAATGAAAAGCTGGCAATTGAATTACCGACTTTTCACTAACAGCGCTGCGTATTTCTCGCAAGTCACACTGCTGGTCCGTGTGGAATCCGTATTTTTCTCGCCCCCATAGACTTTCATTGGCGATTTTTTTGCGCAATACGCTGACAAACGCAGCATGCTGCGATTTTGTACGGCCGTAGAACGCCGTATAATACTGAACCGTAATATACGGCTAATAGGAGCAGCCCCATTGAGAATAATTGTGCCGTATGTAATGCGAGTTTTACGGACGTAGTTTCTGCGCTCTTACGTCCGTAAAACTCGCATGTGTGACCCCGGCCTTAGAGTTAGGGGTGTGTCAGGGTTAGGGGTATGGTTAGGGTTACTGTTGGGATTAGGGTTAGGGGTGTGTTTGGATTAGGGTTTCAGGTAGAATTGGGGCGTTTCCACTGTTCAGGCACATCAGGGGCTCTCCAAACGCGACATAGCGTCCGATCTCAATTCCAGCCAATTCTGCGTTGAAAAAGTAAAACAGTGCTCCCTCCCTTCCGAGCCCGTCGTGCGCCCAAACAGTGGTTTACCCCCACATATGGGGTAACAGCATACTCAGGACAAACTGGGCAACAATAATTGGGGTCCAATTTCTCCTGTTACCCTTGCGAAAATAAAAAATTGCTTGCTAAACCATAATTTTAGAGGAATGAAAAATTATTTTTTATTTTCACGGCTCTGCGTTATAAACTTCTGTGAAGCACTTGGGAGTTCAAAGTGCTCACCACACATCTAGATAAGTTCCGAGGGGGGTCTAGTTTCCAAAATGGGGTCACTTGTGGGGAGTTTCTACTGTTTAGGCACATCAGAGGCTCTGCAAACGTAACATGATGCCATTCCATTGCCATTCCAATAACATGACCATTCCATCAAAGTCTGCATTTCAAAAGTCACTACTTCCCTTCTGAGCCCCAACGTGTGCCCAAACAGTGGTTTACCAACACATATGGGGTATCAGTGTACTCAGGATAAACTGTGCAACAACTATTGTGGTCCAATTTCTCCTGTTACCCTTGTGAAAATAAAAAATTGCAGCACTTGGGGATTCAAAGTGCTCACCACATATCTAGATAAGTTCCTTGGGGGGGTCTAGTTTCCAAAATAGGGTCACTTGTGGGGGGTTTCTACTGTTTAGACACATCAGGGGCTCTGCAAATGCAACGTGACGCCCGCAGACCATTCCATCAAAGTCTGCATTCCAAAACGTCACTACTTCCCTTCCGAGCCTCGACGTGTGCCCAAACAGTGTTTCCCCCCCACATGTGGGGTATCAGCGTACTCAGGACAAACTGGACAACAGCTTTTGGAATCCAATTTCTCCTGCTACCCTTGTGAAACTAAAAAATTGCTTGCTAAAACATAATTTTTGAGGAAAGAAAAATGATTTTTTTATTTTCACGGCTCTGCGTTAACTTTTGTGAAGCACTTGGGAGTTCAAAGTGTTCACCACATACCTAGATAAGTTCCTTGGGGGGTCTAGTTTCCAAAATTGGGTCACTTGTGGGGGTTTCTACTCTTTAGGCACATCAGGGGCTCTGCAAACGCAATGTGACGCCCGCAGACCATTCCATCAAAGTCTGCATTTCCGAAGTCACAACCTCCCTTCCAAGCCCCGACGTGTGCCCAAACAGTGGTTTACCCTCACATATGGGGTATCAGTGTACTCAGAACAAACTTGTCAACAACTTTTGGGGTCCAATTTCTCCTGTTACTCTTGTGAAAATAAAAAATTGTGGGCTAAAAAATAATTTTTGAGGAAAGAAAAATGATTTTTTATTTTCACAGCTCTGCGTTATAAACTTCTGTTAAGTACTTGGGGGTTAAAGGTGTTAAAAGTGGTCACTGCACATCTAGATTAGTTCCATGGGAGGTCTAGTTTCCAAAATGTGGTCACATGTGGGGGAGCTCCAATGTTTACGCACACAGGGGCTCTCCAAACGCGACATGGTGTCCGCTAACGATTGGAGATAATTTTTCGTTCAGAAAGTCAAATGGCGCTCCTTCCCTTCCGAGCCCTGCCGTGTGCCCAAACAGTGGTTTACCCCCACGTGTGAGGTATCAGTGTACTCAGGAGAAATTGCCCAATAAATTTTAGATTCATTTTATCCTGTTGCCCATGTGGAAATGAACAAATAGAGGCTAAAAGGAATTTTTTGTGAAAAAAAGTACTTTTTCAATTTTACGGATCAATTTGTGAAGCACCTGGGGGTTCAAAGTGCTCACTATGCATCTAGATAAGTTCCTTCGGGTCTAGTTTCCAAAATGGGGTCACATGTGGAGGAGCTCCAATGTTTAGGCACACAGGGGCTCTCCAAACGCAACATGGTGTCCGCTAACGATTGGAGCTAATTTTTCATTCAAAAGTAAAATGGCGCTCCTTCCCTTTCGAGCCTTGCCATGTGCACAAAAAGTGGTTTGTGACCACATATGAGGTATCGGTATACTCAGGAGCAATTGCCCAACACATTATAGGATCCATTTTATCCTGTTGCCCAAGTGAAAATGAAAAATTGAGGATAAAAGGAATGTTTTGTGAAAAAAAAGTACTTTTTCATTTTTACGGATCAATTTGTGAAGCACCTGGGGTTCAAAGTGCTCACTATGCATCTAGATAAGCTCCTTGGGGGGTCTAGTTTCCAAAATGGGGTCACTTGTGGGGGAGCTCCAATGTTTAGGCACACAGGGGCTCTCCAAACTCGACATGGTGTCCGCTAAAGATTGGAGCCAATTTTTCATTGAAAAAGTCAAATGGTGCTCCTTCCCTTCCGAGCCCTGTCATGTGCCCAAACAGTGGTTCCCCCCCACATATGGGGTATCGGCGTTCTCAGGACAAATTGTACAATAACGTTTGTGGTCCAGTTTCTCTTTTTACCTTTGGGAAAATAAAAAAATTGTTGCTAAAAATCATTTTTGTGACTAAAAATTTAAATGTTCATTTTTTCCTTCCATGTTGCTTCTGCTGCTGTGAAGCACCTGAAGGGTTAATAAACTTCTTGAATGTGGTTTTGAGTACCTTGAGAGATGCAGTTTTTAGAATGGTGTCACTTTTGGGTATTTTCAGCGATATAGACCCCTCAAACTGACTTCAAATGTGAGGTGGTCCCTAAAAAAAAATGGTTTTGTAAATTTTGTTGTAAAAATGAGAAATTGCTGGTCAAATTTTAACCCTTATAACTTCCTAGCAAAAAAAAATTTGTTTCCAAAATTGTGCTGATGTAAAGCAGACATGTGGGTAATGTTATTTATTAACTATTTTGTGTCACATAACTCTCTTGTTTAACAGAATAAAAATTCAAAATTAGAAAATTGCTAAATTTTCAAAATTTTAGCCAAATTTGCTTTTTTTTTCCACAAATAAACGCAAAAATTATCGACCTAAATATACCACTAACATGAAGCCCAATATGTCACGAAAAAACAACCTCAGAACCGCTAGGATCCGTTGAAGCGTTCCTGAGTTATTACCTCATAAATGGACACTGGTCAGAATTCCAAAAAACGGCCAGGTCATTAAGGTCAAAATAGGCTGGGTCATGAAGGGGTTAACATATTTCCCAGCAAAATCCATTTTGGTTTCATTTTTGTATGTTTTTTGGTGCACCAGTAAAAATAGCGTGAGACTCTGACAACATTGCTTACAGCTGTGACCTAGGAGTCAGAAATGCTTCCAGGGGCAATCCCCATGATGTTCCCATGTCATTTGAGCAGTGTTTCCATCATTTTCAGATGATTTTAGACCTTAAAAGTACCCCGGGGGGGGGGGGGGATCGCGGTAAAAATACTTTGGTTTCCCATAGACTTATATTGGGCTCGGTGCTCGGGTCGAGTACCTGAGTATTCCAATTTGCTTGACCAGAGCAATGAGCATTTTAGTGCTCGCCCATCACTGCTGACGTGAACTACAGGGGATTTGATGGTGAAAATCATAACAAATAGTGTTGAGCATTCCGATACCGCAAGTATCGGGTATCGGCCGATATTTGCTGTATCGGAATTCCGATACCGAGATCCGATACTTTTGTGATATCGGGAATCGGTATCGGGATCGATATTAATGTGTAAAATAAAGAATAAAAAAAAAAAAATTCTTTATTTTACACATTAATATGGATCCCAGGGCCTGAAGGAGAGTTTCCTTTCCTTCAGACCCTGGGAACCATCCAGGATACCTTCCGATACTTGGTGTCCCATTGACTTGTATTGGTATCGGATATCGGTATCGGCGATATCCGATACTTTTCGGGTATCGGCCGATACTATCCGATACCGATACTTTCAAGTATCGGACGGTATCGCTCAACACTAATAACAAATGCATTTCACCACTTAGAAGCTTATTGCTATTCCATAATGCTCTTATTAGTATATTACTCTTTTTACCTTATTGCACAGCCACGAAGTATATTGCATAGCTACGTAGTATATTGCACAGTCGACGTAGTATATAACAGAACCGACACAGCCACCTAGTATATTGCACAGCTACGTAGTATATAACACAGAGCACGTAGTATATTGCACAGCCACGTAGTATATTGGACAGTCACGTTCTGTATTGCACAGTCACATTGTATATTGCCCAGCTACATAGTATATAGCACAGAGATGTAGTATATAACAGAGCCCACGCAGTATGTAACACAGCCCACGTAGTATATAGCAATGTGGGCACTATATGGATGGTTAAAAAATACTTAAAATAAAAAATAAACATATACTCACCTTCCGAAGGCCCCTTGAAGTCCTGGCGCCTATGTGCGGTGCACGCGGCAGCTTCCGGTCCCAGGGTTGATATGAGCGCAGGACCTGTGATGACGTCGTGGTCACATGACCCTGACATCATGGCAGGTCCTTCTCACATAGCATCCTTGGCACCGGAATCTGACCCTTGCACTGCCGAGGACAGCGCGCGACGTCAGAAGGTGAGAATAACCTTTTTTTTATTATTATTATTTGTAACATTAGATCTTTTTACTATTGATGCTGCATACACATCATCAATAGTAAAACGTTGGTCACACATGGTTAATAGCTGCGTTAACGGAGTGCGTTACACCGCGGCATAACGCGGTCCGTTAACGCTGCCATTAACCCTGTGTGAGGGCTGACTGGAGGGGATTATGGAGCGGGCACTGACTGCGGGAGGAAGGAGCGGCCATTTTGCCGCCGGACTGTGCCCATCGCTGATTGGTCGTGGCTGTTTTGCCGCGACCAATCAGCGACTTGGGATTTCTGTTACAGACAGACAGACAGAAAGACGGAAATGACCCTTAGACAATTATATAGTAGATGCATTCCACCACTTTGGAGCTTATTGCCATGATGCTCTTATTGTCATATTAATATTATTGTCATATTACTCTGTTAACACAAGGAAACAATAACAGGGGGACTATGTCTCACTCTATTGAATCACTATCAAAACCCTGCCTTACCGTGGAGGCTGGTACCCTACAGTCTGCACATATGGAACCCCCCGATCAGCAATGTGTGCCACTCCTGGTCCTATTAGGCCTTGATTCTCAGAAAGGACAAATGCAATCAATAATACATAAAAAATGTGCTATATACATAATGTCATGCTAGTGTACCTACAAATAGGGTGCTAAGTGTATACTAAAACAATAATATAACTATCATTAATACCATAGACAATGCCTTAACCAAGGTCCGGATACATAAACTGGTAGCACTGGCAATCAGTCAGTATCTGATATAAACTACATTGGATTTAATAGCGAAAAATAAATCATATCAATGCATTTTACCATTTAGAAGCTTATAGCTTTAATGCTCTTGTTAGCATATTACTCTTTTTTATGTCATATTGTGCAAGTCAATCTTATTAATGCATTCCACAACTTACAAGTTTACTGCCATAATGCTCTTATTACCATATTACTCTTACTACCATATAACTAGACGAGTATCCCCTTTTTTTATTAAAAAAAAAAAGGTTTATCAGGAGTATTAGATAAGGTGATTTGTCAAAGAATTAGTCTACTTAGCTGAAAGTTGTCCTCAAATTTTTCACAAAATCAGATAATTTTGTTTGAAAATCCTGCAATAAGGTCCAGAAAGCACAAGGAAAACTCCATTCACATGATGTGCCTTGATGGTCTGGCCATTGCCAGCCAGATAAATAGCCAGGCGATCACCCTGAATGCCTGACAACTGGAGGAAGCCCAACAGGACCAGTCTTTGAATGAGCTGCTTGTCAATCCAAAATTTGAATGGGGACAGCCCAGCCTACTCCATCCCTAATTAGCATGAGGGTAATCAGCATCCTCCAATGCTGATTGGGCAACTGGGCTCTCTCATTCACAATACTCACAGCCTACTGCGCCCTTGCATCTATTGGGTAGCTGAGCTGTCACTCACTATGTCGTTAGGGCACAGTGAGTAGTCGATTCATGATAAATAGCACATTTAAAATAACTATCTTTAAGCCCTAACCACTTTTATTATTATATTCATTACAATTCTCCCTATTCTGCTATTTCCTATATGTGATTTTTTTTTACTTTACTTCATTTGAGAGAAGTCTCAAATTTGACATGACAAGAGGCTGAGTTTGCACTCACTTCTCTGCAGCATCTTTCACCCCTCCTGAAACAGGATGTCATCAGGGGGAGGTAAAAACAAGAAAACAAGCTGCAAAATAATAATGCACACCTTGATAAAGAGTGTTGCTATCCTTAGGCCACATCCTCCCTCATTATACAAATACACATCACCTGATCTGCTTCATCCAATAAGCATTTAAGTTTATGCAGTGCCAGAGTTGGAAAGTATGCATAAGAATTATGTTATAGTCAAAGATGATGTACAATAACAAATTGTATTGTGGTACCGTGTTAGCCAGAAAAATCGATGTGAATACTTTTCTGCCCAATGATGACAGAAGTATTCTAGGAGTGATACCTTTATTGGCTAACCAGAAAAATGTAATCACTTCCATAATAATTGTGCATTCAGGGTTTTTGCTGTTTTGGCAACTTGGAGGTACTGAAAATTCGACATGGTGTCCACAATCTATTCCAGTCAAAACTTCAAAAGTCAAATAACATAACTTTCTTTATGTGCTCTGTCGTGTGCCCAAAGAGTAGTTGCCAATAGTATAATAAGGAGAAAATTGAGCACAAAATTTGAACATAAGAAATTTTTACTGTTATCCTTGTGAAAAGGAAAAATTTGGGGAGAAATAACATGTCCATGGAAAAATGTAATTTTTCATGTTTATGTCCCAATGTTATAAACTTATGTATAACACTGGTGAGTCTTAAAAGGTCACTTCACCCCTAGATGAATTCCCAAAATGGGTGGTTTCTGCTGTTTTGTCTCCTTGAGTGCACTGCAAATGTGACATGGCAACCACAATCTATTCCAGCCAAAACTGGGCTCTTAAAGTCATCTATTTGGAGCTCAGCTTTGTGCCCAAACAGTAGTTTCTTACCAAATATGTCATTTCGGCTTACTCAGGAAAAAATGGTGTGGTTCAGTTTCTCCTTGAGTCTAAAAAGGTATCCCCTGTGGGGATTTTCTGCTGTTTTGGCCCCTTGTGGCTCTACACAGTCAAAAAGCCAATTTAGTCACCTGAATGGTTAACACACTCCATGAATGCAAATGTGATTGCTCCTAAGGGTGCAGCTTATAAAGTGGTATTAATTTCCAGGATTTTGTGACATATAGGCCCTTCAAAATCACCTCAAAGATAAATAAGTCTGTAAAAAATAAGTTTTGTAAGTTTTGTTGAAAAAAATGAAAATTGTAATCTTTCAAGCATCATAATAAAATATAAGGGTGTTCAAAGATTATGCTGGTTAATGTTAAATGATTAAAATTAATTTTTTTTGCGTGGTATGTTAAAACAGCAAAAAAATTCATAGTTTAAAAATTGGTAATTTTACTACGTTATTGTCAAATGTCCAATATTTTCATAGGTAAACACGATTTTCATTTACCTAAATGTACCATTAACATGAAGTACAATGTATCATACAATAACCTTATCAGAATCACTGGGACTGGAAGAAGCATTGTAGAAAATTGGGGCTCTGTCAGGAAGGTTAAAACAGGCTTTAGAGGTAAAGGATTAATAATCAGACTGTATCAACTTTAAAATTAGAATTTACACCAAATGTTGTTTTTCTAGGGAATTTTTCATGAAATCATTTTTTTCCCATATTTGGGAATATATATGTATGGTCCATTTGTATATTTGTCATGACGAGACAAATGTAATTCTTTTATTATTTTTTTTGTCATCACTAAGATGCTCTTTTTTTATCAGTTATTCTTTTGTGGGCCATTTTGCTTTAACTCTAGAGTAGCTTGGGTAATTTTCAGTACTAAACCCCATATTACAGATTTTTTATGGGTTACATCTGTTTGCTAATGGCCAGGCGTACATACATATTAAACTAAAGCTAACAGATGTGATAGACAATGTTCCTGGTTTTGCTCCAGTTTCTTCTAGTCAGTCCATTTGGGATGTGGCCGCCTCCTTGGTCTTTGAACCATGTCCCCATAAGGCCTATAACTATAAATATAATATAAAATAAAACACAAGACACCTTTAATGCTTGGAATAAATGGCCGTGTGGTTTTATTTTGGGTTACAAAATCCAATTAAATGAATAAATAACCAATAAATAATATCCATAAGATCATAAGTCCAAAATGTCCATAAACTTCCATAAACCAAATCCACTCAAAATTGAGTGATTTTTACCCACAAATAAAACCAAACGACAGGTGAATGATAACATAAGGGGAGGGAGGGCGGGATCTTCTTTTCTTCAAGCACCGGCGAACTGAGCATCTAACGCCGGTGCACAGGTATATATAATCATAAAATCTGCCCAGCAACTGATTGACAACCAATCAACTTGTCAAATTTTAAGCGGGCAAAAAGCCAGCCAGAACCAGATCTGGCTGCTTTTACATAAAAGAAATGTAAACTGTGTTGACCTCAACTTGACCCTGAAATCATGGCTAAAAATGAATGTATTAGGCCTATGTGGACATGGGACCCCCGCCATATTTTTAATGTTTGAGCGGGGGGGCTTACATGTCCCCATAAGGCCTATAACTATAAATATAATATAAAATAAAACACAAGACACCTTTAATGCTTGGAATAAATGGCCGTGTGGTTTTATTTTGGGTTACAAAATCCAATTAAATGAATAAATAACCAATAAATAATATCCATAAGATCATAAGTCCAAAATGTCCATAAACTTCCATAAACCAAATCCACTCAAAATTGAGTGATTTTTACCCAAAAGGCCAAGGTTCAAAGAGCCGAGGCCCCCCCCAAACCACACAGCCATTTTTCGATTATATTGCCCATATTAAGATTAAATATATCAAGTCCGATTTCAGACAAATGAATCAAATCATCTCTGAACATCCCTGGTAAAAAACCTTCTAAATCTGTATGTCGAAATGAAAACCCAGAGATAAGAGGCAAAAACTTCTTCATGGAAAAATTAACCCTCTTCCTGATCTTATCCAAAAATGAAAGTTGATGACAGTTCCAAGCACGCCTGGGGATGACTTCAGAAAAAACAACACCAGATAATGGAAAAGTTTGTCTTAAATAAGTAAAATCTGACCGCATAATAGCCAGCAAATTCAACGTGTTGATTCTTCCCAAGTCATTCCCAGCGAGGTGAACTACAATTAGATCCGGATAAGGAAAATTCTCTAAACAACTCTTTACTTCAGAAACTAAAGAAGGCCAAGTCAGGCCGCGAATACCGTGCCAAAACACTTGTACTTTAGAAGAATGGAACGATAGATTCTCAGAATATGATCGAAGGCTGGCCCTCTTCTGAGCCCAGAAGACAAATGAATGCCCAACGATCCATATAACTGCAGGATATAAGAGAAATAACAATTAATCAGGATATAAATCCGGACGAACATAAATTTTGAATCTATTCGACTCCCATCTTCCCAGTCTTTTTATTCTATTGTCAGATAGGCCAGCCCTGGATGCTTCTGTAGCCGCACCTATTCTGAAAGAATGGGAAGTAATTTTGAGATGACTTTTTCCCAAAAATGCCAAGCACTTTTTTAAAATAAAATTAAATTGAAAAACCGTCACCGGGGAAGAATCTCTATGAACAAATAGGGAGCCTTCAACAGAAGGCCTGAACAAAATCCACTTAGACAGGTTAGTCACAGGGCAAATCTTAGACTCAGGGAATGAATTCAAACGTAGCTCAGATCCTCGCCCTAGTTGATCTGTTTTAGACTTCCTGATAAACAAGAGAAGAAAATGTTGAAAAATTCTGACGTCTGAGAGCATAATCCCGGATGAAACAGTCTTCTTGGCTGAAACCACCTCACTGACCCGTAGCGCCCCAAAGAAAGAGATAGAAAATATTGAATTAAACAGAAGCGCTTCCTCCATATTCCTACAAACATGCCCGAGAGCGGAACAAATATCAATTAACAAAGAAATAGAAATAGGGCATCTTAAATCTGGACAAAACCTCTCCCTCTTCAGGCCCTTCAAAAATTGTTTAACTAAAAAGAAATCTGTTAATGCATTACCGCCATGCATTTTCAAAAAGAAAGATATACCCGCAAAACTTTTTGCTATCGTAGAGAAAGATAATCCCTGTCTGACCAAAGACTCAGCAAATCTCAAAGCTGAATTTGGGTCAGGAACATAGGGGTTAAAACCGAAAAGCACAGAAAAATCGACCCATTTCTTCCATGCGACTGAGTAATCAGTCCATGATCTTAATGATAAAGAATTCTGAATAAAATAAGGAATTATATTGGAATCAGGTCCTGAATTGAAAGGGGGGAATCGTACGCTTCTCTGTCTGCCATTGGGACCTGTAGATAAAAATCAAACCACTGACGATGTAATATGAGATCAGTTAAATGACTAATTTTACCATCTCCCAAAGCTGCTTTTAACCAAATATTGCACTTCAAGCACTCCAAAACCAATTTTCTCAGAATTTTTGCAGCTATCGCATTCTTAGAAGATAGTGTATTGACCGAAAAATTCACTGCTGGGTTCATGGTATGTAATACGACCCTGAAATTCCTCAACTCATGACCCCATAGGCAAATACACAGAAGGATTGATAACAGCTCAGCAATAAACGGGTTTTTGTTTAAATTTCTAGCAACCCAATTAGCAGGCCATTCCCGGGATACCCAGTGAGTTTGGAATAAACAAGCCAAACCCATATTGGAATCTACCGAAAAAACGAGGGGAATAGAATCAGAGGAAATAAAAGGGGATTGGATTATTGATTTACCATTAAAGCCCTCTAAAAATGCTAGCCAGATTCTGGCGTCCTCCTTCACTTCAGAACATAGTCTGATGTGGGAATTGGGAGAGGAATGCCCTTTAGTGGCTTCATAAAGTGACCTGGAAAAAACCCTGCCAATCGGAATTACTCTTAGAGAAAAATTCAGTAGGCCCAGTAGGGACTGAAGCTCCTTCAAAGTGATTTTGTCCTTTGCTAATAAGTTTTCCAGCGAACCACGAAGTTTGTCAATTTTCTCACGAGGTAACAGAGTTTCCATTTTAACTGAATCAATCGTGATACCCAAAAATTCAATACAACTACAAGGGGGTACCGTTTTCTCGTGGGCAATTGGGATTCCAAAATACGCGCACAATTCCAAAAACTTAGAAAGAGTATTCTCACAAGCCTTAGATTGGGAAGGGCCAACAAAAAGGAAATCATCTAAATAATGTAAAATACCCGCCTCACAACCACTATATTCTAAAACCCAATGTAAAAAACGAGAAAAATTCTCAAAATAAAAACAGGACAGGGAAAAACCCATAGGAAGGCATTTGTCAAAAAAGAAACAGTTATCAAAATGGAAACCCAAAGAATTAAACCCATCCGGGTGCACAGGGAGAAGTCTGAAGGCAGACTTGATGTCTGATTTAGACATAAGGGAGTTAGGGCCGAATTTCCTAAGCATATCCAGAGCGATATCAAAGGATGAGTAGGTAACAGAACATAATGATTTGTCCACCTCATCATTCAGTGATTGACCAACTGGATAAGATAAGTGATGAATCATACGGAAAGAACCCGACTCCTTCTTGGGAACGATACCCAGGGGGGATAACCGAAAATTTAAAAACGGGGGAGACAAAAAAGGGCCCGCGACCCTGCCTAGATCTATTTCCGAAAAAATTTTTTCCCTAGCAACATCGGGGAAGTCAGCAATGGATGGGAGATTTTTAACTAAAACACACCCAGAGCCTTTAAATCAAGGAACACGAAAACCTAGAGAAAAGCCATTATATAATAAACTACTGATCTCCCTGTCTGGGTATTTGTTTAGCCAGTGGACCATTCTTTCCAGCCTCACTGGCGATTGAGCCCTTAGAAATTGCTTCTTTAGAGGATTGCTGGGCAGCCTGCTTTTTAAAGCATTTGGACATTGGGTGAGGGTTCCCACAAAAAGAACATTCGTGCCGAAAACGGCAGCTATTGTTCCACTTACAAGATGAATCATTATAAGCGAAACAAACACCTTTTTTGGTAGCAGAAAAAGAAGGCTGCCTAGCAACAGTAGTCCTCATAGGAAGCATGAGATTGATCCACAAACCAATGTCTTTGGATCCCCATTTAAGTTCGGGATGAACTGACAGCTTGTGTCTAAAAGCCTCATCATAACTGAGCCAAGCGGAGCCACCAAAATTTCTATAAGCTTCCAAAATGATATCAACATGTTGGAAGAGACTACTACAAAGGTTAGGAGATTTCTCTCCCAACACGGAAGCATAGATGGCGAACGCTTGGACCCAGTTATGAAATGACCTAATATTACGCTTAGTGTCATCATTATCAGATTTGTCATCTTTCTTATCAGTTTTAGGGGGATGATCCCTACTGGGTAACAATGAAAATAGATCGACAAATTGATTATTCCAAATGAGCTCCTTAACAGAGGGGCTCAAATGGAATCCCAGCGGGGAAAGCTCACAAGTTAGAGCCTCCTTGAAAGGATTCAAAGGAGGCACAACAAGGGCAGCAGCCTCTGAGCGAAACAAGGCAGGAGAAGCTGCTGCCCGAGAAGAATTGCTAGCCTCGCATAATGCTTCGGCTACCACAGATTTAATTAAATCTCTTAATTGGTTCTGAGGGACAGACAAGGGGGTATTATAAATCTCACCCCTCGCTGATCGGTCGTCCGGTCCTCCTCCTCCTTCACAGCCTGCGCTCCAGCCCGCAGGAAGGGGCGAGCGCAGCTGCCTGGCAGATCCTGTATCGCGGTCCTCTTCTTCATAAGATGATGTGGGGGGTGGAGCGGACCTCGAGCTCCGTACGGCCGTTGCAGGAGCTGACCGGGCGCCAGCCGAGAGGGGCACCGCGGCGCTTTTACGGCCGGTGCCCTTTCTGGCTCTTCCGGCCGCTCCCGATGACGTGGACAGCTCACTCTGATGACGGCTTCCGAAGTCTCGCTGAGGGCTGCGCGACTTTGACGCGCAGCGGCGACCGGACTTCCTGTTCACCGCTGACACGCCAGGCCTGGATGCCGCAGGAGACGGAGCAGCTGAAGAAACCGTCTTCTGTCTTCTGTTCCTTGATGGAGAGCTCACAGCGGCCGGAGCTCCCATTTCCTGCCCCGCATCTGGCGTCGGATGTTCTGGAACAGACGGAGGAGCGATGGCTTCGGAGGCTGCTAGCGGAGGTTTTATAGCCAAGCAGCTCCTCAGCCAATCCTCCCCATCCTTCTCGCCGGCTCTTGATAGAAGTTCTTGCAGGAGCTTCTCCATCTCTCTAGGAGGTATCTTCTTTTCTTCAAGCACCGGCGAACTGAGCATCTAACGCCGGTGCACAGGTATATATAATCATAAAATCTGCCCAGCAACTGATTGACAACCAATCAACTTGTCAAATTTTAAGCGGGCAAAAAGCCAGCCAGAACCAGATCTGGCTGCTTTTACATAAAAGAAATGTAAACTGTGTTGACCTCAACTTGACCCTGAAATCATGGCTAAAAATGAATGTATTAGGCCTATGTGGACATGGGACCCCCGCCATATTTTTAATGTTTGAGCGGGGGGGCTTACATTATATATTCCGTTTCCTGCAGGCAGGTGTAAAACACAGTCCAGGCCCAGGTTCATCTATGCCATTGTCTATTGTGAGGCCCATTAGCATGTAGTGAGGGGAGTTACTAGAGTAGGAACCATCCCGTTTGGTACACCTTGTCACAGTGGGATAGATTTTACACTTTGTTGTTAAAAAAACAGTGTTAACTAAGTATATTATGTTTTGTTATATGTGTTAATACATAATATTGTATGGTTTCTATGCATTGCTTTTATTCAGGGTTATATTACAGATGAAGCAGGAATGATACAATACAATGACTGGATTACAAAGTATGTCTGTGTTCCCAGGCAGCAATTGCCATAAAGTGAGACTTTGTCCTAAGGTAACCTCTCAGTGATGCACTGCAGGAGCCATTGTCTCCTGTCAGTGTGTCACTGAGGGTCCTATAGAGCAGTGACATCACCCAATGTCACTGTTCTATAGGGGAGATCGTCGTGGGACACTCATTATTAATTGGACTACGGCGGACAGGTAGTATACGGTTTATTATTTTACGCTTTTTGCAGGCGCTGAAGTATGGTAAGTATGGTTAAATGAAGACTATTAAAATACTTTTCTCCTAATGTGTGTGTTTTATTAACCCTTTATTAGTATTGGATTAATAATGGATAGGCGTCTTATTGACGTCTCTCCGTTATTAACCCGGCTTAATGTCACCTTACAATAGCAAGGTGACATTAACCCCTTATTACCCCATATCCCACCGCTACAAGGGAGTGGGAAGAGAGGGGCTAAGTGCCAGATTTGGCGCCATTTCTGGGGTGGCTGCGGACTGGTATTTGTAGCCGGGGGGGGATGTTATGACCCCAATGGCGAGGGTCTCAGAGGAACGTGGAAGTCTGCAGAATACAAAAATCCAGCTCATAGGGCAGTGGTAGCTGGGTTGACCATATATCTACTCCTAACGCCAACACTAGAAGTAGCCGGGGATCATTCCTACGTTGATTCTAGATGACACGCTCCAGCCGGAGAATCTAGCTACCCCTAGTAGAGGAAAACAAAAGACCTTTCTTGCCTCCAGAGAAGGGGACCCCAAAGCTGTATAGAAGCCCCCCACAAATAATAACGGTGAGGTAAGAGGAAATGACAAACACAGAAATGAACCAGGTTTAGCACAGAGAGGCCCGCTAACTGATAGCAGAATAAAGAAAGGTAACTTATATGGTCAACAAAAACCCTATCAAAATCCACACTGGAAATTCAAGAACCCCCGAACCGTCTAACGGTCCGGGGGGAGAACACCAGCCCCCTAGAGCTTCCAGCAAAGGTCAGGATATATATTTGGAACAAGCTGGACAAAAATACAAAACCAAAACAAAATAGCAAAAAGCAAAAAGCGGACTTAGCTGATATAACTGGAACCAGGATCAGTAGACAAGAGCACAGCAGACTAGCTCTGATAACTACGTTGCCAGGCATTGAACTGAAGGTCCAGGGAGCTTAAATAGCAACACCCTTAACTAACGACCCAGGTGCGGATAAAAGGAATGACAGAAAAACCAGAGTCAAAAAACTAGTAACCACTAGAGGGAGCAAAAAGTAAATTCACAACAGTACCCCCCCCTTAGTGAGGGGTCACCGAACCCTCACCACGACCACCAGGGCGATCAGGATGAGCGGCATGAAAGGCACGAACTAAATCGGCCGCATGAACATCAGAGGCGACCACCCAGGAATTATCCTCCTGACCATAGCCCTTCCACTTGACCAGGTACTGAAGCCTCCGCCTGGAGAGGCGAGAATCCAAGATCTTCTCCACCACGTACTCCAACTCGCCCTCAACCAACACCGGAGCAGGAGGCTCAGCAGAAGGAACTATAGGCACAATGTACCGCCGCAACAAGGACCTATGAAATACATTGTGAATAGCAAACGACACAGGAAGATCCAGACGAAAAGATACAGGATTAAGGATTTCCAATATCTTGTAAGGCCCAATAAAACGAGGTTTAAATTTGGGAGAGGAGACCTTCATAGGAACAAAGCGGGAAGAAAGCCATACCAAATCCCCAACGCGTAGTCGGGGACCCACACCGCGGCGGCGGTTGGCAAAGCGCTGAGCCCTCTCCTGTGACAACTTCAAGTTGTCCACCACATGATTCCAGATCCGCTGCAACCTATCCACCACAGAATCCACCCCAGGACAGTCAGAAGGCTCCACATGACCCGAAGAAAAGCGAGGATGGAAACCAGAGTTGCAGAAAAAAGGCGAAACCAAGGTGGCGGAACTAGCCCGATTATTAAGGGCAAACTCAGCCAACGGCAAGAATGTCACCCAATCGTCCTGATCAGCAGAGACAAAACACCTCAAATAAGCCTCCAAAGTCTGATTGGTTCGCTCCGTCTGTCCATTAGTCTGAGGATGGAAAGCAGACGAAAACGACAAATCAATGCCCATCCTACTACAAAAGGATCGCCAGAATCTGGAAACGAACTGGGATCCTCTGTCTGACACAATATTCTCAGGGATGCCGTGCAAACGAACCACGTTCTGGAAAAACACAGGAACCAGATCGGAAGAGGAAGGCAGCTTAGGCAAAGGAACCAAATGGACCATCTTTGAGAAGCGATCACATATCACCCAGATAACGGACATGCCCTGGGATAGCGGAAGATCAGAAATGAAATCCATGGAGATATGTGTCCAAGGTCTCTTCGGGACAGGCAAGGGCAAGAGCAAACCGCTGGCACGAGAACAGCAAGGCTTAGCTCGAGCACAAGTCCCACAGGACTGCACAAATGACCGCACATCCCTTGACAAGGAAGGCCACCAAAAGGACCTGGCCACCAGATCTCTGGTGCCAAAAATTCCCGGGTGACCTGCCAACACCGAGGAATGAACCTCGGAAATGACTCTGCTGGTCCACTTATCCGGGACAAACAGTCTGTCAGGTGGACAAGACTCAGGCCTATCAGCCTGAAATCTCTGCAACACACGTCGCAGATCCGGAGAAATAGCTGACAAGATAACTCCATCTTTAAGAATACCAACAGGATCAGCGACTCCAGGAGCATCAGGCACAAAGCTCCTAGAAAGAGCATCGGCCTTCACATTCTTTGAACCTGGTAAATACGAGACAACAAAATCAAAGCGGGAGAAAAACAATGACCAGCGGGCCTGTCTCGGATTAAGGCGTTTAGCAGACTCGAGATACATCAGATTTTTGTGATCAGTCAAGACCACCACACGATGCTTAGCACCCTCGAGCCAATGACGCCACTCCTCAAATGCCCATTTCATGGCCAACAACTCCCGATTGCCCACATCATAATTTCGCTCGGCAGGCGAAAACTTCCTAGAGAAAAAGGCACAAGGTTTCATAACAGAGCAACCAGGGCCTCTCTGCGACAAAACGGCCCCTGCTCCAATCTCTGAAGCATCCACCTCAACCTGAAAGGGAAGTGAGACATCGGGCTGGCACAAAACAGGCGCCGAAGTAAACCGGCGTTTCAACTCCTGGAAAGCCTCCACGGCAGCAGGAGCCCAGTTAGCTACATCGGAGCCCTTCTTGGTCATATCCGTCAAAGGTTTCACAATGCTAGAAAAATTAGCGATAAAACGACGGTAGAAGTTAGCGAAACCCAAGAACTTCTGTAGACTCTTAACTGACGAGGGCTGAGTCCAATCAAGAATAGCTCGGACCTTGACTGGGTCCATCTCCACAGCAGAAGGGGAAAAAATGAACCCCAAAAAGGGAACCTTCTGTACACCAAAGAGACACTTTGAGCCCTTGACAAACAAAGAATTTTCACGCAAAATTTTAAAGACCAACCTGACCTGCTCCACATGCGAATCCCAATTATCAGAAAAAACCAAAATATCATCCAGATAAACAATCAAAAATTTATCCAGATACTTCCGGAAAATGTCATGCATAAAGGACTGAAAAACTGAAGGCGCATTGGAGAGCCCAAAAGGCATCACCAAGTACTCAAAATGACCTTCGGGCGTATTGAATGCGGTTTTCCATTCATCACCTTGCTTAATGCGCACAAGGTTGTACGCACCACGAAGATCTATCTTGGTGAACCACTTGGCACCTTTAATCCGGGCAAACAAGTCAGACAACAGCGGTAAAGGATACTGAAATTTGACAGTGATCTTATTTAAAAGCCGATAATCAATACAAGGTCTCAAAGATCCGTCCTT
The DNA here is from genome assembly GCF_051348905.1 of Ranitomeya variabilis. Taxonomy (NCBI): domain Eukaryota; kingdom Metazoa; phylum Chordata; class Amphibia; order Anura; family Dendrobatidae; genus Ranitomeya; species Ranitomeya variabilis. The sequence continues at coordinate 434,862,750 of NC_135232.1, read as the reverse complement.
TTTTGCCACAAAAAAGAATCCCGCACCAAGAGGGGAAGAAGACGGACGAATATGTCCTTTCTCTAGAGACTCCTTGATATATGAACGCATAGCGGTATGTTCAGGTACCGACAGATTAAACAGTCTTCCCTTAGGAAATTTACTGCCTGGGATCAAATCTATAGCACAGTCACAGTCCCTATGAGGAGGCAGTGCACTGGACTCAGACTCACTGAAGACATCCTGATAATCAGACAAATACTCCGGAACTTCCGAAGGCGTAGAAGAAGCAATAGACACAGGCAGGGAATCCTCATGAATACCACGACAGCCCCAACTTGAGACTGACATAGCCTTCCAGTCCAGGACTGGATTATGGGTCTGTAACCATGGCAGCCCTAAAACAACCAAATCATGCATTTTATGTAAAACCAGGAAACGTATCACCTCGCGGTGTTCAGGAGTCATGCACATGGTAACCTGTGTCCAATACTGCGGTTTATTTGCTGCCAATGGCGTAGCATCAATACCCCTAAGAGGAATAGGATTTTCTAATGGTTCAAGAGTAAAACCACAGTGCTTAGCAAATGAGAGATCCATAAGACTCAGGGCAGCACCTGAATCTACAAACGCCATGACAGGAAAAGACGACAGTGAGCAAATCAAAGTTACAGACAGAATAAATTTAGGTTGCAAATTACCAACGGTGACAGGACTAACAACCTTAGCTATACGTTTAGAGCATGCTGAGATAACATGTGTAGAATCACCACAGTAGTAGCACAAGCCATTCCGGCGTCTATGAATTTTCCGCTCATTTCTAGTCAGGATTCTATCACATTGCATTAAATCAGGTGTCTGTTCAGACAACACCATGAGGGAATTTGCGGTTTTTCTATCACATTGCATTAAATCAGGTGTCTGTTCAGACAACACCATGAGGGAATTTGCGGTTTTGCGCTCCCGCAACCGCCGGTCAATTTGAATAGCCAGTGCCATAGTATCATTGAGACCTGTGGGAATGGGAAAACCCACCATAACATTCTTAATGGCTTCAGAAAGGCCATTTCTAAAATTAGCGGCCAGTGCACACTCGTTCCAATGTGTCAGCACGGACCATTTCCGAAATTTTTGGCAATACACTTCAGCCTCGTCCTGCCCCTGAGACATAGCCAGCAAGGCCTTTTCTGCCTGAATCTCAAGATTGGGTTCCTCATAAAGTAAACCGAGCGCCAGAAAAAACGCATTAATATCAGCCAATGCCGGATCTCCTGGCGCCAGCGAAAAAGCCCAATCCTGAGGGTCGCCCCGTAAGAACGAAATAACAATTTTTACTTGCTGAGCAGAGTCTCCAGATGAACAGGGTCTCAGGGACAAAAACAATTTACAATTATTCACAAAATTCCTAAACTTAAACCTGTCTCCGGAAAACAGTTCAGGAATCGGTATTTTAGGTTCTGACCTAGGATTACTGATAACATAGTCTTGTATGCCCTGCACACGAGTAGCCAGCTGGTCCACACTTGTAATCAAGGTCTGGACATTCATGTCTGCAGCAAGCATAGCCACTCTGAGGTAAAGGGGAAGGAGAAAAAAAAAAAAAACTCAGAATCTTCTTTCTTATAATCCCTCTTCTGCAATGCATTAAACATTTAATACTGGCCTGGCAAACTGTTATGACCCCAATGGCGAGGGTCTCAGAGGAACGTGGAAGTCTGCAGAATACAAAAATCCAGCTCATAGGGCAGTGGTAGCTGGGTTGACCATATATCTACTCCTAACGCCAACACTAGAAGTAGCCGGGGATCATTCCTACGTTGATTCTAGATGACACGCTCCAGCCGGAGAATCTAGCTACCCCTAGTAGAGGAAAACAAAAGACCTTTCTTGCCTCCAGAGAAGGGGACCCCAAAGCTGGATAGAAGCCCCCCACAAATAATAACGGTGAGGTAAGAGGAAATGACAAACACAGAAATGAACCAGGTTTAGCACAGAGAGGCCCGCTAACTGATAGCAGAATAAAGAAAGGTAACTTATATGGTCAACAAAAACCCTATCAAAATCCACACTGGAAATTCAAGAACCCCCGAACCGTCTAACGGTCCGGGGGGAGAACACCAGCCCCCTAGAGCTTCCAGCAAAGGTCAGGATATATATTTGGAACAAGCTGGACAAAAATACAAAACCAAAACAAAATAGCAAAAAGCAAAAAGCGGACTTAGCTGATATAACTGGAACCAGGATCAGTAGACAAGAGCACAGCAGACTAGCTCTGATAACTACGTTGCCAGGCATTGAACTGAAGGTCCAGGGAGCTTAAATAGCAACACCCTTAACTAACGACCCAGGTGCGGATAAAAGGAATGACAGAAAAACCAGAGTCAAAAAACTAGTAACCACTAGAGGGAGCAAAAAGTAAATTCACAACAGGGGGACCAATATCCATGGCCCCTCTCTAGGCTATGAATATCAGCCCGCAGCTGTCTGCGTAGCCTTTCTGGCTATAAAATATAGGGGGACCAAATGTCATTTTTTTGGGGGGTCCCCCCTATTTTAATAGCTAGTAAAGGCTACGCAGACAGCTGCGGGCTGATATTCATAGCAGGCTACAAATATTGGCCCCCAGCTGTCGGCAATCCCCCTCTGGTGCAGAAAATTGTGCGGGAGCCCACGCCGTTTTTTTCCGTTTTTTTAATTAAATTAAACGCTCATTAAGGCCTTTTTCACACTTGCGTCAGTACGGGTCCGTCGCTATGCGTCGGGCCTACGTACCGACGCACATTGTGAAATTTGTGCACGACGTGGCCAGTTTTTCAACGCATCCGCTGCCCATTCTGAAGTCTGGGGAGGAGGGGGCGGAGTTTTGGCCGCGCATGCGCGGTAGAAAATGGCAGATGCGACGGACAAAAAAAGTTCACTTGAACGTTTTTTCGTGCCAATGGTCCGCCAAAACACGACAAATCCGTTGCATGACGGACGCGACGTGTGGCCATCCGTCGCTAATAAGTCTATAGGTAAAAAACGCATCCTGCGAGCACATTTGCAGGATCTGTTTTTTTCCCAAAAAGACGGATTGCGACGGATTGCTAAAAACGCAAGTGTGAAAGTAGCCTTAGAAACATCGGCCTTTCTATTATATATCTATGGATATATCTATCTATAGATATATTTATAGAGAGATATATCTATAGATACATAGATGTATCTATCCATATATCTGGCTGCTTTCACACATCAGGTTTTTGCCGTCAGGCACAATCCGGCAAGTTTTGAAAACAATGGATCTTTTTTTTCCGCCGGATCCGTTTATTTTCCCATAGAGTTGTATTAGCACCGGATTGCGCCTGATGGCCACACCTTTCATCCGTTTTTTGCCGTATCTGTCAAAAAAGCTGTTTCCGCCTGACGGAAAACACATACAGAGGAACGTTTTTTCTGTCCGGTGAAAAAACCCATAGCGATGGATCCGGCGAAAAACGTATGAAACAGATGTGAAATGATGAATCCGGCCTCCGAATCCGTTTTTTCATGCATGTTTCCATTCAAATCATGCACATTTTCAGTTTACTTATTTATTTCCAAAAATTGCATCAAAACCGCACAAAAAACGCACCAAAAACAGCATCAAAACTGCACCAAAAACTGCATCAAAACTGCACCAAAAACTGCATCAAAACCTGGTGCAGTTTTGCAGTTTTGGTGTGGTTTTGATGCAGTTTTTGGTGCGGTTTTGGTGCAGTGTTGATGCAATTTTGGTGCGGTTTTGATGCAGTTTTCGGTGCGGTTTTAATGCAGTTTTTGGTGCATTTTTTATGCATTTTTTATGCAGTTTTTGATGCAGTTTTTTGTGCAGTTTTGATGCGCTTTTAGTGCAGTTTTTGGTGCATTTTTTGCACGGTTTTGATGCATTTTTTAATTCGCTTTTGGTGCGGTTTTTGCGTGGTTTTTATGCGTTTTGGTGTGTTTTTGAAAACTAAATAAAGATGTATTATTGAACAAAAAAAAAAAGATTTGTGATGTCATTATTGTCCAACCTCCTCTTTTACATTTGTCCAACCCACACTCCATTACACACACAGATAGGCAGATAGATGATAGATGAAATGGATAGACAGATCTACATACAGATATATCTATAGATGCATACATCTATCTATTCATATATCTATCTATAGATATATCTGGATAGATATATCTATTGATAGATGTATGGATAGCGTAGGGTGTGTGTCCACTGTCCGGATTACATCCGAATGAGCTGCAGATTGGATGCTGTGTACTTGTAGTCCCATCGGATGATGCCTGCACACACACCCCAAAAGACCCCCCGCACAGCCCCGCACACACCCGAACAGCCAGGCACCCTCCCGAAAAGCCCCGCACACACCCGAACAGTCTCGCACACATCCGAACAGCCCCGCACACACACGAACAGTCCCGCACACATCCGAACAGCCCGCAGACCCAGCACACACATACACGTACACAGTCACCGCCCACACACTTCCATCCTCCCGAACTGCAGCGTTTCTCGGACCCACATCCGCATCTAAACTGCAGATCTTTTTTGCATCTGCAGTTTTGCTGCGGATGTGCCCGACTCTATGAAAGTCTAAGGGTGCAGAAACGCTGCAGTTCCGCACAAAAGAAGTGACATGCTGCGAGAAAAAAAAGCTGCGTTTCGGTGCGGCTTTTTCCGAAGCATGTGCACAAGTCTGTGGCTCCCATATACTTACATTGGTTGTGCACTACACTGCGGATTTGATGCAATTCTATGCAGCAAAAAACCCTGCGGATCTGCAATCAAATCCGCAACGTGTGCATACAGCCTTAGCATTTAGTGAACCTAGCAAAAATGCCAAGCAAAAAACAAGTGTGCAATTGCACTTTTTTTGCAATTTTATCGCACTTTTAATTTTTTTCACATTTTCTGTTACACGACATGCTAAAACCAATGGTGTCGTTCAAAAGTAGAACTTGTCCCGCAAAAAATAAGCCCTCACATGGCCATATTGCCGGAAAAATTACGGCTCTGGAAAGAAGGGGAGTGATAAACGAAAACAAAAAAGCTCCAGGGGTGATGGGGTTTAGAAACATGGATATGGACTGTGGGAGTATAGCTCAGCAGGGATCTTTGCTTTGGCCCAAGCAGGTGGCTATGGAGTCACAACGGACAATAGCAGGCTAGCAAGTTCCACACAGGTATGTGTCAGGTGTATTTATTGTACACATTTGTCGTACAATGTTACACGTGCCAAACATGAAATAAAATATCTAAGGCCGTGTGGCCACTAACTAACATTAACCCCTTAACGACCGCCGATACGCCTTTTAACGGCGGCCGCTAAGGGTACTTAAACCACAGCGCCGTTAATTAACGGCACTGTGGAAAAAGTGAATAGCGCCCCCCAGAGTCGGATTTTCTCTGGGGTCTCGGTTGCCGAGGGTAGCCGAGACCCCAGAGAACATGATTCGGGGTTTTTTTACCGACCCCCAAGTTGCGATCGCCGGTAATTAACCGTTTACCGGCGGTCGCAACAAAAAAAACAAAATGCGATTTGCCATTTAATTTCTCTGTCCTCCGATGTGATCGCACATCGGAGGACAGAAAAATGTGGTCCCCGATAGCCCCCGATAGCCCCCCAATACTCACCTACCTCCCCCGGTGCTCCTCGTGGCTCCCGATGGGCGCCGCCATCTTTTTCCGGGGAAATAATGGCGGGCGCATGCGCAGTGCGCCCGCCGCCCGGCACCCGGATGTTCTTTGGGGTCTCGGCTGCCGGGGGTAGCCGAGACCCCAAAGAACATGATCGGGGTCGTTTTTTACCGACCCCTGTTTTGCGATCGCCGGTAATTAACTGTTTACCGGCGACCGCAAAAAAAAAAAAAAGCGATGTCATTCTCTGTCCTCTGATGTGATTGCACATCAGAGGACAGAGAAATAGGGGGATTCGGGGACCCTGTTATACTTACCGGTGTCCCTGGGTCCTCCTGCTTCTTCTGCTGGCCGCCGGCTTCTTGCTCCGGTAAGAAAATGGCGGGCGCATGCGCAGTGCGCCCGCCATGATCTGCCGGCCGGCAAAAGAAAATTCTTCCTCTTTTTTTATTTTGGTCACTGTGAGATCCTATCACAGTGATCAAAATAAAAAAAATAGTAAATAACCCCCCCCTTTATCACCCCCTTAGTAAGAAAAAAATAATAAAATAAAAAAAATGTATGAATTTCTATTTTCCAAATAGGGTTAGGGTTAGGGGTAGGGTTAGGGGTAGGGTTAGGGGTAGGGTTAGGGTTAGGGTTAGGGCTAGGGTTAGGGGTAGGGTTAGGGGTAGGGTTAGGGTTAGGGGTAGGGTTAGGATATGTGCACACATAGAATGGTTCTCTGCGGATTTTTCCGCAGCGGATTTGATAAATCCGCAGGACCAAAACGCTGCGTTTTTCCTGCGGATTTATCGCGGATGTACCGCGGTTTTTGTGCGGATTCCACTGCGGTTTTACACCTGCGGTTTTCTATTATGGAGCAGGTGTAAAACCGCTGCGGAATCAGCAGAAAGAATTGACATGCTGACATGGGCACAGCGTTTTATGTTTCCCATAGGTTTACATTGTACTGTAAACTCATGGGAAATTGCTGTGGACCCACAGCTGCAGAAACGCTGCGGATCCGCAGCAAAATCCGCAACTTGTGCACATAGCCTTAGGGTTAGGGTTAGGGCTTGGGTTAGGGTTAGTGCTAGGATTAGGGTTAGAGCTAGGGTTAGGGCTAGGGTTGGGGCTAAAGTTAGGGTTTAGTGTTGGGGCTAGGTTTAGGGCTAAAGTTAGGGTTTGGGCTAAAGTTAGGGTTAGGGCTAGGGTTGGGGCTAAAGTTAGGGTTAGAGTTGGGATTAGGATTTGGATTAGAGTTGGCATTAGGGTTACATTTGGGATTAGGGTTAGGTTTGGGATTAGGGTTAAGCTAGGGTTGGGATTAAGGATAAGGGTGTATTGGGATTAGGGTTAGGTGTTGAGGTTAGGGTTGAGATTAGGATTAGGGGGGTGTTGGGTTTAGGGTTTTGATTAGGGTTATGGTTAGCTTTCGGATTAGGGTTAGGGGTGTTTTGGGGGTTAGGGTTGTGATTAGGATTATGGATCGGGTTGGGATTAGGGTTAGGGGTGTGTTGGGGTTAGGGTTGGAGTTAGAATTAGGGGGTTTCCACTGTTTAGGTACATCAGGGGGTCTCTAAACGCCACAGCCAATTTTGTGCTCAAAAAGTAAAATGGTGCTCCCTACCTTCTGAGCTCTGCCGTGCGCCCAAACAGTGGTTTACCCCCACATATGGGGCATCAGCGTACTCGGGATAAATTGGACAACAACTTTTGGGGTCCAATTTCTCCTGGTACCCTTGTGAAAATAAAAACTTGGGGGCTAAAAAATCTTTTTTTGTGGAAAAAAAAATATTTTTTATTTTCACGACTCTGCATTATAAACTTCTGTGAAGCACTTGGGCATTCAAAGTTCTCACCACACATCTAGATAAGTTCCTTGGGGGGTCTAGTTTCCAAAATGGGGTCACTTCTGGGGGGTCTCTACTGTTTAGGTATATCTGGGGCTCTGCAAATGCAACATAACGCACGCAGACCATTCTATCAAGGTCTGCATTCCAAAACGGCACTCCTTCCCTTCCGAGCTCAGCCATGCACCTAAACAGTGGTCCCCCCCACACATGGGGTATCAGTGTACTCAGGACAAATTGGACAACTTTTGGGGTCCAATTTCTCTTGTTACCTTTGTGAAAATAAAAATTGGGGGGCTAAAAAAATCTTTTTTGTGAAAAAAATTTTTTTTTTTGTTTTCACGACTCTGCATTATAAACTTCTGTGAAGCACTTGGGCATTCAAAGTTCTCACAACACATCTAGATAAGTTCCGTGGGGGGTCTAGTTTCCAAAATGAGGTCACTTGTGGGGGGTTTCTACTGTTTAGGTACATCGGGGGCTCTGCAAACGCAACATAATGCCTGCAGACCATTCTATCAAAGTCTGCATTCCAAAACGGCACTCCTTCCCTTCCGAGCTCAGCCATGCGCCCAAACAGTGGTCCCCCCCACACATGGGGTATCAGTGTACTCAGGACAAATTGGATAACAACTTTTGGGGTCCAATTTCTCTTGTTACCCTTGTGAAAATAAAAATTGGGGGGCTAAAAAAATATTTTTTGTGAAAAAAATATTTTTTTTTGTTTTCACGACTCTGCATTATAAACTTCTGTGAAGCACTTGGGCATTCAAAGTTCTCACAACACATCTAGATAAGTTCCTTGGGGGGTCTAGTTTCCAAAATGGAGTCACTTGTGGGGGGTTTCCACTGTTTAGGTACATCAGGATCTCTGCAAATGCAACATGACACCTGCAGACCATCCCATCAAAGTCTGCATTCCAATCGGCGCTCCTTCCCTTCCGAGCCCTGATGGGTGCCCAAACGGTGCCCTCCCCCCACATATGGGGAATCAGCATACTCAGGACAAACTGGTCAACAGATTTTGTGGTCCAATGTCTCCTGTTACCCTTGATAAAATAAAAAATTGCAGGCTAAAAAATCATTTTTGAGTGAAAAAAAAGGATTTTTTATTTTCACGGCTCTACGTTATAAATTTCCGTGAAGCACCTGGGGGTTTAAAGTGCTCACCACACATCTAGATAAGTTCCTTAAGGGGTCTATTTTCCAAAATGGTGTCATTTGTGGGGGGTTTCCACTGTTTAGGCACATCAGGGGCTCTCCAAACGCGACATGGCATCCGATCTCAATTCCAGCCAATTCTACATTGAAAAAGTAAAACGGCACTCCTTCTCTTCCAAGCTCTGCAGTGCGCCCAAACAGTGGTTTACCTCCACATATGGGGTATCGACGTACTCAGGAGAGGTTGCACAACAACATTTGTTGTCTAATTTCTCCTGTTACCCTTGTGAAAATAAAAATTTGGGGGCAAAAAGATCATTTTTGTAGAAAAAATGCGACTTTTTTATTTTCACGGCTCTACGTTATAAACTTCTGGGAAGCACCTGGGGGTTTAAAGTGCTCACCTCACATCTAGATAAGTTCCTTAAGGGGTCTAGTTTCCAAAATGGTGTCATTTGTGGGGGGTTTAAACTGTTTAGGCACATCAGTGGCTCTCCAAACGCGACATGGCATCCGATCTCAATTCCAGCTAATTCTACATTGAAAAATTAAAACGGCGCTCCTTCTCTTCCAAGCTCTGCAGTGAGCCCAAACAGTGGTTTACCCCCCACATGTGGGGTATCAACGTACTCAGGAGAAATTGCACAACAACTTTTGTGGTCTAATTTTTCCTGTTACCCTTGGGAAAATAAAAATTTTGGGGCAAAAAGATAATTTTTGTAGAAAAAATGTGATTTTTTATTTTCACGGCTCTATGTTATAAACTTCCGTGAAGCACCTGGGGGATCAAAGTGCTCACCACACATCTAGTTAAGTTCCTTATGGGGTCTAGTTTCCAAAATGGTGTCACTTGTGGGGGGTTTCCACTGTTTAGGCACATCAGGGGCTCTCCAAACGCGACATGGCGTCCGATCTCAATTCCAGCCAATTCTACATTGAAAAAGTAAAACGGCACTCCTTCTCTTCCAAGCTCTGCGGTGCGCCCAAACAGTGGTTTACCCACACATATGGGGTATCGACGTACTCAGGAGAAATTGCACAACAACTTTTGTGGTCTAATTTCTCCTGTTACCCTTGTGAAAATAAGAATTTGTGGGCGAAAATATCATTTTTGTGTAAACAAATGCGATTTTTTATTTTCACGGCTCTACGTTATAAACTTCTGTGAAGCACTTGGGGGCTCAAAGTGCTCACCACACATCTAGTTAAGTTCCTTAAGGGGTCTAGTTTTCAAAATGGTGTCACTTGTGGAGCGTTTCCACTGTTTAGGCACATCAGGGGCTCTCCAAACGTGACATGGCATCCGATCTCAATTCCAGCCAATTCTGCATTGAAAAAGTCAAACGGCGCTCCTTCTCTTCCAAGCTCTGCGGTGCGCCCAAACAGTGGTTTACCCCCACATGTGGGGTATCAGCGTATTCAGGAGAAATTGCACAACAAAATGTATGGTTAAATTTCTGTTTTTACACTTGTGAAAATAAAAAAATATGGTTCTGAATTAAAGTGTTTGCAAAAAAAGTTAAATGTTCATTTTTTCCTTTCACATTGTTTGAGTTCCTGTGAAGCACGTAAAGGGTTAATAAACTTCTTGAATGTGGTTTTAAGTACCTTGAGGGGTGCAGTTTTTAGAATGGTGTCACACTTGGTTATTTTCTATCATATAGACCCCTCAAAGTGACTTCAAATGTGATGTGGTCCCTAAAAAAAAATGGTGTTGTAAAAATGAGAAATTGCTGGTCAAATTTTAACCCTTATAACTCCCTAACAAAAAAAAATTTTGTTTCCAAAATTGTGCTGATGTAAAGTAGACATGTCGGAAATGTTATTTATTAACTATTTTGTGTGACATATCTCTCTGATTTAAGGGTATAAAAATACAAAATTTGAAAATTGCAAAATTTTAAAAATTTTCACCATATTTCCATTTTTTTCATAAATAATCGCAAGTAATATCGAAGAAATGTTACCACTAGCATGAAGTACAACATGTCACGAAAAAACAGTCTCAGAATCAGCAGGATATGTTAAAGCGTTCCAGAGTTATAACCTCATAAAGTGACAGTGGTCAGAATTGTAAAAATTGGCTCGGACATTAAGTACCAAATTGGCTCTGTCACTAAGGGGTTAAGATTCTAACTACAAAATAAACCTACAGAACAACAAAGAAGTTCGTGCAGCCTTAGGGCCCCTTCACACTGTGCAATCAAAGTCTGAACGAGCGTTCGATTTGTGACGTTTATCCGTCCTCGTTCCGAGGTTGCAAAGTGTGACATGGCGTTACGATTTGCGACGCAGCCCAGCATCGTACGATGTGAAAGAAAGAGCAGAACTTTCTTTCGTCGTAAATGTCTCGCTGTGGCGGTCGAAATCGTAGTATGTGACGGCGGTCATACGAGCTCGTAATGCGACTACGTGGGTTGGGCTTCCGCATACCTGTCTCCTGATTGGGCGTGACGTTTTAGCACGCCCATGCTGGTAATACGTCACGCTCGGAGTCGTAGGACTATGGCGGTGTGAAGGGTAGCGTACGATTGCGACGCGTGACGTTCACATCGCAACTACGTCAGAAAAAGCGTTAACATCGTAGAGTGTGACCGCTGGCTACGAGCTCGTACTGCGATGTCGAATATGACGCAAATGCGTCGTAATCGTAGCAGAATCGACCAGTGTGAAGGGGCCCTTACTGTGTCAGTTTCCCAGACCAGCAGATGAGAGAGAGAGATCCCAGCAGTTCCTGATTATATCAGCTGAAGCAGTCAGGAGTCAAAAGCTGGATTGCATGTGTGGAAGGGAAGCACCAGTTCTTTCAGGCTGATCACTAAAGAAGCCAGGACCGGATTACAGTGAAATAAACAGCTTCACAATCAATACCGTGATACATATGAAATGAAACGGGAAGAAACATATCTGTTTTCTAGTACTTCTCCCCTTGGAACCTCACAGGACATATATATAGAAATAGACATAGATATATAGATATATCTGTATGTATTCATCTATGTATCTATTTGTTATCTATCTATCTATCTATCTATCTATATCTATCTGTGTGTAATGGAGTGTGGGTTGGACAAATGTAAAAGAGGAGGTTGGACAGAAATGACATCACAAATGTTTTGAAGATAGAGGGGGGAGAGGAGGGAGGGGTTGGGTGTGTTTTGGAGTGGGTGTGCCAGGTGCAGAGTTACAGGCGAGTGCAATGCATCATGGAACTTGTAGTATTAGAGCACAATAACTCAGGAGAAAGGAAGTTGTCGATTAACCCCATGAGAGCTGGATCCAGCACTAAAGATGTGCTGCTACAGCATGATAAAAGGTAATATTGCTAAAATAAAGACACTGGATGTTTTCAGTGGCACATAAGAGCTAGATTTATAAAAAAAAAAAGTTATAGTAGTGGACAACTTCTTTAAGTGATCAAGTAACTAGACCATTGTGATGTGTGAAGCAATTTCAAGATCGAGCCAATCATGTGAAACCTATATTCCCAACACTTCAATTATGAACTCTGACGTCTGGAATATGCACCATGCACATTTTCATATTAATTTGTTTCTGATGATTATTACTCATGTTTATATTCTATGGTGTCTCATTTAGTTTTTAATATCTTTAATATACAGTGTATTTATTGTATATTCATTATTGTACATCATGTATTCAAATTGCACTCATGTCACTTTATTATGATTTGCACTTTTCTATGTAATTAATGGGGGTATACTTACCCTGTTCTGTTCTCACGCTTGTCCAGTGTGCGCATGTCTCCGGACTACGCGGCGGGTGATGACGAGTGCGTGTTAGCAACATCAGGTCGACGGCCCGGCTGACACGCATTATCGCCACGCCTCACCGGGTGTGATGTAACACCTGGTGCGTACTTCCGGATACATGCGCCGGCATTACGGACACCTGGGAAGTGGGGTATTTATATGTGGCTTTGTTGTACAACACACTACCGCACCTTGAGAAAGCGAGGCGAAACACGCGTCGGTGTTGGCGTGGCGCGTGCCCAGACTCTGATACACTATGGGTAAGCAAGGTTAACAGTGGGAAGTATGGGCTCCATTGATCAAGTGCGCACTTACTATGATCTCTGGTGATACTTTTTTGCCTTTAATAGTGACTTCCCTCTGGAAGTACTATGCACTATGCACTTTACGGATTACCTCATAGTTTATTTGAATATCTGGACACTGACAGCCATCATTATCTGATCCTAGTGTGTTATAATTCACTTGTATTTGATTAATAAACTTTATATGATTATATTGGACATCGTACTCCTATCTATTTGTATTGATTGATACCTGCATTATCAGTATTTTTGTTCGCTCACACTAACGTATAAAAAAATCGATCCCATACTCCTCCAGGAGAGTGGGTTTTTCTTCACTTGTAAGCCATGTCCTGTCCATATGCAATCCGTGTTTTTACTCAGCAGCTATTAACCCCTTAATGACCTGGGCATTTTTTGCAATTCTGACCAGTGTCCCTTTATAAGGTAATAACTCAGGAACGCTTCAACGGATCCTAGCGATTCTGAGAACGTTTTTTCGTGACATATTGGTCTTCATGTTAGTTGTAAATTTAGGTAGATAATTTTTGCGTTTATTTGTGAAAAAAATCGCAAATTTGGCAAAAAAGTTTGAAGATTTCGCAATTTTCAAATTTTGAATTTTTATTCTGTTAAACCAGAGAGTTATGTGACACAAAATAGTTAATAAATAGCATTACCCACATGTCTACTTTACATCAGCACAATTTTGGAAACAACATTTTTTTTTGCTAGGAAGTTATAAGGGTTAAAATTTGACCAGCGATTTCTCATTTTTACAACAAAATTTACAAAACCATTTTTTTAAGGACCACCTCACATTTGAAGTTAGTTTGATGGGTCGATATGGCTGAAACCATTCTAAAAACTGCACCCCTCAAGGTGCTCAAAACCACGTAGAAAAAGTTTATTAACCCTTCAGGTGCTTTACAGCAGCAGAAGCAACATGGAAGGAAAAAATGAACATTTTACTTTTAGTCACAAAAATGATATTTAAGCAACAATTTTTGTATTTTCCCAAGGGTAAAAAGAGAAACTGGACCCCGAAAGTTATTGTACAATTTGTCCTGAGTACGCCGATACCCTATATGTGGGGGGAACTGTTTGGGCTTACGACAGGGCTCGGAAGGGAAGGAGCGCCATTTGACTTTTTGAATGAAAAATTGGCTCCAATCTTTAGCGGACACCATGTTGCGTTTGGAGAGCCCCTGTGTGCCTAAATATTGGTGCTCCCACACAAGTGACCCCATTTTGGAAACTAGACCCCCCAAGGAACTTATCTAGATGCATAGTGAGCCCTTTGAACCCCCAGGTGCTTCACAAATTGATCTGTAAAAATGAAAAAGTACTTTTTTTTTCACAAAGAATTTCTTTTAGCCTCAATTCTTTCATTTTCACATGGGCAACAGGATAAAATGGATCCTAAAATTTGTTGGGCAATTTCTCCTGAGTACACCGATACATCACATGTGGGGGTAAACCACTGTTTGGGCACACGGCAAGGCTCAGAAGGGAAGGAGCGCCATTTGACTTTTGAATGAAAAATTAGCTCCACTCTTTAGCGGACACCATGTCACGTTTGAAGAGTCCCTGTGTGCCTAAACACTGGAGCTTCGCCACAAGTGACCCCATTTTGGAAACTAGACCCCCCAATGAACTTATCTAGATGCATAGTGAGCACTTTGAACCCCCAGGTGCTTCACAAATTGATCTGTAAAAATGGAAAAGTACTTTTTTTTACAATAAAATTTATTTTAGCCTCAATGTTTTTCATCTTTATATGGTCAACAGGATAAAATTGATCCTAAAATTTGTTGGGCAATTTCTCCTGAGTACAGTGATACCTCACATGTGGGGGTAAACCACTGTTTGGGCACACGGCAGGGCTCGGAACGAAAGGAGCGCCATTTGACTTTTTGAATGAAAAATTAGCTCCAATCATTAGCGGACACCATGTCGCGTTTGGAGAGCCCCTGTGTGCCTAAACATTGGAGCTCCCCCACATGTGACCCCATTTTGGAAACTAGACCTCCCAAGGAGCTAATCTAGATGTGCGATGAGCACTTTTAAACAAGTGCTTCACAGAAGTTTATTACGCAGAGACGTGAAAATAAAAAATCATTTTTCTTTCCTCAAAAATTACTTTTTAGCCTGCAATTTTTTATTTTCACAAGGGTAACAGGAGAAATTGGACCCGAAAAGTTGTTGTCCAATTTGTCCTGAGTACGCTGATACCCCATATGTGGGGGGAACCACTGTTTGGGCGCATGGCAGAGCTCGGAAGGGAAGGAGCGCCATTTGGAATGCAGACTTAGATGGATTGGTCTGCAAGCGTCACGTTGCATTTGCAGAGCCCCTGATGTACCCAAACAGTAGAACCCCCCACAAGTGACCCCATATTGGAAACTAGACCTCCCAAGGAACTTATCTAGATGTGTTGTGAGAACTTTGAACCCCCCAGTGTTTCACTACAGTTTACAACGCAGAGCCGTGAAAATAAAAAATATTTTTTTCCCACAAAAATGATTTTAGCCCCCCAAATTTTTTTTTTCCCAAGGATAACAAGATAAATTGGACCACAAACATTGTTGTCCAGTTTGTCCTGAGTATGCTGATACCCCATATGTGGGGGTAAACCACTGTTTGGGCACACGTCGGGGCTCGGAAGGGAAGTAGTGACGTTTTGGAATGCAGACTTTGATGGAATGGTCTGCGGGTGTCATGTTATGTTTGGAGAGCCCTTGATGTGCCTAAACAGTAGAAACCCCCACAAGTGACTCCATTTTGGAAAATAGACCCCCCCAAGGAACTTATCTAGATGTGTGGTGAGCACTTTGAACTCCCAAGTGCTTCACAGAATTTTATAACGTAGAGCAGTGAAAATAAAAAAAAAAAATTTCTCCCACAAAAATAAATTTTTAGCCCCCAATTTTTTATTTTCCCAAGGGTAACAGGAGAAATTAGACCCCCAGCATTCTTCTGCAATTTTTCCTGAGTACGCTTATGCCCCATATGTTTGGGTAAACCACTGTTTGGGCACACGTCGGGGCTCGGAAGGGAGGGAGCACCATTTGACTTTTTGAACACAAGATTGGCTTGAATCAGTGGTGGCACCATGTCTCGTTTGGGACCCCCTGATGTGCCTAAACAGTGGAATCCCCTCAATTCTAACTCCAACACTAACCCCAACACACCCCTAACCCTAATCCCAACCCTAACCATAACCCTAATCACAACCCTAACCCAACACACCCCTAACCCTAATCCCAACCCTAAGCATAGCCCTAACCCCAACACACCCCTAACCCTAATCCCAACCCTAACCATAACCCTAACCACAAGCCTAACCCTAACCATAACCCTAACCACACGCATTAACTTAACCCCAACACACCCCTAACCCTAATCTTAACCCTAATTCCAACCCCAACTCTAATCCCAGCCCCTAACTCTAATTCCTACCCTAACCCTAAGGCTATGTGCCCATGTTGTGGATTTGTGTACAGATTTTCCTGCAGTTTTTGAAAAATCCACGGGTAAAACACACTGCATTTTACCTGTGGATTTCCTGCGGTTTTACACCTGCGGATTCCTATTGAGGAGCAGGTGTAAAACGCTGCGGAATCCGCAAAAGAATTGACATTCTGCGGAAAATAAAACTCAGAATTTCCGCACTGTATTTTCCGCACCATTGGCACAGTGGATTTGGTTTTCCATAGGCTTACATGGTACTGTAAAACACATGGAAAACTGCTGCGAATCCGCAGCGGCCAATTCGCTGCGGATCCGCAGCCAAATCCGCACCGTGTGCACATACCCTAATCCCAACCCTAACCCTAATTCTAACCCTAACCCTAATTGCAACCCTATCCCTAGTTCTAAACCTAACCCTAGTTCTAACCCTAACCCTAGTTCTAACCCTAACCCTAACCCTAGCCCTAACCCTAACCCTAGTGGAAAAATAAAAATAAATATATTTTCTTTATTTTATGCTGCTCTCTACCTGGGGGTGATAAAGGGGGGGCTATTTACTATTTTTCTTATTTTGATCACTGTGATAAAACCTATCACAATGATCAAAATGAATGAACGAATCTGCCGGCCGGCAGATTTGGTGGGCGCACTGCGCATGCGCCCGCCATTTTGGAAGATGGCGGCGCCCATGCTACAAGCCAGATGAACACCAGGAGGGACTCCGGAGGTACGGGGAGTGGGATCGGACAGCGGGGGAGCGTCGGACAGTCGGGGGCAGAGGGGAGAGGATGGCGCGGAGGATATAACGGAGGGGTAGGAAAGACTGATGGAGGCGGCAGATCGCCGCTGTCAGTCGGTGGCAGGGTCAGATCGGTGTCTCCAGATGTGGCCGATGATATTGAAGCATCGGCCACAGCTGGATTGTAATATTTCACTAAGTTTCATTGGTGAAATATTACAAATTGCTCTGATTGGCTGTTTCACTTTCCACAGCCAATCAGAGCGATCATAGCCACGGGGGGCAAAGCTGAAAAAATCGGATGCCATACTAATAGTCCATATGGCATGTGATTTTTTTTTTCCGCACAGTGCAGATTTCGAAGCGAAGTCCTAGCTTCTTGCAATTTTTTCTCATGCTAAATACAGCTGAGAAAAAAATATGCAGATCTGCTCTCCCTCATTGAATAGCATTGGTCCAAGTGCAATCCGATTTTTCATCTCTGATTTGTACGCCAGTATGAGCAAACGCTATTCCTGATTGACAGGTCTCATCACCAATCACATTGATCTACAGCATTTTAACTAGAAATGAAATTATTCTGTTGAAACAATGATGCAGTATAGTTTAGAGGAAAGCAACACTGGGTTCATGTTATATTAGTTATTAGTGCTCATGCATATTAATTATATGAGCAATGATGTGCATATTCCCATATAAAATAGGGCCAGTAAAATGCTGGAAGGTGTGGACCCAGTGTGCCACAGGCCTGGCTTACCCAGGAGGTATTCATAAGAGCCTCTGATGGTGAGGATAGGCTTGGTTGGAGGTGGTCGCCAGGTACCACTCCAGTCCCCAGGTCTGCAGCAGCTGACCAGAGTGTTAGAGACACGAGTATGAGGTATTGGTGGACAAAGGCAAAGACGTACTCAGACAATTTGCGGTCAGGGCAGTCATTACAGGATCAATATACATAGCAGAGGTCAGGAGCGGAGAAATCAAAATAAACATGTAAGCTAGCCGGGTCAGTAAGCATGGAAGACAATACAAGAGAGCATCTTACAGGAAATTAGTGTAATAATTATAGGGGATAACTCAGGAGACTCTTTGCGTGGAACAAGACAACTACAGGACACAGTTTTATAAGTGGTAAAGTCTATATAATCACACGGTGATTCAAACAGGTGCAGAGAGAAACTCAAGTCTACAACACTTGGTGTAAATATTAAACGCAGCTTAGCAGTCTATAGGGAACTTCAGAGGAAAATGCAATCACACAGAAAGTCTATGAAGCACAATTATTCTTGAGGATACTTGACACGAATAAATCCTTGTCTTAGTCCAAACACAGATAGATATGCTTATAAGGCAGTTCAAATCATATCTTTGATACCAGGGAGGCCTGGTTAATAGTCTCAGGTTCTAGCAGAGCAGAAACAGCTTACATGTCCAGCAAATGCAGATGGAAGTAAACACGAGCAGCAGATGAAGGAGGATTACTGGAAACCGATGTATGCAGCAGAAACTCAGAGCAGAGTAGCAGGATCACCACACAGGTTCACAGGAGCAGGTATATAGCCAGGGAGTAATCAGAGGTCAGGAGCTGGATGCAAGGCAGAATACTCTACCACAGACTGAAGGCTGGGGTGTAGTTTTATAGCAGGAAGACACAGTGCACATGAGACCAAGGTAAAAAATGTTCAGAGTCCTAACAATTAGACAGGAACTGAACTAGAACTTTAGGTCAGGGGAGGAGTGATGGGAGGAGCCGCTTAATAAGCCTACTGCTTGGGTATAGGCACTGTGAAGAGGAAGCTATGAAGTCCCAGATAGCCTTTACCAGGGAGGGCCACCAGAAACAGTGAGCAATTAGTTCACTAGATTTTCTATTTGCCCATACGACAAGCTAATTTGGATTTGTCTCCCCAGGACAGATTGCTTCTCGTCCTAGCAGTAGAGACAGGTTTTGCTCGGAGTAATGTCTCTTAAAAAACAGGGACTGCTTCAATAATCCTGTCAATGATATGCTGATACTCCTTCACAGATTCGGTCAAATCAAAGGATAGAGACGGGGCATCTGCTATGACATTCTTCTCTGCAGGACAGAAGTGTAATTCAAAGTTAAAACAAGCAAAGAAGAGTGCCTGTCATGAATCAAAGAGGGGATATTTTTGATTATCCCACCGCTGCCACAAATATGTCATGAATCACAGGGGGATATTTTTATTATCCCAACGCTGCCACCAATATGTCATGAACCAGGGGTGTTTGGTTGCCCCAGTTCTTTCTACAGGGATTTATTTATATCCCACTTCCCAGTTCTGGTTTGGAACTTGCAGCTCTCTGGCGCCCCCCTTACCCTCAGGTCAGTCAGGGAACTGCACCTAGGATAATTAGTCGCCAGAAAGGCTGCCTGCTACGTACTGGCTATTGGGCACACACTGCAATGAGGGCGATATAACTATTCCAAGCCGCAGCTGAGCAATACACTTACAAACCCTGTTCCATTACTGCCAGCATTACCCAACAAGCTCTGCACGATCTGCTGCACCAGCCCCTATTCCTATGATTAATAGCGGGTCAGGAGCCAACCCAATCAGTAGCGTGATTTACTTCAGGGGATGCTGGGAGTATGTTTTAGATCAAGGAAAACAAAGCTAGGAAACATTATAACTTTTACTCCAAAAACAAATAGACATTGTTTACAAAAGTATATAAAAAGATATTACCAAAATGAGACAATTACAGTATGCACAGATTGATTACAAAATAAGAGATTAAAGATGAAAATACACTTACAGTTCTCTTGTATCATGTCAGATCATGGCAAACCATGTGATGGGGGAGGGGTGACATCAAAATGCATCACAGAGCATCTCTTAGCTGGCTCCCCGGGCAAAGATGTGTGGAAAATGAGGTCCCACTATCTTATACCCCCCTGATCGTGACATCACTGAGTATGCTGCTCCATGGCCTCCACTCCCCTTTCCAAAGAGACTCAGAACTTTATTAAAACTCATAACCATCATAGCATACGCTGGAAACCTCATAGAAGGACGACAAATGTATTATATGACTTCTCACAAAATTAGCTTGCATATAAGTCTAAACATAGCTTGGCTATGTGACCCGGTTAAGTAGAAATCCATTTCTCTTATGCTGATGGTGTTGGAGCTTAGAAAATGCACTGGTGTGATGACACTATTAATTCTCATTCCAAATATGTAACTTTCATACCTATGTCACTACTTGAGGTCGAGTTATTTCATCCTGAATAACTATAGCCTACAACAATGAAAGCACATGGCTAGTAGAACTTCTTTCAGCAAGTTTCACAGCTTCACAGGAGGGAGGGGGAATGAGTGGTTTAGAATTGCAGAGGGAGACTGAGGGAGCTATGCAGCTGTGTGTTTGGACCAGCAAACCTAAAAGATGTAGCAGAGCTCTGTAGGAGTCATGGCACAATGAGGCTTACATCATATTTAATGACAGTGCCCACCTGGTTTTGTGAGGATTCAACTGCTGGGTATACTGGGTAGAAAGGTCAGATTTTTATGGTTTGTGTATATTATTACTGGAGAGCGGGCGCCTTCCTGTAGATTTTGCCATTCCTCAAGCACCATTTTAATGGCCAGAAGATAACAATTCCCAATAATAGTTCGGCTCAGCAAGCAAAAACAGTTTGGAGAAAAATATGCTCGAGTCCCCATGGCTTTATATCTCAAGGCTGTTTGACAGCCACAACAAATACAGTGATTGCCTGTCTGTTAGGCAATCCCTGCATGTGTTGCAGATGTTGAACAGCCACGACATATGCAGGCTCAGGGACTCGAATATATTATTCAAGCACACATATGTCACTCAGTTAGCACCCAAGCATGCTCAACTAACACCATATCCAAGCACGTTCGCTCATCTCTACTATTCAGTTCTTAATCCCTTTCTGACATCGGACGTACTATCCCGTCGAGGTGGGGTGGGCCCGTATGACCACCGACGGGATAGTACATCCAGCGCGATCGGCCGTGCTCACGGGGGGAGCGCGGCCGATCGCGGCCGGGTGTCAGCTGGTTATCACAGCTGACATCCGGCACTATGTGCCAGGAGCGGTCACGGACCACCCCTGGCACATTAACCCCCGGCACACTGCGATCAAACATGATCGCAGTGTTCCGGTGGTAAAGGGAAGCATCGCGCAGGGAGGGGGCTCCCTGCGTGCTTCCCTGAGACCCTCAGAGCAACGCGATGTGATCGCGTTCCTGCGAGGGTCTCTTATCTCCTATCCCTGTAGGCCCCAGATCCAAAATGGCCGCGGGGCTGCATCCAGGTCCTGCTGGGACTACTTCCAGGTCCAGTGCAGGCGCCGGGAAGCCTGCAGCGCTGTAAGTCAGATAGCTGATCTGACAGAGTGCTGTGCAAACTGTCAGATCAGTGATCTGTGATGTCCCCCCCTGGGACAAAGTAAAAAAGTTAAAAAAAAAAATTCCACATGAGTAAAAAAAAAAAAAAAAAAAAAAAATTCCTAAATAAAGAAACAAAATATTATTCCCATAAATACATTTCTTTATCTAAATAAAAACAAACAAACAATAAAAGTACACATATTTAGTATCGCCGCATCCGTAACGACCCAACCTATAAAACTGTCCCACTAGTTAACTCCTTCAGTGAACACCGTAAGAAAAAAAAAAAAACGAGGCAAAAAACAACGCTTTATTATCATACTGCTGAACAAAAAGTGGAATAACACGCGATCAAAAAGATGGATATAAATAACAATGGTACCGCTGAAAATGTTATCTAGTCCCGCAAAAAATGAGCCACCATACAGCATCATAAGCAAAAAATAAAGTTATAGTCCTCAGAATAAAGCAATGCCAAAATAATTATTTTTTCTATAAAATAGCTTTTATCGTATAAAAGCGCCAAAACATAAAAAAATGATATAAATGAGATATCGCCATATTCATACTGACCCGAAGAATAAAACTGCTTTATCAATTTTACCAAACGTGGAACGGTATAAACGCCTCCCCCAAAAGAATTTCATGAATAGCTGGTTTTTGGTAGTTCTGCCTCACAAAAATCGGAATAAAAAGCGATCAAAAACTGTCACGTGTCCGAAAATGTTACCAATAAAAACATCAACTCGTCCCGCAAAAAACAAGACCTCACATGACTCTGTGGACCAAAATATGGAAAAATTATAGGTCTCAAGATGTGGAGACGCAAAAACTTTTTTGCTATAAAAAGCGTCTTTTAGTGTGTGACAGCTGCCAATCATAAAAATCCACTATAAAAAAAGCTATAAAAGTAAATCAAACCCCCCTTCATCACCCCCTTAGTTAGGGAAAAATAATAAATTAAAAAAAATGTATTTATTTCCATTTTTCCATTAGGGCTAGGGCTAGGGTTAGGGCTAGGGTTAGGGCTAGGGTTAGGGCTAGGGTTAGGGTTAGGGCTAGGTTTAGGGTTAGGGTTAGGGCTAGGTTTAGGGTTAGGGCTAGGGTTAGGGCTGGGGTTAGGGTTGGGGCTAGGGTTGGGGCTAAAGTTAGGGTTAGAGTTTGGGCTAAATTTAGGGTTAGGGTTGGGGCTAAAGTTGGGATTAGGGTTGGGGCTAAAGTTAGGTTTAGGATTTGGATTACATTTACTTTTGGGATTAGGATTGAGATTAGAGTTAGGGGTGTGTCAGGGTTAGGGGTGTGGTTAGGGTTACCGTTGGGATTAGGGTTAGGGGTGTGTTTGGATTAGGGTTTCAGGTAGAATTAGGGAGTTTCCACTGTTCAGGCACATCAGGGGCTCTCCAAACGCGACATGGCGTCCGATCTCAATTCCAGCCAATTCTGCGTTGAAAAAGTAAAACCGTGCTCCTTCCCTTCTGAGCTCTCCCGTGCTCCCAAACAGCGGTTTACCCCAACATATGGGGTATCAGCATACTCTGGACAAATTGGAAAACAACTTTTGCGGTCCAATTTATCTTGTTATCCTTGGGAAAATAAAAATTTGGGGGGCTAAATATAATTTTTTTTTTGGGAAAAAAAAGATTTTTTATTTTCACGGCTCTGCATTGTAAACTGTAGTGAAACACTGGGGGGTTCAAAATTCTCACAACACATCTAGATAAGTTCCTTGGGAGGTCTAGTTTCCAATATGGGGTCACTTGTGGGGGGTTTCTACTGTTTGGGTACATCAGGGGCTCTGCAAATGCAATGTGACGCCTGCAGACCAATCCATCTAAGTCTGCATTCCAAATGGCGCTCCTTCCCTTCCGAGCTCTGCCATGCACCCCACATATGGGGTATCAGCATACTCAGGACAAATTGGACAACAACTATTGGGGTCCAATTTCTCCTGTTACCCTTGTGAAAATACAAAACTGGGGGCTAAAATGTCATTTTTGTGAAAAAAAAAATTATTTTCACGGCTCTGCGTTATAAACTGTAGTGAAACACTTGGGGGTTCAAAGCTCTCAAATCACATCTAGATAAGTTCCTTAGGGGGTCTACTTTCCAAAATGGTGTCACTTGTGGGGGGTTTTAATGTTTAGGCACATCAGGGGCTCTCCAAATGCGACATGGTGTCTCATCTCAATTCCAGTCAATTTTGCATTGAAAAGTCAAACGGCGCTCCTTCCCTTCCGAGCTCTGCTATGCGCCCAAACAGTGGTTTACCCCCACATATGAGGTATCGTCGTACTCAGGACAAATTGTGCAACAACTTTTGTGGTCTAATTTCTTCTCTTACCCTTGGGAAAATAAAAAATTGGGGTGAAAAGATCATTTTTGTGAAAAAATATGATTTTTTATTTTTACGGCTCTGCATTATAAACTTCTGTGAAGCACTTGTTGGGTCAAAGTGCTCACCACACATCTAGATAAGTTCCTTAAGGGGTCTACTTTCCAAAATGGTGTCACTTGTTGGGGGTTTCAATGTTTACGCACATCAGGGGCTCTCCAAACGCAACATGGCGTCCCATCTCAATTCCAGTCAATTTTGCATTGAAAAGTCAAATGGCGCTCCTTCCCTTCCGAGCTCTGCCATGCGCCCAAACAGTGGTTTACCACAGTTGGGTATCAGCATACTCAGAACAAATTGTACAACAACTTTTGGGGTCCATTTTCTCCTGTTTCCCTTGGTAAAATAAAACAAATTGGAGCTGAAATAAATTTTGTGTGAAAAATAGTTAAATGTTCATTTTTATTTAAACATTCCAAATATTCCTGTGAAACACCTGAAGGGTTAATAAACGTCTTGAATGTGGTTTTGAGCACCTTGAGGGGTGCAGTTTTTAGAATGGTGTCACACTTGGGTATTTTCCATCATATAGACCCCTCAAAATGACTTCAAATGAGATGTGGTCCCTAAAATAAAATGGTGTTGTAAAAATGTGAAATTGCTGGTCAAGTTTAAATCCTTATAGCTCCCTAACAAAAAAAAAAATTTGGTTCCAAAATTGTGCTGATGTAAAGTAGACATGTGGGAAATGTTACTTATTGAGTATTTTGCGTGACATATCTCTGTGATTTAAGGGCATAAAAATTCAGTTGTAAAATTGGGAAATTTTCAAAATTTTCAAAATTTTCACCAAATTTCCATTTTTTTCACAAATAAACGCAGGTAATATCAAAGAAATTTTACCACTATCATGAAGTACAATATGAAAACAATGTCAGAATCACTGGGATCCGTTGAAGCGTTCCAGAGTTATAACTTCATAAAGGGACAGTGGTCAGAATTGTAAAAATTGGCCTGGTCATTAACGTGCAAACCACCCTTGGGGGTAAAGGGGTTAATACTATTTTACTGTCTACTTGTAGGTCAAAGTCAATTTTGATTTTGAAAACTACATGAATCCACTTTTTGGTTATTCCGTTATTAATATATTTAAACTAAACATAACAATTGTCTTATTCATTCTATTGATTTTTTTTCAAAAACTACTAAAATCTATGAGAATAGTTATATTGGCATAAATCAACTAACTGTACCAACGCCTAAGATTGTAATATTGGTACTTTTGAGTATATTGACTGAAAATCACCCTACTAGTGTTACAGAGATGAATATGAAGAGTCTGAGGTTAAGCAGTTATTCAATAGGTGAACTGAGGATATCTATATCTTGATCTCTCATCATGGTAACAACATTGCATATTTGAACTACATTACAAAAAACAGCTAAAGTTGTGATCTTCATTCTATCCTTGTGGGAGTCCATCTTAAATATCCATTTACTTTCAGCGTTTTAAAAGAATTGAATCCAGGTCCCCACCTCTTATGCCAGTTTTGACCTGGCAGATTGCCCAACTTGGTCCATTCCAAATTATGCAATATTTTAAAATGTTTAGCAAAGGGGGTGTGACAAAACAGTTTGTTCTGATCTCTATGACAGGACTAATTTTTCTCATAAATAATGATGGATCTAATGTGCTCATTGAGTCTTATTTCCAAGTCCTTGGTGGTTTTGCCCACATATTTCAAGCCTCATGGGCACTCAAAGCAGTATACTACTCCCTCTAAGGAACAGTTCATATATTCACATAAGTAGTACTTATTGCCAAAGCCATCCAATAATTCATCATGATCAATATCCTATACAGTATGCTTTGCATAGTTTTCATGAAAACAATCCAGGGTCATGATTCTTGGTTGATGACTACTTCCATTCAAAGTTGCTAGTCACCAAAAGATTCAAAACAGACATGGTATCCCGATGAGCCCAGTACTGTGAGATATTCCCTCAGAACTCGATCTGATAGTAATAATAGCCAGTGTTTCATAAGGATACTCAATGTCATTCCAGTTTTCATGATATTAAGTAATTGGTCTTTGTCCTGATTTCCCCTCCTGGATTTTGGTACCAGAAGGTCCTCTCTACTGTATGGGCATGATTGTAGGCTTTTTATCAATTTCTTCGCGTAGTTTCTATTGAAAAGTCAGCCCTTGAGTTCCTCAGCGCTTTTTTAAAAAATCTACAAAAGAAGAGCATTTTCTTTACAATAGTAGAAATTCCCCATTTGGGGATTCCTTTGATAGTGTTTGCTGAGTGGGTACTTCTGGCATTCAACACACTATTTGTAGCAGTGTCTTTTCTATATAAGTCAATCAGTAACTTGTTATGATTGTCCTTTTTGATAATCATGTCCAAAAATGAAATAAAAGAACAATCAAAAGATATAGTCAATTTGAGGTTCAGGTCATTGCTGTTGAATAAATAATATATTCACACAGTTCTTCAGAATCGCCACCCCAAATTATCAACATATTGTCAATGTAATGTTGCCAGATGTTAATTTTGGCAATGTATTTAGTCATAATCTCCACAAAGACAACCTCCTCTTCCCACCAAACGAAATATATACAGTATTTGCAAAGGTTTATGCAACAGCTGCTCCCATTACAGTGCCACTTGTTTCCGAATTAATCGCAATAGAAAGCATACAAACTGTTTACATGTTTGGGCATACTAAGCATTATGTGAAAAGAAGAATTCTACTGCTGCAATGCCCTTGTTATGATTGATACTAGTGTATAGGCTTTCAACGTCACATGTGGTCAGCAGTTCTTGAAGCCCCATGGTAGAATCCTGCAATTCATTCAACATCTGTATGGTATCCTTGGTGTAGGTTTGGAGCCCATAAACTATATCTCTCAGTTCTTGATCAAGCCGATGTTTGACTTTTTCTGTAAGATTGCCAATTCCTCAGACAGTTGGTCTCCCGGGCTCCTTGATTGCCATCTTTTCCATGGCAACTTTCTGTTTTTCAGTCAGTGCCAAGCAATCCTATAAAATTGCAGAGTTCAAGTCTTTTCTTTTTTCAGTAGGTATTCACATACTTCAATCATTGGTATGTTGGGATGTTCAGGCTAAGTCCCACATCCAGAAGCTCTGTGGCAGGTGTACAGGTTGTGACAGGGTCATTGGCGCCATTGTGAGGGGAGATATGTGTTGCAAAGTTTGTTATCCTGCATGATGTGAAAGCCATAAGATTTCCTCCAGCATGATAGGTGCTGAGAGTAATTCAGTTGTTTCAATGGACTGGGTTTCATGGTGAGTAGGTAAGAGATGGGTGGGACAGCTGCTCACCACATTTACATCTCATGGGTTTAGTCGGAGAAAGTTAAATGTCCATTCAGTGTTTTTTTCTGTCTGTGCTGTTTTGGAGGAAGGAAGCCTCCACACTGAAGTTCCAGTGAGAGCTGCCATGTGTGTTTATCCCAGAAGGTGGGAGACATACTAGGAAGTTCTTTGTGTGGACTTTTTATTTTCATTTGTGCCAGAAAGGTTGTTTTTGTTATGATTTTGGGCTTTATGGTTTATGAAGCAGTAAACCACCCAGAGACTCAAACCTAAAAGTGTTCCAGTGTCTGCCTCGGGGAGCAGCTAGGCGAGCTGACCTTTCACATGGTGTACAGGTTGTGAGTGGCATATTGGAATGTGTATAATGTAGAAGTAGCATGTGAAGTATGTGCTATTCTTGGCAATAAACAATGAATGACCAAGTGCATTTATTGCACAGGGCCTAAATTTTATGTAATTTTTATGGTTAAGTATTATTTAAGGGATACTTTTGTTAGCACTTTCAGGCCTACTTGAGGACTTTATTTTCCCATTTTTCGTGATTGTATGATTTTTTTGCAGAGCAATTTGTAGTTTTTATTAGTATTCTTTTGGGATACATATCATTTCTTGTTTAATTTTTATCAGACTTTTAATTTTTTATAGGATTCCAGTTACTATTGACTGCATTCTGCCTTCCTTCACGTATGATGCTGTGTGGTTCCAGCATACAGATAAACCCTTCATCCACTTCTCAGTAAACAGACTGTATGGATTCTTAAGTCTATATTTATTGAGATGATAATGTGAACGATAACGGATGATAATGGATGACAATCGTAGTGGATGGTATTGATAATGGTAAAAACTACAAAGAGAATACACTAAGTTTGCGCCTCGCTACATAGGCCCTATCAAGGTTCTGGAACAGGTCAACCCTGTGGTCTACTGTTTGGCTATTTCTCTGCGCCTTGGTATCACAACACCTTTCCCTTTTAAAGCCCGTCTACTTGTCCTGGTTTTCCGAGTCATCTGCCGGGACATCGGGTTCATCCACGGATGAGTTTGAGGTGAACTCTATCATGGGGTGTAAGGTGGTACGTGGCAAGAAATATTATTTGGTGGACTGGAAAAGTCACGGCCCAGAGGACAGAACCTGGGAACCTGTGGAGCACATTCGGCTCCACTGCTTATTGCAGCCTTTGAGCGTAGCGAGGCCCAAGGAGGGGGGCCCTAGGAGGGGGGTAATGTTAGGAGTAAAGTTCCCACCACTGCACAGGGGGAACCTCAAGCCATGTCTGCTGCGGTCTCCTATTCTGCTTCAGCCGCAGTGGAGCCTGCTCAGCGGAGACGTCGGTCCCAGCGTCTCGCTCAGCCTGATACTGTGCAAAGGGTTACTGCTGCCTTTCCAGGTTCTGCTTTTGTAGCCAGCACTGGTCAGCGGCATGCAGGCTTTTCAGGGACTAAGTACTGCTTTGCACACACTGAGCATGCACACGGGAGGACCTCTCATTGGAGGTCAGGGGTCACACGCTCAGGCCCTGTAGCAGCTCCTATTGGACCAATTGGAAGGTCCTTGTCTGCTACAGCTATAAAAGGTTTGCATGGCCGCACGGCCATGCTCTAGTATCAAACCAAAGCCTATGAGCTCAGCGCCAGTGTGGTCATGTCTGGATGTGGTTAGGGTTTGGCGTAAATAAGCCCCTAGAATACCGGCACCTCCGGTGGGGAGTTTGTATGTGTGTATTCAGGGCCTTGGCTGAAATAAGCCGCTAGAATACCGGCACCTTCAGTGAGGAGTTGTTTGCCTGTTTCTCTGACTGCATGACCACAGTTTTGCTCTGTTTGGTAGCTGTGTACCTCTGTGAGGTTAACAGGGCACAGCATCTTGTTTTTAGCCAATCTGTGGAGTTAACAGAGTTTGCTTATACCGCCATATAGCGCCGCCATTTGCCAGCAGCAGGTTTCTCTCCTGCACGGTGGATCCCGGGTTGCGAACGCACCTATTAATACATATATATATATATACTCGGTGCATTCCACCAACCCTAACCTGTAGAAGCAGGATAAATGACTAACTAATTACCTCTTAGGGTTATAACTGGTACTACGCTATGAATTTATCCTGCTGCTCATCAATGGGCAGAGAAGACTGTGGCATGAAAAGTTCGTTTTCATCCAGAGGAAAATACACATATGAAGCTCTGGAGATGTTTTTCAGCTTTTAATGTAAGATCAAAATAATTATACTGTTTAGTGACAGAATGAGATGAACTGGAGTATAAGTTGGTGTGCATGCAGCATGTAGGTGCATGTTCATACTGGCCAATAAATAGATAAAAACCCAAGATTAAAACAAACAAAGCAAATATCCTTAAGTAACTACATAAAGAGCAACAGTGAATGAAAATAATAATAATATGGGGTACTTAGTTTGCATAATTTAGATTAAAAAAACGTAAAAGCCACCCCACCACAGCACAGTGACCCCGCCAGTGATAGCAAGAAGTCATTCATGTCGGTTGTGCAGGCAAACAGTCCATGGTGTGCATTTACAGCCATTTTGCTAAAAGGGCTAAATAACTTTGTAGGTTTAATATGTACTGTATATATATATGTATATATATATATATATATATATATATATAATTGTTTACTTACTGATATATCCTGTAAGATTATAGACTTTTTTACCCAGAGAAAAGTACATATATCAAGCTCTAGAGATGGCCTTAAGCTTTTATTGCAAGATCAAAATAATTAGACTATTTAGTGACCGATTCATTGATAAAAAACTAATCTGAGAAACAGGAACTGAGGAACAAACAGAAACTAGCCACAAAGAACTGAGCGTGGGTGGACATCCTACATCAAATTATTCTGTGAACTGGTTATCCGGAGGACCTTGTACAAAAAAGCGAACATGTGCACTGGTGAATCATAACTCTGTAATCAGATCCCTTAAGATTGTGTTTTGTAGCTTGAGTGAAACCCTTATGTATCGTTACAGTATCAGTGGTAGCATCAAAACCACATAGGGTGCGATTTTTTACTTTGCCAAATAATTTAGCCACTTATGTGATAAGTGTCATTTCTTGGAAATCTTTAAAAGTATTGTTAAACATTGACCATCTCAACAAGAAAAAAGTATAATATATGATAATTGTCACGCTACCCAATGTTGTAAATGAACAGACAGAAAAACAAATAAAGAAGCCATAAAAATTCAGGATCAATTAAATAAAGGATGAAAAAAATATAATATTACTTTCAGGCTATTTCCACATCTGTGAAATCTTGATCCTACCACTGGGTCTCCCAATCTGAGCTAAAGGCTTCATATGCATATATAGACTAGGTCTTCCGATCCGAGTTACACGGTCAGTGTGAAACCGCCTAGAATTGATTTGTTAACCTGCTCTGTGTCAGATGCTGATATGGGTTTCAGTAGTTTATTTTTTAGCAAATTATGTATTTGGGCTGTGGAAGAATCAATGGACAAAACAAAAATGACAAATCATGATCTATCAAGATTTTTTCTTTGATGAAGAGGCCTGTGTAGTCTTGAATGTTTGCTATTTGCTGTCATCTTTTTGGTCAGCCAATAAATGGTAAATATAATATAACTTTAATTTAGGAAATATTGCCTGATGGGTGTTGATAACTAAGCACATGTAACAGCAAGTTACAGTCTGAAAGTGGGCTCTCTCACAGTATTGGAGTCACAAAATGAATATATTCAATCTCATTGAACATTGTGGAAATATTTATAAGTGACACCTCATGTTCTTTTTATTCACCATCCTTATGAATTTCTCTGAAAACTGTATTTGAACAGTTGAGATAGGGGTAGAAAACAACCATATACAACATGTAAAAAAAGTAAGTCTTTATAATGTCTCTTTAATTCGTTAGTGCTTGTCACGTTCGCAAAAAAAAAAATTATACTGTGATATTGCTGTTTGGATCCGTGTCTACAGTGTTTGGTCTGTGTGTCATTGGTGTTTGGTCAGTGTGTCATTGGTGTTTGGTTAGTGTGTCATCAGTGTTTGGTCAATGTTTCATCGGTGTTTGGTCAGTGTGTCATCGGTGTTTGGTTAGTGTGTCATCGGGGTTTGGCAAATGTGTCATCGATGTTTGGTTACTGTCATCAATGTTTGGTCAGTGAGTCATCGGTGTTTGGTTAGTGTGTCATCAGTGTTTAGCCAATGTGTCATCAGTGTTTGGTTAGTGTGTCAACAGTGTTTGGTTAGTGTGTCAGCAGTGTTTGGTCAATGTGTGTTATGATCCGGTGACCTTGGAGCCGCATGAAACTTTCTCTGGAGTAGGTGGAAACTATACTGACCGCAGATCCTGAACTAACACCGCAACTAGAAGTAGCCGTGGGGTGTGCTTAACAAACCCTAGACACCTCGACACAGCCGGAGGACTAAATACCCTATAGATGGAAATAGGAATACTACCTTGCCTCAGAGCAGAACCCCAAAGGATAGACAGCCCCCACGAATATTGACTGTGAATAGGAGAAGAAAAGACACATGCAGGCAGAAAACAAGATTTAGCAAAAGAGGCCACTCTAGCTAAATAGGAATGGATAGGACAGAATACTAGGCGGTCAGTATTAACCCCTTCATGACCCAGCCTATTTTGGCCTTAATGACCTTGCCATTTTTTGCAATTCTGACCAGTGTCCCTTTATGAGGTAATAACTCAGGAACGCTTCAACGGATCCTTGCGGTTCTGAGATTGTTTTTTCGTGACATATTGGGCTTCATGATAGTGGTAAATTTAGGTCGATAATTTCTGAGTTTATTTGTGAAAAAAACGGAAATTTGGCGAAAATTTTGAAAATTTCGCAATTTTCACATTTTGAATTTTTATTCTGTTAAACCAGAGAGTTATGTGACACAAAATAGTTAATAAATAACATTTCCCACATGTCTACTTTACATCAGCAAAATTTTGGAAACAAATTTTTTTTGTGCTAGGAAGTTATAAGGGTTAAAATTTGACCAGTGATTTCTCATTTTTACAACAAAATTTTGCAAAACCATTTTTTTTAGGGACCACCTCACATTTGAAGTCAGTTTGAGGGTTCTATATGGCTGAAAATACCCAAAAGTGACACCATTCTAAAAACTGCACCCCTCAAGGTGCTCAAAACCACATTCAAGAAGTTTATTAACCCTTCAGGTGTTTCACAGCAGCAGAAGCAACATGGAGGGGAAAAATTAACATTTAACTTTTTAGTCACAAAAATGATCTTTTCGCAACAATTTTTTTATTTTCCCAAGGGTAAAAGGAGAAACTGGACCACGAATGTTGTTGTCCAATTTGTCCTGAGTACGCTGATACCTCATATGTGGGGGTAAACCACTGTTTGGGTGCACGGCAGGGCTCGGAAGGGAAGGAGCGCCATTTGACTTTTTGAATGAAAAATTGGCTCCAATCTTTAGCGGACACCATGTCGCGTTTGGAGAGCCCCCGTGTGCCTAAACATTGGAGCTCCCCCACAAGTGACCCCATTTTGGAAACTAGACCCCCCAAGGAACTTATCTAGATGCATAGTGAGCACTTTAAACCCCCAGGTGCTTCACAAATTAATCCGTAAAAATGAAAAAGTACTTTTTTTTCACACAAAATTTCTTTTAGCCTCAATTTTTTCATTTTCACATGGGCAACAGGATAAAATGGATCCTAAAATTGGTTGGGCAATTTCTCCTGAGTACGCCAATACCTCATATGTGGGGGTAAACTACTGTTTGGGCACATGGTAAGGCTCGGAAGGGAAGGAGCGCCATTTGACTTTTTGAATGAAAAATTATCTCCATAGTTAGCGGACACCATGTCAGGTTTGGAGAGGCCCTGTGTGCCTAAACATTGGAGCTCCCCCACAAGTGACCCCATTTTGGAAACTAGACCCCCCAAGGAACTTATCTAGATGCATAGTGAGCACTTTAAACCCTCAGGTGCTTCACAAATTGATCCGTAAAAATGAAAAAGTACTTTTTTTTCACACAAAATTTCTTTTAGCCTCAATTTTTTCATTTTCACATGGGCAACAGGATAAAATAGATCGTAAAATTGGTTGGGCAATTTCTCCTGAGTACGCCGATACCTCATATGTGGGGGTAAACCACTGTTTGGGTGCACGGCAAGGCTCGGAAGGGAAGACGCGCCATTTGACTTTTTGAATGGAAAATTAGCTCCAATCGTTAGTGGACACCATGTCACGTTTGGAGAGCCCCTGTGTGCCTAAACATTGGAGCTCCCCTACAAGTGACCCCATTTTGGAAACTAGACCCCCCAAGAAACTAATCTAGATGCATAGTGAGCACTTAAAACCCCCAGGTGCTTCACAGAAGTTTATAACGCAGAGCCATGAAAATAAAAAAAATATTTTTCTTTCCTCAAAAATGATTTTTAGCCCGGAGTTTTTTATTTTCCCAAGGATAATAGGAGAAATTGGACGCCAAATGTTGTTGTCCAGTTTGTCCTGAGTACGATGATACCCCATATGTGGGGGTAAACCACTGTTTGGGCGCACAGCAGGGCTCGGAAGGGAAGGCGCGCCATTTGGCTTTTTGAATGGAAAATTA
The DNA here is from genome assembly GCF_051348905.1 of Ranitomeya variabilis. Taxonomy (NCBI): domain Eukaryota; kingdom Metazoa; phylum Chordata; class Amphibia; order Anura; family Dendrobatidae; genus Ranitomeya; species Ranitomeya variabilis. The sequence goes on along the minus strand of NC_135232.1, from coordinate 434,829,212 downwards.
GCTTCAATCATTAGCGGACACCATGTCGGGTTTGGAGAGCCCCTGTGTGCCTAAACATTGGAGCTCCTGCACAAGTGACCCCATTTTGGAAACTAGACCTCCCAAGGAACTAATCTAGATGTGTGGTGAGCACTTTGAACCCCCAAGTGCTTCACAGAAGTTTATAACGCAGAGCCATGAAAATAAAAAAATATTTTTCTTTCCTCAAAAATGATTTTTTAACCCACAATTTTTTATTTTCCCAAGGGTAACAGGAGAAATTGGACCCCAAAAGTTGTTGTCCAGTTTCTCCTGAGTACGCTGATACCCCATATGTGGGGGTAAACCACTGTTTGGGCACATGCCGGGGCTCGGAAGGGAAGTAGTGACGATTTGGAATGCAGACTTTGATGGAATGGTCTGCGGGAATCATGTTACGTTTGCAGAGCCCCTGATGTGCCTAAACAGTAGAAACCCCCCACAGGTTACCCCATTTTGGAAACTAAACCCCCCAAGGAACTTATCTAGATGTGTGGTGAGCACGTTCAACCCCCAAGTCCTTCACAGAAGTTTACAACGCAGAGCCGTGAAAATAAAAAATCATTTTTCTTTCCTCAAAAAAGATGTTTTAGCAAGCAATTGTTTATTTTCACAAGGGTAACAGGAGAAATTGGACCCCAATATTTGTTGCCCAGTTTGCTGTGAGTACGCTGATACCTCATATGTGGGGGTAAACCACTGTTTGGGCGCACGTCAGGGCTCGGAAGGGAAGTAGTGACATTTGAAATGCAGACTTTGATGGAATGGTCTGCGGGCGTCACGTTGCATTTGCAGAGCCCCTGATGTGCCTAAACAGTAGAAACCCCCCCTAAGTGACCCCATTTTGGAAACTAGACCCCCCAAAGAACTTATCTAGATGTGTGGTGAGCACGTTCAACCCCCAAGTGCTTCACAGAAGTTTACAACGCAGAGCCATGAAAATTAAAAATCATTTTTCTGTCCTCAAAAAAGATGTTTTAGCAAGCAATTTTTTTTTCACAAGGGTAGCAGGAGAAATTGGACCCCAATATTTGTTGCCCAGTTTGTTGTGAGTATGCTGGTACCCCATATGTGGGGGTAAACCACTGTTTGGGCGCACGTCAGGGCTTGGAAGGGAAGTAGTGACATTTGAAATGCAGACTTTGATGGAATGGTCTGCGGGCGTCACGTTGCATTTGCAGAGCCCCTGATGTGCCTAAACAGTAGAAACCCCCCCTAAGTGACCCCATTTTGGAAACTAGACCCCCCAAAGAACTTATCTAGATGTGTGGTGAGCACGTTCAACCCCCAAGTGCTTCACAGAAGTTTACAACGCAGAGCCGTGAAAATTAAAAATCATTTTTCTGTCCTCAAAAAAGATGTTTTAGCAAGCAATTTTTTCTTCACAAGGGTAGCAGGAGAAATTGGACCCCAATATTTGTTGCCCAGTTTGTTGTGAGTATGCTGGTACCCCATATGTGGGGGTAAACCACTGTTTGGGCGCACGTCAGGGCTTGGAAGGGAAGTAGTGACATTTGAAATGCAGACTTTGATGGAATGGTCTGCGGGCGTCACGTTGCATTTGCAGAGCCCCTGATGTGCCTAAACAGTAGAAACACCCCACAAGTGACCCCATTTTGGAAACTAGACCCCAAAAGGATCTTATCTAGATGTGTGGTGAGCACTTTCAACCCCCAAGTGCTTCACATAAGTTTATAACGTAGAGCCATGAAAATAAAAAATAATTGTTCTTTCCTCAAAAATTATGTTTTAGCAAGTAATTTTTTATTTTTGCAAGGGTAACAGGAGAAATTGGACCCCAATAGTTGTTGCCCAGTTTGTCCTGAGTACGCTGGTATCCCATATGTGGGGGTAAACCACTGTTTGGGCGCACGTCGGGGCTTGGAAGGGAGGGCGCACCATTTGACTTTTTGAACGCAAGATTGGCTGGAATCAATGGTGGCGCCATGTTGCGTTTGGAGACCCCTGATGTGCCTAAACAGTGGAAAACCCTCAATTCTAACTTCAACACTAACCCCAACACACCCCTAACCCTAATCCCAACTGTAGCCATAACCCTAATCACAACCCTAACCCCAACACACCCCTAACCACAATCCTAACCCCAACACACCCGTAACCCTAAATCCAACCCTAACCCTAATCCTAACCCTAATCCCAACCCTACCCACAACTGTAACCCCAACACAACCCTAACCCTATCCTTAACCCTAACCACAAGCCTAATCTTAACCCTATTTCCAACCCTAGCCCTAATTCCAACCCTAAGGGTACCGTCTCACATAACGATTTACCAACGTTCACGACCAGCGGTACGACCTGGCTGTGATCATTGAAAAGTCGTTGTGTGGTCGCTGGGGAGCTGTCACACAGACCGCTCTCCAGCGACCAACGATGCCAAGGTCCCGGGTAACCAGGGTAAACATCGGGTTACTAAGCGCAGGGCCGCGCTTAGTAACCCGATGTTTACCGTGGTTACCAGCGTAAAAGTAAAAAAAAAAAAAACGTACATACTCACATTTCGGTGTCCTTCAGGTCCCTTGCCGTCTGCTTCCCGCTCTGACTGAGTGCCGCCGTACAGTGAGAGCAGAGCACAGCGGTGACGTCACTGCTGTGCTGTGCTCTCACTTTCCGGCCGGCAGACAGTCAGAGCGGGAAGCAGATGGCAAGGGACCTGAAGGACACCGAAATGTACGTATGTACGGTTTTATTTTTTTTACTTTTACGCTGGTAACCACGGTAAACATCGGGTTACTAAGCGCGGCCCTGCGCTTAGTAACCCGATGTTTACCCTGGTTACAAGCGAACGCATCGCTGGATCGCTGTCACAACGATCCAGCGATGACAGCGGAAGATCCAGCGACGAAAGAAAGTTCCAAACGATCTACTACGACGTACGATTCTCAGCAGGGTCCCTGATCGCTGCTGCGTGTCAGACACAGCGATATCGTATGGATATCGCTGGAACGTCACGGATCGTACCGTCGTAGCGATCAAAGTGCCACTGTGAGACGGTACCCTAACTCTAATTCCAACCCTAACTCTAATTCCAACCCTAACCCTAAGGCTATGTGCCCACGTTGCGGATTCGTGTGAGATTTTTCCGCACGATTTTTGAAAAATCCGCAGGTAAAAGGCACTGCGTTTTACCTGCAGATTTACAGCAGATTTCCAGTGTTTTTTTGTGCGGATTTCACCTGCGGATTCCTATTGAGGAACAGGTGTAAAACGCTGCGGAATCCGCACAAAGAATTGACATGCTGCAGAAAATACAACGCAGCGTTTCTGCACGGAATTTTCCGCACCATGGGCACAGGGGATTTGGTTTCACTTAAGTATTTCCAGCCATGGCCGATGATATTGCAGCATCGGCCATGGCTGGATTGTAATATTTCACCATTTTTTTAGGTGAAATATTACAAATCGCTCTGATTGGCAGTTTCACTTTCAACAGCCAATCAGAGCGATCGTAGCCACGGGGGGGTGAAGCCACCCCCCCTGGGCTGAAGCACCACTCCCCCTGTCTCTGCAGATCGGGTAAAATGGGAGTTAACCCTTTCACCCGATCTGCAGGGACGCGATCATTCCATGACGCATACGCTGCGTCATAGGTCGGATTGGCACCGACTTTCATGACGCAGCGTATGCGTCAAAGGTCGGGAAGGGGTTAAAACCCTTCAAAAAATATCCACAGCAGATAATACAAAAAATTCCACAATCTAACTAAAGACGTGGAATGAATATCTGCAACCCCAGAGAATCCAACAAGACTTAGAAAATACTGACGCAATCTAAGCTGGACAAGAAAAACACAAAAGAATAGCACTGAATCATGAAGCACACAGCATGTGTGCCACAGAAAAAAAACCAGACACTTATCTTTGCTGATTTGACAGAAAGGCAGGAGGAACCAGGCAGAGGTCCCAACAACAATTGACAACTGGCAAGGACTAATGAATCCTGCACACCTAAATACCCCAGTCAGAACGGCAATCAGCAGAAACACCTGACCAGGACTGCAACTCAGGGACAACTGCATTACCACCTACCACCACCGGAGGGAACCCAAAAGCAGAATTCAAAACAATGTGTCACCGGTGTTTGGTTACTGTCATCGGTGTTTGGTCAGTGAGTCATCGGTGTTTGGTTAGTGTGAAATTAGTGTTTGGTTAGTGTGTCATCAGTGTTTGGTCAATGTGTCATCGGTGTTTGGTTAGTGTGTCATCGGTGTTTGGTTAGTGTGTCATCGGTGTTTGGTGTTTGGTTAATGTGTCATTGGTGTTTTGGTTATTGTCATCGGTGTTTGGTCAGTGAGTCATCAGTGTTTGGTTAGTGTGTCATTGGTGTTTGGTTAGTTAGTCATCAGTGTTTGGTCAATGTGTCATCAGTGTTTGGTTAGTGTGTCATCGGTGTTTGGTTAGAGTGTCAACAGTGTTTGGTGTTTGGTCAATGTGTCATTGGTATGTGGTCAATGTGTCATTGTTTTTTTTCATGCATGGATGCATAAATAAGTTACAAAGCTTCTCCTATCCTTTGCAATATTACATATGGACATCACATGCTTTTAACTGACCCATAGGCTTGCATTGGCAAAAAACAGATATGTCTCTGTGAGTTTTGTTTGGACACATGGCTCATGAAAAATATGGACATTTGAATAGCAGCATAGATTAAAATGAGTATGTATTGTATCTTTTATAAACATGAATGTCTGAATGATGGCTTACAGGGAACTCACTTCCTTCTGTAAATTCACCCCCACCCCCATTACCCACAAAGTCAAAGGAGCCTCCGCAAATCACTTGAAGAAAATGGTACCTGATTTTATATGCAGTGCTGCCCCAGGGAATCTTAAATTATTAGTGCCTTGACATTATCTGCAACAAAATACCACAAACATAGCCTAAAAAAATTCAAAACATTCTTTCTGTTCATTTCAATTTTATTCTTCTTTGCTGTACATTTATATAGTTTTTCTAGTGATTTTTCCACCTCAGGTTTTGAAAAACAGCTTTTAGAATAAAATAAAAGACAAGAATTCTGACAGAATGCAAAATGAACAATATGAAATCAAAAGGCTGCAAAAATGCTTCAAGTAAACAACTCTTCCAAGACATTTCAAAAACTTTTTAAAACCTCTTCAGGAAATGCTTCAGGAAAACAGGAACTGCACCAAAATTACCTAAAAAAGGAGTTTCCTAATGTGGTTTCTGCTGGATAAACTCTTAGTTTTTGAACTTGTAAGGTCATAATCAGACTGAGTTTTTCTTAGGAGTTTTTGAAAAGTTTTTGAAGTATAAACATAAAAAACTTGGATTTTGGAACAAATGTCCAACGGATATCTTTCAACGATTAGTATTTGGTGCATTTTTTATGCTGCATATTGTTTTAGCCATAAAAAACAGAGCATCTTAGGGTATGTTTCCACGTTCAGGATTGCATCAGGATTTGATCAGGATTTGACGCAGGTAAAATCTGCACCAAATCTGCACCTGAGGTCACTGGCATGTCAACTGCGTTTTTCATGCTTTTTTGACGCGTTTTTCATGCGGTTTTTGATGCGTTTTTCATGTGTTTTTTTTCAAGTACATTTGTGTGTGTTTTTGTAAGCTCAATAAAGATATACCAAAAAAAAGAATTGTGATGTAATTTCTTGTCCAACCTCTTCATTTACATACTCCATTGAAGAATATACACACACAGCTAGATAGGTAGATAGATAGATAGATACGTTAGATGTATACAATAGATAGATAGATACGATAGATATATCGATAGATTATAGATAGATAATAGATAAATAGATAATAGATAGATACGATAGATAGATAGATAACAGATAAATAGGTGATTGATAGATGGAGACGATAGATGATTTGATAGATAGATATGATAGATGGATCACACAAGCGAGAAAATCGGACGAGTCTCGCATCTTAATACCCATCACTGCCGCCGGCACTTGGGAGCGGAGCGTGCAGCTGCATGTATTTCTATGCAGCTGCATGCTCCGCTCCCGAGTGCCGGCGCCAGTGTCGGGTATTAAGATGCGAGACTCGTCTGAGTTTCTCGCATGTGTGATCCCGGCCTTAAATAAATACACACACACGAAATTTGCGTTAGGCCGGGGTTATACTCGCGAGAAACTCACACAAGTCTCTCGCTTCAATACCTGCCACCGGCACTTGGGAGCGGAGTGCGCGGCTGCATGTATTTCTATGCAGCTGAACGCTCCGGTCCCGAGTGCCCTCGGCAGTGCCGGGTATTGACCCCAGCCTTAAAGGCAATATGTTTAATTTAAGAAAAAATTGCATGGGCTCCCGCGCAATTTTTTGTCCCAGAGAGGGAAAGCCAGCGCCTGGGGGACTCATGTTTGTAGTCTGGGAAGGGGTTAATATCCATGGAGCTTCCCAGGCTATGAATTTTAGCCCGCAGCTGTCTGCATAGCCTTTACTGGCTATAAAAATAGGGGGACACCCCCAAAAAATGATGTGGGGTTCACCTATATTTTATAGCCAGAAAGGCTACACAGACAACTGCGGGCTGATATTCATAGCCTAGAGAGGGGCCATGGATATTGGCCCCCCCGGTTACAAATATCAGCCCACAGCCGCCCCAGAAATGGCACATCTGTAAGATGCGCCAATTCTGGCACTTAACCCCTCTCTTCCCACTCCCCTGTAGTGGTGGGATATGGGGTAATAAGGGGTTAATGTCACCTTGCTAATATAAGGTGACATTAAGCCCGGTTAATAATGGAGAGGTGTCAATAAGACGCCTATCCATTACTAATCCTATTGTAGTGAAAGTGTAAAAAAATAAAGACAGCCAGAAAAAAGTATTTTATTATTCTTAATTTCACCATACTTACCATACTTGAGTGCCTGCAAAAATGTAAAAATAATAAACCAACCATATACTTACTTTCCGCTGTAGTCCAATTAATAACGAATGTCCCACGACGATCTTCCCTACAGAACAGTGACATCAGGTGATGTAACTGCTCTATAGGCCTCCGGTAACACACTGACAGGAGACAATGGCTCCTGCAGTGTATCACTGAGGTTACCTTAGTTCAGAGTCTCACTTTATGGCAAAGCTGTGTGGGAATTTTCCCACACAGCAGTGCCACAAGTGAGACTAGGGACTATTTTCTCACAGGGGCAGAGGAATACATTGTGGGGAAGACATTGTGGAAGGATACTTTCCATCATTGTATTCCTGGAGCCCCTGGAGAGCGGTCACATCAGCTGATGTGGCTGCTCTCCACGGGAGATCGGTCGTGGGACACTCGTTTTAATTGGATATCTGTGGATCAGGGAGTATAGTGTTTGTTTATTATTTTATTATTTGTTACAGGTGACAATGGATTCGGGGATCAAGGTGACAAGGTGATGGTGAATATGTACTCTATGTTTAATGTACTGTATGTCTATATGTATGTACTGTATGTATGTTATGAATGTTGCATGTTCTGTATGTATGTACAGTATGTTGCATGTTGTATGTCGCATGTTGCATGTGGTATGTCGCATGTTGCACGTCGCATGCAGCATGTTGCATGATGCATGTGACATGTTGCACGTCACATGTCACATCACACGTCACATGTTGCATGTTGCTTGTCACATGTTGTATGTTGCATGTTGCATGTCACATGTTGCATGTCGCATGCTGTATGTCGCATGTCATATGTTGTATGTAGCATGTTGCATGTCACATGTTGCATGGTGCATGTTGTATGTCGCATGTTGCACGTTGCATGGTACATGTATGTCGCATGTTGCATGTCGCATGGTGCATGTTGCATGTCACATGGTGCATCTTGCATGTTGTATGTTGCATGTTGTATGTCGCATGGTGTATGTTGCATGTCGCATGTTGCATGGTGTATGTTGCATGGTGTATGTTGTATGTCGCATGGTGCATGTCGCATGTTGCATGGTGTATGTTGCATGGTGCATGTTGTATGTTGCATGGTGTATGTTGTATATTGTATGGTGTATGTTGTATGTTGTGTGTTGTATGTGCACATAGTCTAGATGAGTCCGGCTCTGCTACATCAGGTTGCCTGACATCCAGATGTAGCAGAGCCTGTAGATGATCACCGGAGATAACTCTCCAGCGATCACCTACACTGCAGCGTTCTCACAATCAGCTGATCAGCTGACTGTGAGAACCAGACTAGTGACCGGAGATAACCCCCGGTCACGTGCACGGCAGTTCTCGCGATAACATAAGTTATCGCGAGAACTGCAGTGGACGAGGACTTCCGGCGGCGGGACTGGTGAGCCGGCAAGGACATGCGTAGTAAGCTGCGGTTACGCAGTTAGTACGCATGTGACTAATCATTAGATGCAGTTTTACCGCATCTAATGATAGTCTATGGTAAATTTACAGTGCGGCGACGGAGCGTCGCCGCATTGTAAACAGATATGCTGCATTCTGAAAAGACGCGCCGCATGTTCGTTTACGCGGGTCTGCCACCTGCGTGTTTTACCGCATAGTGGAGAAGGGATTTCATGAAATCCCCTCCACTATGCTGTAACATCTAGACGCTGCGTGTTTGACGCTGCGGCTCTACGCAGCGTCAAACACGCAGCGTTTCCTGAACATGGAAACATACCCTTAAAGTTCCAGTTAAGTGAATGGGATTTATAGAAGTCTCCTGCCCACCTTGCTTTTTTACACATCGCAAACTAACCTGAAGTGAGTTTTTAAAATTCAAAATATGTAAATTTCTCTTTTACTAAATATGCATTTTGTTATGGATTTTACGTATAGATTTTAATGAAATTAGGAAAAGCAGAAAAATGGAAATGTACTAAAACTGCATGCAATATACAGTAAACATGACTGTGTGAGTAAAGTTTTACCAACGCAAGTACCAGAAAGTTTCCAAAACATGCAATTTTATGTAAAACATAACAGATTAAAGCGAGACAAAAATGACAGCATAAAAAAAACTAACGTGTTAAAAACGCATGTAAAAACACTCAAAACACATAAAAAATACGCAAGTAACATGATTTAGCTAATTGGTGTGGAAATAATTCAGAAATCTGCAACATCAAAAAAGCAACAACTACTCAAACTGCACATAGCCTTACAGAGTTTATAAGTTTGATGTGTCACATGACCCTCTTCCCATTGAAAAAAATAAACTTGAATCAAAAATGTCCGACTTCAAAATGGCTGCCATGGTCACTACCCATCTTGAAAAGTTTTCCCCCTCCCATATACTAATGTGCCACAAACAGGAAGTTAATATCACTAATCATTCCCATTTTATTTAGGTGTATCTAGAAAAATGGCCCACCCTGTAAATTAACTTTTTGATGATATATTCTAATTTAGTGAGAAGCACTTGTCGATCATGTTTCAACACATGGAATATATATACTTTGGTACAGTCATGTTAAGCTCCGCAATAACCCCCCAAAATAGCTGACATCACCAATCTTTTATACAGGTCAATTGGACACCTGTGTCTGATAACATATGGCCTCATGAGGCATCACACATGCGTTTTATAGAGCAGTAGAAACAAAACTATTCAATTTTATATGTTTAATCCTAAAATTACGTAGTGTTTATAAAAATTTACAAAATATACAGTATTACAAGGGGATAAAACAATAAAGTATACTATATATAATCACATAAATTAAAATGGAAACACAAAAGAAAAGTAGTATACCTGATATCACAGTAATGGTGCTGATCTTTGTAAAGGGGAGCTCTTAATTTTGGAATTAGTACAGAACTACAGAGAGCAGCACTGCATAATAATGTAAAATCTGCTTTTATCAGATAACAGTCACTCTTGCATACCTCCCCTTGTAACCTCAGATGGGGCTGGTCGATGGGATGTGGCATAGGTCTCAAAAAATTAGGAGATCCAGTCTTCATGATAACTACCCCTAGGGGCCCCAGGCGGAAGATAGCAATGCCATATTTCCTGTCATGATTTTAGCTTTTGTGAGCCAGTGACCAGCATTGTTGTGAATGGCCAGTATGCATCACAGAGGAGGAGGTCCTCTGCGCTGTAAGCCTGAAATGTTGCTCTGGGACCTGTAGTTCCACAAGCTTTGTTTAGCTTGGAAGAGGCTGAGCTTACAGGGTTGGCCGGAGAGCTGGGTGGGTCTGGCCAACCACCTACCTCCCATCAAAGGGTGTGTCTCATGCGATATAATGAGACTGTGGTGTGTTCACATGGTCTTTGTGTTGGAAGGTCCTGCGAGTGGAGACTTCCTGAAGAGCACATGGTGAGACCATGTACCTGAATGGTCTGTGTTGGAAGGTCCTGCGAGTGGAGACTTCCTGAATAGCACGTGGTGAGACCATGTACCTGCAGAGTCTGTGACAGCTAACTGTGTTGGGGAAGCTACCGTCCTTCTAAAGGTATGGAACTGTCGGGTGGGACATTGCAAAGCAAGTCATCATACGGGACAGTGATCCTAGTAAGGCAGGTTCCCTGGAAGCCAGGACTGACAGTGAGTCAGTGTGTGGAGCGGAGCTCCTGGAAGGTAACCTCAGACAAGGGGATTGTAAGAAACGGCAGAGAGGTTTATATGCTACATGAACAGACTGGTGGTCATGATATGTTCATGGATGTAATGAATGACTTTATGTTATGCGGTTTATACTGAAAAAATGTGGAAAGGTTCAAGACCTATGAATACTTTCTCAAGGCACTGTAGCTGGTGTCTATTCAAAAAATCTTTCTGACAGCTAGTGATGGTGCAACTGTTGTAGGTGACGGAAGCGCAACAGCACCTGAAAACTCTGCTTGTTGCGAGTTCTATATGTGGTCATCTTGTGTGTAGGAATTCTTTTCCACATTATTGGCCAACAAATCTTTTATATTTTACAGACTCAGCATAAGAAGTGATGAGCTGTGGATGTTTAGGATCAAATAGACTATGAATCCAAAAAGTATATTCCCAAAAAGCTAAATATATTATTATTGAATAATAATAATATTGCAAAACCTTGGAGACGTGCTTCTCCTTTTAAGAACGGTTGAAATGCCCACACAATCTCTTGGCCATGGGAACCATGTTCTTTAATATTAAATATCATGATCAAATTTAGGATGTGCGCCATGCATGGACACCTGTGTGCTACTACAGACTGGCACCTGACCACTTGGTTCAGTGGCTTCTGGTGTGTCCCACTTTGCATGTTTATCAGGTATCAAGTATCCAGCGTGATGTCCAAATCCTCATTGTTTTACGTCACCTGGGAAGCCTAACATTATTATTGGTGTGACATGTATGTATATCAAATTTTACTAAAAAAAAAAAAAAAAATTTGCTTGCAAAAAATCAGTGAGTTAGACATATGCAGTTAAACAGATTTTTTTCAATTCTATTGTATTTTTTTAACACAATTATTATCCCTTTCCCAAAAGGGCTAAATAGGAAGTGATAGGTACTTGTGCAAAAAAAAAGAAGCAGTAGCAGCAGATGATATTGGTATTTCATGTACAGATGTCAAACTTGCCAAATATAACATTTGTTCCAAAACTCAGTTCAGTAGTTTGTAATATACTTTGCGACATCTCTACCGCTCACAGATTCAAAGCCATCCATTTTAGGCACTGTGAGCTCGGAGGTGCTTGCTATTGATGAGAAATGGGCTAGTCCTGCCAAATTTTGCCATTCTGCTCCTGATTGACAAAATTCTTGTCAGCACTGGGTGGGTAGGGGAGATATGATTATGGGATACTTATGAATCTGGTCACATCGTTGAAAGGACATCTGAACTTGGCTATAGGTATTTAAAGGAAAGGTTTCAACACAGGCAATCTGAAAGAAGGGGTGCACACTGCACACCTTAAAGGACGTGACCCAACAATCACCAATAGTCAAAAAATACAGAAAGTGAGTCAGCACATCCAGAAATGAAGCTTTTATTCACCCACGTCTGGGTGATAATTTTATTTCACAAGATGTGCTGACTCACTCGCCATTTCTTTTTAACTTGGCTTATGATGCAACTAATAAACAGTGATTTTATGAAAACGACACCATATTGACAAGTACATGAGTCAGCGTTAAAATCAGGGTGTCTGCCATTATATTATACTGCCCTCGTATAATAATTATCAGCAACATTAATAACTTTAACTGAGTTTATCTTAAATTTGAACCAAACTACTCCAAGAGGGTGTTGCTCTAGATAATCCCTTATGATTCCCAGTTTCCGTTCCATAAAACTGCCCAAAAAATAATGATTTCTGTAGAAATAATGCTGGTAATTATATTATTACATGTGACCAAGATGTGAAACAGTAGTTCCTCAACATTGTTTATTCAGAAAAAATACATGAATGAATATTTGGCATTGATGCTGTATGACAGGAAACTTACAGAAGAAAAAAACACTGTGAACTTCCGACACTGCTTTATTTATAAGTGTGTGCAGTGTGACTCATCGGAACCCTGTGGTCTGTGTATCCTGACCGGAGAACACTCTTTAAGTCATTCTTTATCATTTGTGCTGCCAACATCACAAATAAAGCCTATTTTCATCAGGAAGATGGAAACGCTTTGCTTTTCCATTTAAAAAAAAATTATATCTATATATTTCAGTTGTCTTTCTTTAATTTATTAACTCTTTAGTTTCCCACTAAATACACAGGGTACATGCTAATTACATGATCACTGGGAGTCTGACTGCTGATACCATCACCAATCCTAAGATCCTAAGAACTCGGGTGACAATTAGTGCACATTTGCAACCATAGTTTTATTAACTTATATGAGACTGAAGTTAGTTCAATAGAAGTGAATGCAGCAGGGGTCACACATGCTCCATTCACAAAGAGAACATTTAGACTCCTGTTCTCTAAAAAACAGTTGGAATCGCAGCAGTTATTAATATACGTCGTGGAGAAACCTCTTTAAGGGAAAATATTTTTTTCAATCTTTTGTCTTCCACAGTGAAGCAACGGCTGCCAGCCCCTTGGAAGAGACGTAGAGGTCAGAGGGCCTCCTGAAAACAATGTTCCCGTTATTAGGAAGTGGGTCTCCCATAGTGTTTGCTTATTCAGCGAAGCAACGGCTGCCCAAAATTTGGAGGAACTCCAATGCCTCTTGGAAGAGATGTAGAGGTCAGAGGGCCTCCTGAAAGCAATGTTCCTGGAGCGCTTCGGTGGGCAGCGGGGTACTCGGTACCGGGTCCTTCGGTTCTCAGGGGGATGTCACGGTGGCTGACCTGGTCCGTGGTCCTTGGGACGTCCGAATTAAAGGGAAAGGTCTTTAAAGGGATAATGTTCGTGATGCCACCTGTGGTATTCGGTCAGGGTGACCGATGCTGCTAAGGGGTCCGCTGGGGTGATGTTATGGCAGCTAGATGGTATACCTTCCCACAGGTGAAGTATGTCCCCAGGGCTTTCCGGTGTGTAGATGGTGAATGGTGAGAGGCGCAGTGAAGGACGAGGACAAAAGGTTGCAGTCTCTTTACCTTTTACTGAAGGTTTCAGCATCCACAGTCCAGAGCACAGGCCATAGGGCAGGCAGAGTCCGGCCGGTTTGGAGGCAAGTCCAGAGTCCCCTTATCCAGGTAGAAATCAGTAGCCTTCCACTAGCGCCGTGTGTTGTAGTACCTTACTGCTAAGCTTCTCATAAGGTCCTCACAACTGTTGATGATGTTACAGATGTTATCTCTCTCTCTGTTCCCCAGATGGATAGGACAAACCCGTATGACCGGTGGCTTGAGGCGTTTTACAGGGACTCTATCATTCCCCAGCCTCTAAGCGGTGCCACCTTGCCTCCTGGGTGTAGGGCGGGCGGGTAACGTGAAATTAGCTGTCCTGCCGGTCTCTGGAGCAAGGCATAAAGGACTGTTGCTCCCTCGGTGTTCCGGCTACCGGGATCCTGCGCCTCAGAAGGAGGCAGCCTGTGTAGGGCAGAAATCCTCTGATATCCACTCCTTTGCTACGACTTCTTCACCCTCTCTACAATACAGTTCTCTTTCAGTGTCTCTTTCTAGAAGCTGCCGCACTCAGGGCAGGCACAGCTCCGTGTCCTTCTGTCTCGGCCTCTGACAGAATCCAACTCCTGTCAGGGGCCCACTACCTGAGCAAAGCTCAGCCAGCAACTAACTAACTTCCTCCCCAGGCAACCAGTTTTACCTAAGTGTGAAGAGTGCCCTAATAAATAGGAGCAGAACTCCCCCTGGTGGCCTGGAGTGCGAACATGTGTTGCATGTTTGTGATACCTGGATTCAGATGTCCTTCTTTGCCTCCAAACGTAACATCACTCGCTGTAACAACCCTGCCGGCATCACTGCATGGCCTTCCATTCCCCACCTGCCTGTTACATCAACTCACTCACCCAGTGCCATGCTGTGAGATCTGTCTGCTGCCGGCTCCATGCCATGTGCTTCATGGCCGCCTGCTCTGTGTACACTTCCTGGCTGTGTGCATAGGGGGGCGGCGCCAGCCACTCCGGATTCTTATTGAGACTGTGTGCACCTCCCTGGGGTGTTCCTGACCAATAGCCTTGAGGCCTCTGATACTTAAGGCATCCTCACCCATTGGAGGATGCCTGAGCAAACTATTTCCCTCAGTTAGCACTTGCTACTGAGCTGCCAGGTCGTGTCTGTTCCTGTCTCTGAGGGCTGCAACTAGCAGGCCTTCATCTGTGTTCTGTTCGTGTATCCTTATCCGTATCCGTATCCGTATCCGTGTCCGTTCCTGTCTGTACTCTGGTCTATGTCCGTTCCTGTTCCTTATTTGTCATTTGTCATTTCCCACTCTGCTGTGTGTACCTCCGCCTTATCTTTCTGCTCTGCTTGCCATTATCTGTGGCTCTGCACCTCTCTGCCTTGTTCGCCACTACCCGTGGCTCTGCGCTACTCTGCTCAGTTCTTCCACAACCTGTGGATCTGTGCCTCTCAGCTTTCCTCTCCACAACCTGTTTCCTCACTCTCTTGCTCTTGGCGTTACCTCCTGCGGTTCTGGCTCTTGGCTCCGCCTCCAGCACCTCCGCTCTTGGCTCCGCCTCCAGCGCCTCTGCTCTTGGCTCCGCCTCCAGCGCCTCTGCTCTTGGCTCCGCCTCCAGCGCCTCCGCTCTTGGCTCCGCCTCCAGCGCCTCCGCTCTTGGCTCCGCCTCCAGCGCCTCCGCTCTTGGCTCCGCCTCCAGCGCCTCCGCTCTTGGCTCCGCCTCCAGCGCCTCCGCTCTTGGCTCCACCTCCAGCGCCTCTGCTCTTGGCTCCGCCTCCAGCGCCTCCGCTCTTGGCGCTACCTTCTCCTTCTCTACTCTTTGCTCTACCCTCTCCTCTGCTCTTCCTGGGCTCTGCCTTCTTCTCTACTCTTAGCTCCTCCTCCTGCTCTTACTCTACCTGTTTCTTTATATTCTCCAGTCTGAACAGGTTCTTGCCTGTTTCCATACACCCACCTGAATACCAGTTCCTATCAGAGTATCAATCCTGTCTGCCAGTGCCAGCTGTGCCCGCCTGTCTGCCTGTATCTCTGTCAAGCCAGTCTGCCCGTCAGGGCCTCAGCCATACCCGTCTGTCAGCCAGTGTCACAGCCGTGCCTGCCTGTGTCTTGTTCCCGGTGGGATCAGCATCCACAGTCCGACTCCACCCTGGAGTGGTACCTGGTAGCTTCCTATTGCACAAGTCTGACCTCACCATCAGAGGCTCCAGCGAACACCTAGGAAGCTACTTAGTTACGCCCCTTCCAGGGAAGTTCGGTCTGTGGTCCAGTGGGGCCACACCCCCAGGCGCCCGCGCCATCCAGTCTCGGCGCGAGCGTTATAGATTGCTCAGGCCATGGTCCCCTCTGAGTCCCATGAGCCTCTGCTCTCGGAGCAAAATGAACTCTCTTCTAGCCAGTATTGGCCCCCGGAGGGTTTCTACGCTCGGTTGAGAGAGCTGCCTACACCTCCTCCAGGTGGTCCACTCATAGTCTCAGATGAGTTGTATAATCTCCTTGCTTATAATGAATTCCGTCGGAAGCCTCCGCCAAGATACTATAGAGATCCAGAGGAGTGCATGGAGTTCCTGGAGCGAAGTTTGTTGTATATGGAATTGAATGCTTCTGAATTTCCCTCTGATCTGCACAAGGTGGGATTTCTGATGTCCTACCTAGCAGGAGATGCATTGAATTGGATTAACCCTTTCTGGGAAGCAAGGGATCCTATCCTCTCTGACCTTGATGCCTTCCTGACAGTTTTCCTTAAAGCCTTCAAAGCACCTAAGCCAGCTCCTCCTGCAAAGTCTTCCCTCACCAGATCCCAGAGGCGGTCTAGACGAGCGAATTTCCCAAAGAAACCATCATGTCGGACCAAGCCCGTCCAAAACCCGCTGGTTCCTCTACCTGTTCCTGCAGCTACCCAAACAAATCCCAAGAAGGTTGGTAAAAGTGGGCTGGCAAAGCAGCAGCCCGCATCCAACTGCAAGAAGGGGACGCGGTATCGCTGCGGTTGCAAGGAACATCCAGACGGTCTCTGCTCTGTGGATGTTAAACTCCAAAACCCTGGGTCAGCAGGAGAGGCTGCCCTAGGTGAGAGTACTTCCTCTCCATCTAAATCAAAGACTGTGTCTCTGTTTTCCGGGAGCTTTGGCGAGGTAAAGTCGCCTGCCATTCGGAGTCAGTGTGTGGTCTCCGTTATACAGCTCCAGAACCCGGTGAGGGCATTGTCTGAAGTTGGTCAAGCCCTACTCAAGAGCAGTCTAGTCCTTCAAGAACAATTTCAGCTCCAGGTTGGAGTCTTATACTCGAAGAAGTTTGTCTATCGTATGCTGTCTGTTATGTCCATGGGTCATTCTGAGCCTAGGACTCTACCACCCGCCCTGGTCAAGAGTTCCTGCAAAATGCTTCGTTTGAATTTACCCAGTCATGAGAGGTGTCTGGTTCCCATGCGTCTAGGACAGTCAACTGTGTTGTCTTCTTCTGCTGGTCTGCTAGTCGTCGAGTCAAGGTGTGATGACGTCACCCAAGATGGGGAAGCGGTGACTATCTCTCCACACGTCTCCAGTGACTATACCAGTAACCCGTTAGTCATCGAGTCAAGGTGTGATGACGTCACCCAAGATGGGGAAGCGGTGACTATCTCTCCACACGTCTCCAGAGACTATACCAGTAACCTGTCAGTCATCGAGTCAAGGAGTGCTGATGTTACCAAAGATGGGAGAGCGGTGACAATCTCTCCTCACAACTCTAATGACTATACCTGTAACCGGTTTGTGGAAACATCCCCATCTTTTGGAGGTTTGTTTCTGGATGTCAGGCAGAAGATGTATTCTGTGAGTGTTCCTTCAGCTTCCATATGGCCGGCTGGTGAAGATATCAAGACATCTCCGCTACCTGAAAGTTTGTCTCTGGATATCGGGCAGAAGATGTATCCTGTGAATGTTCCTTTGGCCTCCATGTGGGCGGCTGGTGAAGATATCAAGTCAGTAGCATCCAAGTCCCTGCTTCTTGTCTACCCAGAGGAAATAGTCCAGTCCATTGTAGAAGCCAACCCCATTGGGTACCAAGAGACTTTGCTATCTGAGATTCTGGGTGAAGCTAACCCTGTTGAGCACAAAGAGACTTTGTCTTCTGAGATTCCTGGTGACCCGTTTGCCTTATCCTACCTTGAAGATGTTATGATGATTTGGACTGTGAGCGGTTTCTTTCTTCTTCTACAGATCATTCTGGCTGGTTTGAAGAAGAGGGGGCGTAAAGGAGGGGGTACTGTAACAACCCTGCCGGCATCACTGCATGGCCTTCCATTCCCCACCTGCCTGTTACATCAACTCACTCACCCAGTGCCATGCTGTGAGATCTGTCTGCTGCCGGCTCCATGCCATGTGCTTCATGGCCGCCTGCTCTGTGTACACTTCCTGGCTGTGTGCATAGGGGGGCGGCGCCAGCCACTCCGGATTCTTATTGAGACTGTGTGCACCTCCCTGGGGTGTTCCTGACCAATAGCCTTGAGGCCTCTGATACTTAAGGCATCCTCACCCATTGGAGGATGCCTGAGCAAACTATTTCCCTCAGTTAGCACTTGCTACTGAGCTGCCAGGTCGTGTCTGTTCCTGTCTCTGAGGGCTGCAACTAGCAGGCCTTCATCTGTGTTCTGTTCGTGTATCCTTATCCGTATCCGTATCCGTATCCGTGTCCGTTCCTGTCTGTACTCTGGTCTATGTCCGTTCCTGTTCCTTATTTGTCATTTGTCATTTCCCACTCTGCTGTGTGTACCTCCGCCTTATCTTTCTGCTCTGCTTGCCATTATCTGTGGCTCTGCACCTCTCTGCCTTGTTCGCCACTACCCGTGGCTCTGCGCTACTCTGCTCAGTTCTTCCACAACCTGTGGATCTGTGCCTCTCAGCTTTCCTCTCCACAACCTGTTTCCTCACTCTCTTGCTCTTGGCGTTACCTCCTGCGGTTCTGGCTCTTGGCTCCGCCTCCAGCACCTCCGCTCTTGGCTCCGCCTCCAGCGCCTCTGCTCTTGGCTCCGCCTCCAGCGCCTCTGCTCTTGGCTCCGCCTCCAGCGCCTCTGCTCTTGGCTCCGCCTCCAGCGCCTCTGCTCTTGGCTCCGCCTCCAGCGCCTCTGCTCTTGGCTCCGCCTCCAGCGCCTCTGCTCTTGGCTCCGCCTCCAGCGCCTCCGCTCTTGGCTCCGCCTCCAGCGCCTCCGCTCTTGGCTCCGCCTCCAGCGCCTCCGCTCTTGGCTCCGCCTCCAGTGCCTCCGCTCTTGGCTCCGCCTCCAGCGCCTCCGCTCTTGGCTCCGCCTCCAGCGCCTCTGCTCTTGGCTCCGCCTCCAGCGCCTCCGCTCTTGGCGCTACCTTCTCCTTCTCTACTCTTTGCTCTACCCTCTCCTCTGCTCTTCCTGGGCTCTGCCTTCTTCTCTACTCTTAGCTCCTCCTCCTGCTCTTACTCTACCTGTTTCTTTATATTCTCCAGTCTGAACAGGTTCTTGCCTGTTTCCATACACCCACCTGAATACCAGTTCCTATCAGAGTATCAATCCTGTCTGCCAGTGCCAGCTGTGCCCGCCTGTCTGCCTGTATCTCTGTCAAGCCAGTCTGCCCGTCAGGGCCTCAGCCATACCCGTCTGTCAGCCAGTGTCAAAGCCGTGCCTGCCTGTGTCTTGTTCCCGGTGGGATCAGCATCCACAGTCCGACTCCACCCTGGAGTGGTACCTGGTAGCTTCCTATTGCACAAGTCTGACCTCACCATCAGAGGCTCCAGCGAACACCTAGGAAGCTACTTAGTTACGCCCCTTCCAGGGAAGTTCGGTCTGTGGTCCAGTGGGGCCACACCCCCAGGCGCCTGCGCCACCCAGTCTCGGCGCGAGCGTTATACTCGCCCTAGAGGAGAATGATATTACTGCAATGACCAGGACCCTGGGGCACTGCATTCCTATTATTAGTAAGTGGGTCTCCCATAGTGTTTGCCTATTCAGTGAAGCAATGGCTGCCCAAAATTTGGGGGAACTCCAATGCCCCTTGGAAGAGACGTAGAGGTCAGAAGGCCTCCTAAAAACATTATTATGAAGTGAGTCTCCCATAGTGTTTTCCTATGCAGTGAATGCAAGGGCTGCCAAAAATTTGGAGGCACTCCAAGGCCCCTATGAAGAGACGTAGAGGAGGGCCTCATGAAAAAATTTTCCCATTATTAGGAAGAGGGTCTCCCATAGTGTTTGCCTATGCAGTGAATGCAAGGGCTGCCAAAAATTTGGAGGCAGTCCAATGCCTCTTGGAAGAGACGTGGAGGAGGGCCTCATAAAAAAAGTTACCATTAGAAAGGGGGGTATACCCTTGGGGGTATACATGAACATACACATTATTTTTACAGGCACCATAAACACCCTTTAAAAAAATTATGTGGGTGTTGCATCACGGACCACGGTCACCCTTTTGATATGGTGGTGGAGGATGAGGAGAAGGAGGAGGACAACAGCAAATAGCCAAAATCAGGAAGCGTATACCCGTGTGAGTGTGAAGAGGTGCATGGGAATAGACCTCCCAAAAAAAGACACTGGATTAGAGTTTGTTACACTGCTATCATTCGGTGGTGTTGAGAAGTCTGGCTCAATCCAGCCCTTGTTCATTTTTATAAGAGTCAGCCTGTCAGCATTCTCAGTTGACAGGCGTATGCGCTTATCAGTTATAATTCCACCAGCAGCACTAAAAACCCACTCTGATAAAACGCTAGCGGCAGGGCAGGCCAGGACCTCCAAGGCGTAGAAAGCTCATGCCATGTGTCCAGCTTGGATGCCCAATAATTATAAGGCACAAAGGAATCACGGAGGATGTTGGTACGGTCCGCAAATTACTCCCTCAGCAACTTCCCAAATTTTGCACTCCTTGCAAGATTACCCCGCACCTTAGGTCCTGTGCTATGGGAGGCTCAGAGAAAACTCTCAAAGAACTTTGACAGTGTTCCCCTGCCTCTGCTGGATTGGAGTTGTGTCTCTCTCACCTGTACTCCATGGTTGTCCAACAAACTATGACCTCTGTCGCCAAAGTTTTCAGCTGGAAATTTTTTTAATAATTCCACAACAAGGGAATTCTGGCATTGCCGCATTTTAGCAGACCTGTTCTCCTCAGGAATAAGAGATAGAAAGGTCTCCTTGAAGCGTGGGTCTAGAAGTTTCATCACCCAGTAATGACTGTCACCCAAAATTTTTAGAACACGAGAGTCAAGGGAAAGGCAACGTAACATAAATTCAGCCATGCATGCTAGACTGCTAACAGGCAAGACTTCTGTGTACTCACCAATAGGATGACTGACCATGCCCTCCTCCTCCTCCCTGTCCTCAAGCCATCCACGCTAAACAGACAGTATGACAGTTGTGCAGGTAGTACTGTCTATAGCACAGGAAACTATCTCCTGTTCTTTCTTCTCCTCCTCTTCCTTATTGTCACCCAATCCACATTGGGATGAGATGAGGCTGGGCTGCCTGTAATCACCCTATATGGTTCCTTGCTCCATTTCACCATGCTCAGCCTGAAATACATCCTCTTTGATTGTGAACAGAGAGCGTTTCAGAAAACAGAGAAGCGGGATGGTGACGCTAATTATGGCGTCATCGCTGCTCACCATCTCAAAGTTTTGGAAGATGGTACATATGTCTGACATCCATGTCCCCTCCTGAGGTCTTATGTGTGGAGTCTGAACTGAATACCGACGGCCTTGTTGATGATGGTAGTCAACAATTGCCCTCTTCTGCTCACAAATCTTTCCCAACATCTGCAGTGTAGAGTTCCATCTCCTGAGGTCTCATGTGTGGAGTCTTAACTGAATACCGCCGCCCTTATTGATGTTGGTAGTCAACAACTGCCCTCTTTTGTTCACAAATCCTTTCCAACTTCTGCAGTGTAGAGTTACAATGTGTTGGGACATCACACACCAGTCGGTGAGCCAGAAGCTGGAAATGCTGCTGAAGCATGGCAAGGGCGGCAGAAGCTGTAGCTGACTTTCTAAAATAGTCACACAGGTGGTGTACTTTGGCAAGCAGATCCGGCAGCTCCAGGTAGGTTTTGAGAAACTGCTGAACCATGAGGTTAAGCACATGGGCCAGGCATGGTACGTGTGTGAGCTCACCTTCCCTCAGGGCCGCCACCAGGTTCTAGCCATTGTCACACACAACCATGCCTGGATGTAGGCTCAGTGGTGTCAGCCACAGATCTGCCTGTTCTTTCAGAGCTGCCCACAACACTCCAGCATTGTGCGGCCTGTCACCTAAGCATATTAGCTTCAGCACAGCATGTTCATGCTTAGCTGAGGCAGTGCTGCAGTGCTTCCAGCTTGTGACTGATGTGGTCATTTTGGAGATGTAGGCTGAAGAGGAGGAGGATGAGGAGCGGGAGCTGTAGTCTGTGGAGGCAACCCTGATTGACCTAGGGCCCGCAATCCTTGGTGTTTAGAGGATGTGTTCCATTTCAATGTCCAACTGGGTCCCGGCTTCCACTATGTTAACCCAGTGTGCCGTCAGTGAGGTGTACCATCCCTGCCCACAAGCATTTGTCCACGTGTCAGTGGTTAGGTGGACTTTCCCAGTAAATGCATTGTTGAGGGCACGGCTAATGTGGTGGGACACGTGCTTGTGTAATGTGGTGGCTGTGGGCTGAGTACGGAAGGATGGCCACCACCATTAGATTGCGGAAAGCTTCCATCTCCATGAGCCTAAAAGGCAACATTTTGTGTTATGATCCTTAGTGGTTGAGGATCACAAATTACTCCAGCTAAGTAACAAACATAGGACAAGCTCTAGGGAGGTGGCAAACTGGACTGACCGCAAATCTGAACCTATCCAAACACACTAGAAGTAGCCGGTGAACGTGCCTAAAAATCCTAGATGTCTCGAGCCAGCCTGAGGAACTAACTACCCCTAGAGAGAAAGAAAGACCTCTCTTGCCTCCAGAGAAATAATCCCCAAAGATATAAAAGCACCCAACAAATAATAACGGTGAGGTAAGAGGAAGGCACATACACAGGGGTGAAAGCAGATTCAGCAAATGAGGCCCACTAATACTAGATAGCAGAAAATAGAAAAGGGAATCTATGCTGTCATGATTCTCAATGGCGAGAGAACATAGCCCAGCATATATGAGAACTAGCTCTTGGAAGATGGAAACTATACTGACCATGAACTAAACCTGCCGCACAACTAGAAGTGGCCGGGTAGCATGCCTACGTTTTTTTATCCCTAGATGCCCAGCGCCAGCCGGAGAACTACCTAATCCTAGCAGAGGAAAAGACAGTCCTGGCTCACCTCTAGAGAAATTTTCCCAAAAGGCAGACAGAGGCCCCCACATATATTGGCGGTGATTTTAGATGAAATGACAAACGTAGTATGAAAATAGGTTTAGCAAAATCGAGGTCCGCTTACTAGATAGCATGAAGACAGAAAGGGCACTTTCATGGTCAGCAGAAAACCCTATCAAAACACCATCCAGAAATTACTTTAAGACTCTAGCATTAACTCATAACACCAGAGTGGCAATTTCCGCTCACAAGAGCTTTCCAGACACAGTAACGAAACAGCAGCTGTGAACAGGAACAAAATGCAAAAACACACAAGGACAAAAGTCCAACTTAGCTGGGAGTTGTCTAGTAGCAGGAACATGCACAGAAAGGCTACTGATTACATTGTTGACCGGCATGAAACTGACAGAGGAGCAAGGTTATATAGCGACTCCCACATCCTGATAGGAGCAGGTGAACAGAGGGGATGATGCACACAAGTTAAATTCCACAAGTGGCCACCGGGGAAGCCCAGAATCCAATTTCACAACAGTACCCCCCCCTCAAGGAGGGGGCACCGAACCCTCACCAGAACCACCAGGGCGATCAGGATGAGCCCTATGAAAGGCACGGACAAGATCGGAGGCATGAACATCAGAGGCAGTGACCCAAGAATTATCCTCCTGACCGTATCCCTTCCATTTGACCAGATACTGGAGTTTCCGTCTGGAAACACGAGAGTCCAAGATCTTTTCCACAACGTACTCCAACTCACCCTCAACCAACACCGGAGCAGGAGGCTCAACGGAAGGCACAGCTGGTACCTCATACCTGCGCAACAATGACCGATGAAAAACATTATGAATCGAAAAGGATGCAGGGAGGTCCAAACGGAAGGACACAGGGTTAAGAATCTCCAATATCTTGTATGGGCCGATGAACCGAGGCTTAAACTTAGGAGAAGAAACCCTCATAGGGACAAAACGAGAAGACAACCACACCAAGTCCCCAACACAAAGCCGAGGACCAACACGACGACGGCGGTTGGCAAAAAGCTGAGTCTTCTCCTGGGACAACTTCAAATTGTCCACCACCTGCCCCCAAATCTGATGCAACCTCTCCACCACAGCATCCACTCCAGGACAATCCGAAGATTCCACTTGACTGGAGGAAAATCGAGGATGAAACCCCGAATTACAGAAAAACGGGGACACCAAGGTGGCAGAGCTGGCCCGATTATTGAGGGCGAACTCCGCCAAAGGCAAAAAAGCAACCCAATCATCCTGATCCGCAGACACAAAACACCTCAAATATGTCTCCAAGGTCTGATTAGTCCGCTCGGTCTGGCCATTAGTCTGAGGATGGAAAGCAGACGAAAAAGACAAATCTATGCCCATCCTAGCACAGAATGCCCGCCAAAATCTAGACACGAATTGGGTCCCTCTGTCAGAAACGATATTCTCCGGAATACCATGCAAACGAACAACATTTTGAAAAAACAGAGGAACCAACTCGGAAGAAGAAGGCAACTTTTTAGGCAAGGGAACCAGATGGACCATCTTAGAGAAACAGTCACACACCACCCAGATAACAGACATCTTCTGAGAAACAGGCAGATCCGAAATAAAATCCATCGAGATGTGCGTCCAAGGCCTCTTCGGGATAGGCAAGGGTAACAACAATCCACTAGCCCGAGAACAACAAGGCTTGGCCCGAGCACAAACGTCACAAGACTGCACAAAGCCTCGCACATCTCGTGACAGGGAAGGCCACCAGAAGGACCTTGCCACCAAATCCCTGGTACCAAAGATTCCAGGATGACCTGCCAACGCAGAAGAATGAACCTCAGAGATGACTCTACTGGTCCAATCATCAGGAACAAACAGTCTACCAGGTGGGCAACGATCAGGTCTATCCGCCTGAAACTCCTGCAAGGCCCGCCGCAGGTCTGGAGAAACGGCAGACAATATCACTCCATCTTTAAGGATACCTGTGGGCTCAGAATTACCAGGGGAGTCAGGCTCAAAACTCCTAGAAAGGGCATCCGCCTTAACATTCTTAGAACCCGGTAGGTAAGACACCACAAAATTAAACCGAGAGAAAAACAACGACCAGCGCGCTTGTCTAGGATTCAGGCGCCTGGCAGACTCAAGGTAAATTAAATTTTTGTGGTCAGTCAATACCACCACCTGATGTCTGGCCCCCTCAAGCCAGTGACGCCACTCCTCAAAAGCCCACTTCATGGCCAAAAGCTCCCGATTCCCAATATCATAATTCCGCTCGGCGGGCGAAAATTTACGGGAAAAAAAAAGCACAAGGTCTCATCACGGAGCAGTCGGAACTTCTCTGCGACAACACCGCCCCAGCTCCGATTTCAGAAGCGTCGACCTCAACCTGAAAAGGAAGAGCAACATCAGGCTGACGCAACACTGGGGCGGAAGAAAAGCGGCGCTTGAGCTCCCGAAAGGCCTCCACAGCATCAGGGGACCAATCAGCAACATCAGCACCCTTCTTAGTCAAATCAGTCAATGGTTTTACAACATCAGAAAAACCAGCAATAAATCGACGATAAAAGTTAGCAAAGCCCAAAAATTTCTGAAGACTCTTAAGAGAAGAGGGTTGCGTCCAATCACCAATAGCCTGAACCTTGACAGGATCCATCTCGATGGAAGAGGGGGAAAAAATGTATCCCAAGAAGGAAATCTTCTGAACCCCAAAAACACACTTAGAACCCTTCACACACAAGGAATTAGACCGCAAAACCTGAAAAACCCTCCTGACCTGCTGGACATGAGAGTCCCAGTCATCCGAAAAAATCAGAATATCATCCAGATACACAATCATAAATTTATCCAAATAATCGCGGAAAATGTCATGCATAAAGGACTGGAAAACTGAAGGGGCATTTGAAAGACCAAAAGGCATCACCAAATACTCAAAATGGCCCTCGGGCGTATTAAATGCGGTTTTCCACTCATCCCCCTGCTTGATTCGCACCAAATTATACGCCCCACGGAGATCAATCTTAGAGAACCACTTGGCCCCCTTTATACGAGCAAACAAATCAGTAAGCAGTGGTAACGGATATTGATATTTAACCGTGATTTTATTCAAAAGTCGATAATCAATACACGGCCTCAAAGAGCCGTCTTTCTTAGACACAAAGAAAAAACTGGCTCCTAAGGGAGATGACGAAGGACGAATATGTCCCTTTTCCAAGGACTCCTTTATATATTCTCGCATAGCAGCGTGTTCAGGCACAGACAGATTAAATAAACGACCCTTAGGGTATTTACTACCCGGGATCAAGTCTATGGCACAATCGCACTCCCGGTGCGGAGGTAGTGAACCAACCTTGGGTTCTTCAAAAACGTCACGAAAGTCAGACAAGAATTCAGGAATCTCAGAGGGAATAGATGATGAAATGGAAACCAAAGGTACGTCCCCATGAGTTCCTTTACATCCCCAGCTTAACACAGACATAGCTCTCCAGTCGAGGACTGGGTTATGAGATTGCAGCCATGGCAATCCCAGCACCAAAACATCATGTAGATTATACAGCACCAGAAAGCGAATAACCTCCTGGTGATCCGGATTAACACGCATAGTCACTTGTGTCCAGTATTGTGGTTTATTACTAGCCAATGGGGTGGAGTCAATCCCTTTCAGAGGTATCGGAGCCTCCAATGGCTCCAAATCATACCCACAGCGTTTGGCAAAGGACCAATCCATAAGACTCAAAGCAGCGCCAGAGTCGACATAGGCGTCCGCGGTAATAGATGACAAAGAACAAATCAGGGTCACAGATAGAATAAACTTAGACTGTAAAGTGCTAATTGAAACAGACTTGTCAGGCTTCTTAGTACGCTTAAAGCATGCTGATATAACATGAGTTGAATCACCACAATAGAAGCACAACCCATTTTTTCGTCTAAAATTCTGCCGCTCGCTTCTGGACAGAATTCTATCACATTGCATATTTTCTGGCGTTTTCTCAGTAGACACCGCCAAATGGTGCACAGGTTTGCGCTCCCGCAGACGCCTATCGATCTGAATAGCCATCGTCAAGGACTCATTCAGACTCGCAGGCACAGGGAACCCCACCATAACATCCTTAATGGCATCAGAGAGACCTTCTCTGAAAATCGCCGCCAGGGCGCACTCATTCCACTGAGTAAGCACAGACCATTTGCGGAATTTTTGGCAGTATATTTCAGCTTCATCTTGCCCCTGAGACAAGGACATCAAGGCCTTTTCCGCCTGAAGCTCTAAATGAGGTTCCTCATAAAGCAACCCCAAGGCCAGAAAAAACGCATCCACATTGAGCAACGCAGGATCCCCTGGTGCCAATGCAAAAGCCCAGTCTTGAGGGTCGCCCCGGAGCAAGGAAATTACAATCCTGACCTGCTGTGCAGGGTCTCCGGCAGAGCGAGACTTCAGGGACAAAAACAATTTGCAATTATTTTTAAAATTTTGAAAGTGAGATCTATTCCCCGAGAAGAATTCAGGCAAAGGAATTCTAGGCTCAGACATAGGTGCATGAACAACAAAATCTTGCAAATTTTGTACCTTTGTGGCGAGATTATTCAAACCTGTAGCTACACTCTGAAGATCCATTTGAAACAGGTGAACACAGAGCCATTCAAGGATTAGAAGGAGAGGAAGAGAGGAAGGCTGCAGTATAGGCAGACTAGCAAGTGATTCAATTAAGAGCACACTCAGAACTAGAGGAAAAAAAAAAAAAAAAATTGTAGCAGACTTCTTTTTTCTCTCCTTTCTCAGCCAGTAATTTAACCCTTTTTTGGGCCGGTCAAACTGTCATGATTCTCAATGGCGAGAGAACATAGCCCAGCATATATGAGAACTAGCTCTTGGAAGATGGAAACTATACTGACCATGAACTAAACCTGCCGCACAACTAGAAGTGGCCGGGTAGCATGCCTACGTTTTTTTATCCCTAGATGCCCAGCGCCAGCCGGAGAACTACCTAATCCTAGCAGAGGAAAAGACAGTCCTGGCTCACCTCTAGAGAAATTTTCCCAAAAGGCAGACAGAGGCCCCCACATATATTGGCGGTGATTTTAGATGAAATGACAAACGTAGTATGAAAATAGGTTTAGCAAAATCGAGGTCCGCTTACTAGATAGCATGAAGACAGAAAGGGCACTTTCATGGTCAGCAGAAAACCCTATCAAAACACCATCCAGAAATTACTTTAAGACTCTAGCATTAACTCATAACACCAGAGTGGCAATTTCCGCTCACAAGAGCTTTCCAGACACAGTAACGAAACAGCAGCTGTGAACAGGAACAAAATGCAAAAACACACAAGGACAAAAGTCCAACTTAGCTGGGAGTTGTCTAGTAGCAGGAACATGCACAGAAAGGCTACTGATTACATTGTTGACCGGCATGAAACTGACAGAGGAGCAAGGTTATATAGCGACTCCCACATCCTGATAGGAGCAGGTGAACAGAGGGGATGATGCACACAAGTTAAATTCCACAAGTGGCCACCGGGGGAGCCCAGAATCCAATTTCACAACACTATGCGGTCAGTAAAAAACCCTTACAAAATATCCACTCTGAGATTTCAAGAACCCCCACACCAACTAACGGTGTGGGGGGAGAAACTCAGTCCCCTAGAGCAACCAGCAAGCGAGGAAATCACATTTTAGCGAGCTGGACAAAAAACATAATGAACGCTGATAATCAAAAAATGATCAAACAAAAACTTAGCTTGTCTTGGAGAGACTGGGAGCAAGGTAGCCACAAGGAATCTGAAGAGCACTGAATACATTGATAGCAGGCAAGGAACTGAGTATCCAGGTGAGCTAAATAGGAAACCAACCAAGGATAACGAACCAGCTGATGCTGCAACCTGCAGAAAGACAACACTACACAGTACCGCTTGTGACCACTAGAGGGAGCCCAAAAATAGAGTTTACAACAATACCCCCCCTTGAGGAGGGGTCACCGAACCCTCATCAAGACCCCCAGGGCGATCAGGATGAGCCGTGTGGAAGGCACGAACCAAATTGGCCGCATGAACATCAGAGGCGACAACCCAGGAATTATCCTCCTGACCATAGCCCTTCCACTTAACCAAATACTGAAGCCTCCGTCTAGAGATACGAGAATCCAAAATCTTCTCCACCATGTACTCCAATTCGCCCTCGACCAGCACCGGAGCAGGAGGCTCAACAGAAGGAACCACAGGTACCACATACCTCCGCAACAAAGACCTATGGAACACATTATGAATGGCAACCGATGCTGGGAGATCCAAACGAAAAGACACCGGGTTAAGGATTTCCAAGATCTTATAAGGACCGATGAAGCGAGGCTTGAATTTAGGAGAGGAGACCTTCATAGGAACATACCGAGAAGACAGCCACACCAAATCCCCAACACGAAGTCGGGGACCCACACCGCGGCGGCGGTTGGCAAAGCGCTGAGCCTTCTCCTGTGACAACCTCAAATTGTCCACCACATGGTTCCAAATCTGCTGCAACCTATCCACCACAGAATCCACCCCAGGACAGTCAGAAGGCTCAACCTGACCCGAGGAAAAATGAGGATGGAAACCAGAATTGCAGAAAAAAGGCGAAACCAAAGTAGCAGAACTAGCCCGATTATTAAGGGCAAACTCGGCCAAAGGCAAAAAAGTCACCCAATCATCCTGATCAGCAGAAACAAAACATCTCAAATAGGTTTCCAACGTCTGATTAGTTCGCTCGGTTTGGCCATTAGTCTGAGGATGGAAGGCCGACGAAAAAGACAAATCAATGCCCATCTTAGCACAAAAAGTCCGCCAAAACATGGACACAAACTGGGATCCTCTATCAGACACAATATTTTCAGGAATGCCGTGCAAGCGAACCACATTCTGAAAAAATAGAGGAACGAAATCGGAGGAAGAAGGCAACTTAGGCAAGGGCACCAAATGGATCATCTTGGAAAAACGATCACACACCACCCAGATGACAGACATTTTCTGAGATACTGGAAGATCCGAAATAAAATCCATGGAAATGTGCGTCCAAGGCCTTTTCGGAACAGGCAAAGGCAAAAGCAAACCGCTGGCACGAGAACAGCAAGGTTTAGCCCGAGCACAAATCCCACAAGACTGCACAAAGGAACGCACATCCCGCGACAAGGAAGGCCACCAGAAGGACCAAGCCACCAAATCTCTGGTACCAAAAATCCCAGGATGACCCGCCAACACCGAAGAATGAACCTCGGAAATAACTCTGCTGGTCCATCTATCCGGGACAAACAGTCTCTCTGGTGGACAACGGTCAGGTCTATCCGCCTGAAATTTCTGCAGCACTCGTCGCAAATCTGGGGAAATGGCAGACAAAATCACTCCCTCTCTGAGAATACCAGCCGGCTCAGAAACTCCCGGAGAGTCAGGCACAAAACTCCTAGAAAGTGCATCAGCTTTCACGTTCTTCGAACCAGGCAGGTATGAGACCACGAAGTTGAAACGGGAGAAAAACAATGACCAACGAGCCTGTCTAGGATTCAGGCGCTTGGCAGATTCAAGGTAAATCAGATTTTTGTGATCAGTCAAGACCACCACACGATCTTTAGCTCCTTCGAGCCAATGTCGCCACTCCTCAAATGCCCACTTCATAGCCAACAACTCCCGATTACCAACATCATAATTCCGCTCGGCAGGCGAAAACTTTCTTGAAAAGAAAGCACATGGCTTCATCACAGAGCCATCAGAGCTTCTCTGCGACAAAACAGCCCCTGCTCCAATCTCAGAAGCATCAACCTCGACCTGGAAGGGGAGAGAGACATCTGGCTGACATAAGACTGGAGCTGAAGAAAACCGGTGCTTCAGCTCCCGAAAGGCCTCCACGGCCGCAGGAGACCAATTAGTCACATCAGAACCCTTCTTGGTCAAATCCGTCAAAGGTTTAACCACGCTAGAAAAATTAGTGATGAAACGACGGTAAAAATTATCAAAACCCAAGAACTTCTGAAGACTCTTAACAGACATGGGCTGAGTCCAGTCATGAATAGCCTGGACCTTGACTGGGTCCATCTCCACAGTAGAAGGAGAAAAAATAAAACCCAAAAAGGAGACCTTCTGTACTCCGAAGAGGCATTTTGAGCCCTTCACAAATAAAGCATTAGCACGCAGGACCTGAAACACCATCCTGACCTACTTCACATGGGACTCCCAATCATCAGAAAAGACCAAAATGTCATCCAAATAAACAATCATAAATTTATCCAGATATTCTCAGAAGATGTCATGCATGAAGGACTGAAACACAGAAGGAGCATTAGAGAGTCCAAAAGGCATCACTAAGTACTCAAAATGGCCTTCGGGCATATTAAATGCTGTTTTCCATTCATCTCCCTGCTTAATGCGCACAAGGTTATACGCACCACGGAGATCTATCTTGGTGAACCAACTGGCACCCTTAATCTGAGCAAACAAATCAGACAATAGTGGCAAAGGATACTGAAATTTGACTGTAATTTTATTCAGAAGACGATAATCTATACAAGGTCTCAAAGAACCGTCCTTCTTGGCCACAAAAAAAAATCCTGCACCAAGAGGGGAAGAGGATGGGCGAATATGTCCCTTCTCCAAAGACTCCTTTATATAACTCCGCATCGCGGCATGCTCTGGTATAGACAAATTAAAAAGTCGTCCCTTAGGGAATTTACTACCAGGAATTAAATTTATAGCACAGTCACAATCCCTATGAGGGGGCAGGGCACTGGACCTGGGCTCATCAAATACATCCTGGTAGTCAGACAAAAACTCAGGGACCTCAGAAGGAGTGGAAGAAGCAATAGACACCAACGGAGTATCGCCATGAATTCCCTGACAACCCCAACTTGACACAGACATAGCTTTCCAATCTAAAACTGGATTATGAGCTTGCAGCCATGGCAGACCCAAAACGACAACATCATGCAAATTATGCAGAACGAGAAAGCGAATCACCTCCTGATGTACGGGAGTCATGCACATTGTCATTTGCGTCCAATACTGAGGCTTATTCTCAGCCAATGGCGTAGCATCAATTCCCCTCAGAGGAATAGGAAATTCCAAAGGCTCCAGGACAAAACCACAATGCCTGGCAAACGACAAATCCATCAGATTCAGGGCAGCACCCGAATCCACAAAAGCCATAACCGGGTAGGACGACAAAGAACAAATCAAAGTAACAGACAAAATAAATTTAGGCTGTATAGTACCAATGGTGACAGGTTTAGCGATTTTTTTTTAAGCGTTTAGAGCATGCTGAGATAACATGAGTAGAATCACCACAGTAAAAGCACAACCCATTTTGACGTCTATGACTTTGTCGCTCAATTCTGGTCAGAGTTCGGTCACATTGCATAGACTCAGGTCTCGGTCCAGAAAATACCGCCAAAGGATGAGCAGATTTGCGCTCCCGCAAACGCCGATCAACCTGAATGGCTAAAGCCATAGAATCACTCAGACTTGTAGTGGTGGGAAACCCCACCATAACATTCTTAATGGCCTCAGAAAGACCTTCTCTGAAATTTGCAGCCAGGGCTCACTCATTCCATTGAGTAAGCACCGACCATTTCCGAAATTTTTGACAATACACCTCTGCTTCATCCTGACCTTGAGAGATAGCCAGCAACGCTTTTTCTGCCTGATTCTCAAGA
The DNA here is from genome assembly GCF_051348905.1 of Ranitomeya variabilis. NCBI lineage: Eukaryota > Metazoa > Chordata > Amphibia > Anura > Dendrobatidae > Ranitomeya > Ranitomeya variabilis. The sequence continues at coordinate 434,796,829 of NC_135232.1, read as the reverse complement.
TTAGGCTCCTCATAAAGCAGTCCAAGAGCCAGAAAAAATGCATCTACATTAAGCAATGCAGGATCTCCTGGCGCCAGAGAGAAAGCCCAATCTTGAGGGTCGCCACGCAACAAGGAGATAACAATTTTAACTTGCTGAGCGGAATCGCCAGAGGAACGAGGTCTCAGAGATAGAAATAACTTACAATTATTCTTAAAATTTAGAAACTTAGATCTATCTCCAGAAAACAACTCAGGAATGGGTATCTTTGGTTCTGACATAGGGCTACGAATAACAAAATCCTGAATACTTTGCACCCGTGCAGTAAGGTGATCCACACTAGAAGTCAGAGTCTGAACATTCATGTCTGCAGCTGAGCTCAAAACCACCCAGAGTTCAAGGGGATGAAAGAAGCTAAACAGACTGCAGCAAAGGAAAAGCAGGAGGAAAAAAAAAAATGTACTCAGGTCTTCTTTTTATCCCACTTATGCGATGCATTAAACACTTTTAGGCCTGCTATACTGTTATGATCCTTAGTGGTTGAGGATCACAAATTACTCCAGCTAAGTAACAAACATAGGACAAGCTCTAGGGAGGTGGCAAACTGGACTGACCGCAAATCTGAACCTATCCAAACACACTAGAAGTAGCCGGTGAACGTGCCTAAAAATCCTAGACGTCTCGAGCCAGCCTGAGGAACTAACTACCCCTAGAGAGAAAGAAAAACCTCTCTTGCCTCCAGAGAAATAATCCCCAAAGATATAGAAGCCCCCAACAAATAATAACGGTGAGGTAAGAGGAAGGCACATACACAGGGGTGAAAGCAGATTCAGCAAATGAGGCCCACTAATACTAGATAGCAGAAAATAGAAAAGGGAATCTATGCGGTCAGTAAAAAACCCTTACAAAATATCCACTCTGAGATTTCAAGAATTTCCACACCAACTAACGGTGTGGGGGGAGAAACTCAGTCCCCTAGAGCAACCAGCAAGTGAGGAAATCACATTTTAGCGAGCTGGACAAAAAACATAATGAACGCTGATAATCAAAAAATGATCAAACAAAAACTTAGCTTGTCTTGGAGAGACTGGGAGCAAGGTAGCCACAAGGAATCTGAAGAGCACTGAATACATTGATAGCAGGCAAGGAACTGAGTATCCAGGTGAGCTAAATAGGAAACCAACCAAGGATAACGAACCAGCTGATGCTGCAACCTGCAGAAAGACAACACTACACAGTACCGCTTGTGACCACTAGAGGGAGCCCAAAAATAGAGTTCACAACAATTTTGAGCGCAAGCAGTCGAGAGATGTGGGAATTTAGAAGTGTGGCCTGTGGGGCGTTAGCTGATGTATTTGCACTTGCATTCCAAGGACTGAGGTATGGACAGCTGAACGCTGCACTGAGACAGAGACAGGGACATGGACGTGCTTGCTGATGGTGCTAGCTAAGTGTGTGCACCAACAGGTGTAGAGCAGGAGGCACTTTCACATGCACTATGGACAGGGGATTGGCTTGCATGCACAACAGCGGAAGAAGCAGTGATGTCCCCTGCAGACACTGTTCCTGGACCCTGGGGTTCAGCCCACAAAGTCGGGTGCTTTGCTGTCATGTGCCTGAGCATGCTGGTGGTGGTCAGGCTGGTAGTTTTGCTACCCCTGCTGATACTGGCCTGGCAGGTGGTGCAAATGGCCTTTTTGGGGTTATCGGCAGAGTCTTTAAAAAACAACCAGACTCAGGAAGACCTAACAGTTGGATTGGCAAATTCCGTCATGTTGGTGTTACGGGGAATGGTTGCCCACCTTCTGTCTGTAGCCACCACACTGCTTCTTCCTGCCTGTTAAGGTACTATGCCTCCCTCCTCCTGTGTGCTGCTGTCCTCGCTCTGCATGTCCTCCTGCCAGCTTGGGTCAGTTACTTTATAATCCACAACCTCGTCCTCCAGTTCCGCACCCTGGTCCTCCCCGGACTTTCTGGCAAATGTGTCTCATCATCGTCCACCTCTTGTGACACTTTCAACCATCGCCTTCTTGTGACCGTGGCTGCTCAAATATTTGGGCATTGATACATGCGATCTCCTCTTGCCCTGCTTCAAGTTGACCGGGCGAGAGGCACAATTCTTTAAATGGAAAAGTGAACAGCTTTTCGGAGTGTCCAAGTGTGGGATCAGTTGTCTCCGGGCACTCGGCATTATGGGTTGAAGGAGGATCAGGGTGAGGAATATGCAGTCCAGACTCAAGGCTAATGAGACTTGACCGTTTGGAAGACAGCGTGGTGGTGGGGAAAAGTGACTGGAAGCATTATCCGCTATCCAACCAACAACCTTTGGACACTGCTCTGGGTTCAATAGTGGTGTGATGCAGTCCCCTTGCAATTGGGAGAGGAAAGTCAGGCGAGAAGATGTGGGTGTTTGCTGTGGCACAATTTCAGCTTGCCCACGGCCCCGGCCTCGGCCTCTGCACGCACCATCACCATCAGCCCCAGTTCCCTGTCCCTTGCCACACGTCTTGCCTATTTTAAATGGAGGACAATATTTTTCACGTTCACTACAAATTGCTAAATTTGGAGCGCACTTATATGTGATCCATGTGACGGACAAACTACAGTTTTAAATAACTGGCCTGTAGGTAACTATTTTTAACAACAAACTAGTGTCAATAACTTCGCTAACACACTGCAGCAATAAAATTTAGATGGAGACCAGAAATGGCAGAATGTTGAGCGCACTATGTGATCCATGTGATGGACAAACCACAATTTTAAATAGCTGGCCTGTAGGTACCTATTTTTAGCAGCAAACTGGTGTCAATAACTTTGCTAACACATTGCAAATAAATTTAAATGAAGGCCAGAAATGGCAGAATTTTGAGCACACTTATATGTGATCCATGTGACGGACAAACCACAGTTTTAAATAGCTGGCCTGTAGGTAACTATTTTTAACAACAAACTAGTGTCAATAACTTCGCTAACACACTGCAGCAATAAAATTTAAATGGAGGCCAGAAATGGCAGAATGTTGAGCGCACTATGTGATCCATGTGACGGACAAACCACAATTTTAAATAGCTGGCCTGTAGGTACCTATTTTTAACAGCAAACTGGTGTCAAAAACTTCGCTAACACCCTGCAAGAAAATTTTAATGGAGGCCAGAAATGGCAGAATTTTGAGCGCACTATGTGATCCGTGTGATGGACAAACCACAGTTTTAAATAGATGGATTTTTAGCTCTGTAACATGGAAAGGATCTGGTATCTGGTATACCTACACTAACTAAGAAACAAGCAAATCTCTCCCTAACTCAGCAGCAGCTCTCCCTACACTGCCTGATTCTGGAGTAGACTGTGACAAGCACGGTGGTGCCAGGTCTGATATAGACCTGATGACGCTCTTTGTGGCCAGCCAATCATTGTAATGCCACAACCAACATGGCTGCGGCAATACAGTGTGTGACAGACAATCCCAGCATGTTCATTGGCTCTATAAAGACTGCCAAAAATGCAGGGAGGGGTCCCAAGCTCCCGCTGAGCAACCCTGGAAACTCTCGGCGAGCTCTGAGCATATCGAGCAGTGAGTAACAATGAGTGGCGAGCATGCTCGCTTATCACTAGTAGGCACCTTAAAACTGAGATCTACAGAAAACCCACAGCAAACAATAATCTGATGTAATGGGGAAGATACTGTCACAGGTGAGTCAGATGTTACAGATTGTCGCTCTGCATCTGGCTGCAGAAGGTCTCTGAATTTGGCATTGCCAATGCCTTCTTAATCCTTCTGACTTTTGGACCCAGTAGCAACCTCCCTCTGGCTCTAATTGATACACTTGCACCTGGGTGTTTATAGACTCTCATTCTGCTTCAGGGAGTCACGTATCATACTCACATTTTCCCTTGTGAAGGCTTGGAGTGATAGCAGTTGGCTGAATTCCTCTCTGGTACTGTAGGACGTTTGGTGTTACCTCTCTGAGTCTGCTCAAGCTAAGCTGCTTCCCTGTTGTTTGTCTCCCTTCTTCTCTTTAGTGTACAGTGGGAACTGGCTAGTGCTCATCCCCCTCTTCCCTTTTCAGGGCCTAGCTCTAGGGATATACAGGGCTTAGGTTCCTGCTCGGTGATTGGTGTGGAACCAATTTAAGGACGGTAGGGGAGGCAGGGTGCTATTAGATCTGCCTAGGGGTCTTCACTCCCCCTTTCCCTAGCGTTTGGACATCCTTCCCTTTTCCCATTGTGTTGCACTTAGGCTTCCCACACTGTGCGTGACATTATCTCAGGCCATGTACATTTAGGAAAAAAAAACTGACACATGGTTTTATTTGTGTATTTTTTTTCCCCTTGGGTCTGTTTTTTTTTCTCCTTTACTCCCTTGTTTATGGATCTGGCTGCAGGGCTGGCAGAGCAGCTATGCTGTCTGGCTCTGGAGATGAATGCCCTCCGCTGTGAGGCTCATCAGCTTCAACAGCGGCTGCAGGTCACTAATGTTGGGGTCTCTGGAGGTAGGCCAGTCCAGTTGGAACCCAAGGTTACCAGCCCGGACAGGTTTTCCAGAGGTAGAGACAAGTTTTTTGTGTTCAAAGAAGCTTGCAAACTGCATTTTAAACTTCGTTCTCACTTCTTTAGAAATGAGGAGCAACAAGTTGGTATTGTGATCTCTCTGCTGCAAGGAGTGTGAGCGGGGGCCATGTGTTTGATGAGGGGAGGGGGTGGAAAGAGCTCAGAGGAGTCACGTGCTTGTAATTTTCTTTCTAACTTTATGTACGCAAATTGCGACTAACCAATCAGGGAGCAAGAACCGTCCACAATGTTCAGACAGAAGGGCTTGTGACATTGGCTGCTGAAATCACGTCCCTCTCTATATAAAGAGCGAACATGTTGTTTTAGTGCCACTTTTTCAGTATAACAGTGCAGAGAGGCAACTCCTGACACTGCTTGTGGTCCTGAATGCTGAGAGATTTTAGCTAGTTAGCTAGGCAGTTGTATCTAAGTCAGATAGTTTAAATAGCTAGTGTCCTGTGTGGCTGTGAAATTGACTTTCCAGCAGATTTTTTTTCTTGTGCCGTTAGTGAGGTCCATAGATAAAGACAGGAGGGCACACTTCATATAATTGTGTTGTGCACTGCTTCTATTATGCTCCATGAACGAGTAGACGTTTAAAAATCATTTTTTTCAGTTGCTAACATGATTCAGCAAGGCATATGTCACCTTGTCATTTAGTGCCGCTGAACTTCATCTATGTGCGGAGCTGTGGCAAAGTAAAAATCCTATTTTTTTCAGTTGCCATTGTGATTTAGCAAGGCATCTGTCACCTTGTCATTTAGTGATGGTGAAATTCATCTGTGTGCATAACTGTTGCAGAGTAAAAAAAAGTGTTTTCTTTCTGTTACAAACGTAATACAGCACGACATATCCCACCTTTTTTTTTTAGCGGTGAAATTCATCAGTGTGCAGAGTAAAAAAAACATTTTTTCTGTTACAAACATGATACAGCATGCCATATCCCACCTTGTCATTTTGTGACGGTGAAATTCAGCTGTGTGCAGAGCTCATGCAGAGTAAAAAAATTTTTTTTCTGTGACAAACTTTGATACACCAGGCTGGATCTGAGTTTAAAATTGTTTGGAGCATATATTCTATGTTATACAGGCCTCATATACACAAAAAAAAAATACTTTCTCTGTTACTAACATGTCCACAGTAAAAAAATATTTTTTTCTGTTAGTACCATGCTACATAAAGCATGCCACTTTATTAATTTTAATTATTTTGGGCTGATATTGTGCTCCAGCAGGGATTCCCCATTTCACAATATACAGTTGTGCTCAAAAGTTTACATACCTCAGCAGAATTTTTACTTTCTTGGCCTTTTTTGATTATGAATGATGTGGAGATACGGGGATCAGTGGGTGCTCTCGCCCGCTGGCCCGGCTGTCTTTAGCAAGACTGCATGGACCAGGGCTCATACAACTGAATGCCCACTCTCTCTCCCCGTGGGCAGAACACTACTCAGACAACACAGGCTGAGGGTAAAACAGTGTGGCAATAATTAATTGAACCACAACACACAATAGCAAACAAAACATTCCCAGCAAATACCGATGGTGCACCCTTCCGCTGACTCGCCGGGATAATGGCAGCTGTGAGTTCAGATCTTCCAGGGTCACTACCCCACCTGTGGCAGGCACACAGAGAGCAGGTAACGACAAGTGTAGGAAGATGACAGTCCATTGAGTCCTTACAAGGTACAAGGCCAGTTGATACGAGAATCACAACCTGGCTTCTCTAAACGTCTCCATGGAACCAGGTGACCAGCGGGTCCCAATCTTGGCTTACTCCAAACGTATCCATGGTTCAGCGATGGTCAAATGTGGCAGCTCTGTATTTCTTCAGTTGGAGTGATGATGCAATGACTTCTGTAATGTAGACTCTCTGAACACAGGCACATCCTCCTTTTTATAGGTCGCAACTTCTCATTCAATCATTCCACCACAGGTTTGGGGGAAGGAGAAAGGAGGCCATCCCTCACTGCAGGAGTGTGCAAACAACATGCATAGATTGTCTTCATATTGCAGAGTATCAATGGGTCATCAACATATTAACAAATATTCAAACATTGTGCCTTTGTTGCCCAAAGATTGTAGAACAGTAATAGGACTGCAATACAATAACTAATCAGCAGCCAGTCAACAATTGGCAGCCAGTGAATTCATTACAATAAGGGCCAACAGTAAGGGTATGTGCACACGTTGCGGATTTCTTGCAGAAAATTCCTGAAGAAAACCGGAAATTTTCTGCAAGAAATCCGCATTTTTTTTTTGCGTTTTTTTTCCGTTTTTTTCGCGTTTTTTTAGCATTCTGCAAGCGTAATTAGCTTGCAGAATGCTAAAGTTTTCCCTGCGATCTGTAGCATCGCTTGGAAAACTGACTGACAGGTTGGTCACACTTGTCAAACATAGCGTTTGACAAGTGTGACCAACTTTTTACTATAGATGCTGCCTATGCAGCATCTATAGTAAAAGATAGAATGTTTAAAAATAATAAAAAAAATAAAAAAATGCTTATACTCACCCAGACATCTCACCGGCGTCCGTTCCGTATAGCTGGTCTGTGCGCACAGGACCTCCCGTGACGTCACGGTCACGTGAGCGGTCACATGACCGCTCACGACCAATCACAGGACAGTGACGTCATTGGCAGGTCTTTCGCCGCACACCAGGTACAGAAACCGAACGGCAGCGTGCGAGGAGGCGGCAAGACATCGAGGGTGAGTATAGGACTGTTTATTATTTTATTTCTTATTTTTTGACCACTTATATGGTGCCCAGTGCGTGGAGGAGAGTCTCCTCTCCTCCACCCTGGGTACCAACCGCATATAATCTGCTTACTTCCCGCATGGTGTGCACAGCCCCGTGCGGGAAGTAAGCAGATCAATGGACCCCTAGGTGTGCGGAATCCCTGCAATTCCGCATTTTTAATGAACATGTTGCTTTTTTTTCCGCTATGCGATTTTTTCGCGGAAAAAATCGCAACATTTGCACCAAAAATGCGGAATACCCTGTAAATAATAGGAGGCTTATGTAAGCGTTTTTTTTCGCGTTTTTATCACGTTTTTATAGCGAAAAAACGCGAAAAAAACGCTAACAATCCTGAACGTGTGCACATGGCCTTATTCTCAAATGAACTCTAGCTCATGACCCTGGGCCTACTGAAATAATATGTCTGGGTAATTCAGATTAAATGCGATGTCATCACAGTTGATAACACCAAGATAAAATAAAACGTGAGCACAGCTTAACGGGTGCACAGGTAGGTTCCCACACCATATAACATGAATGTAAAAGAACCTGGCACTCAACTTAAATGCGTGTAACTTTGTATTTTATTGTGTAGTACCAATAAAACGTTTCGGTCTAATCGACCTTCTTCAGTTACGTACTCAAAGAGTAAACAGATGCAGTTTGGTCACCAGAATAAATCTGGTAAGGGTCACTTAGAAGATAATGTTCAGGCTAATGTCGCGCTCCCGCAAGTGAAATGGGCTGGGAGCTGAGTCCGGAGCAAGATGCGGTGTCCACCGTTAGTCAGAACGGATGCTGGAGTTGATAACTCCAAAACTTTTTCTCCACTCATGGTTAGTGGTTGGGTAAAGCCATTTATTGTCAAACTACTGTGTTGTCTCTTTTTAAATCATAATGACAAACCAAATCATCCAAATGACCTTGATCAAAAGTTCACATATCCTGGTGATTTTGTCTGAAATGCACAGAAGTTGACACAGATGGGGTTGAATGGCTACTCGAGGTAACATCCTCACCTGTGACCTGTTTGCTTGTAATCAATGTGTGCACAAAAGCTGAGTGAGTTTCTGGGATCCAGACAGACTTTTTCAAACTTACGTTTCTGGAATGTGAGTTATAGGTAAAGCAAAAGAATTGTCAACGGATCTACGGGAAAAGGTAACTGAACTGTAAAAAACAGGAAAGGGATACAAAAAGATATCCAAGGAATTTATAATGCTAGTCAGCTGCATTCAAACTGTGATTAACAAATGGAAAATCAGGGGCTCTGTAAAAACAAACCATAGTCAGGTAGACCAACACAAATGTCATCCACAACTGCCAGGAAAATTGTTTGGGATACAAAGAAAAACAGAACTCTCTGAAAACTAGCGGTGTGGCTGTTTCATGATGCACAATAAGGAGGCACTTGAAGAAAAATGGGCTGCATGGTCGAGTTTCCTGAAGAAAGCCATTATTCCACAAATGCCACAAGTAATGTATCTCGCCTACAATACACAAAACAGCACAAAGACAAGCCTCAAAACTTCTGGAACAAGGTAATTTGGAGTGATGAGACCAAAATTTAAGTTTTTGGCCATAACCATAAACGTTACATTTGGAGAGAGGTCAACAAGGCCTATGATGAAAGGAACACAATTCCTACTTTAAAGTACGGAGGTGGATCATTGATGTTTTGGGTGCAGAAGGGCGTAGAGGTCCTTCATCTGTGTCTACTCCACAAGTGTGAATTGCATCATGTCCATACTGCATTGTGCCAGCCTATGCAAAATGTCATACTACACGTCTGGGTGCTTCTGTGACAGTCACTGCAACATGCGCAGAGTTAGATTCCACGGTGTTGTCACATCACAAATCAATTGCTTAACCAGTAGGCCGAAAGATCTTTAGACCAACTTAAGTGCAATGGTGGAAGTGAGCACACAACGACAGTCGTTTCTGCAGCAGCGCATCCAGGCTTGGACAGTGGCAGAGAAATTGCTGTACCATCAGGATGAGGATGTGAGCCATGCAAGGCACGTGTGTGAGGTTGCCCTGGCGTAGGGCCGCCACCAGGTTTGCACCATTATAGCACACAGCCTTCCCTTGCTCCAGGTTCAGTGTAGACAACCATTGCTCAAACTTGGCATGGATAGCTGTCAACAGCTCTTGATCTGTATGAATGCGATCTCCAAGGCATATTAACGTAAACACTGCCTGATTGCAGTGAGCCCTGGCTGCGCAGTACGGTGGTGGGGGGATTCTTTCTGCAGTGTTGGAATTTATGTCTCATTAAGGCAGGGGTTGAGGGTGCAGGTTGAAGCCCTAGAGGAGGTGAAGGAGGCAAAAGCACTGAAGGAAGTGTTACACACAGAGGTTTGTCCTGCAAGCCCTGGTGATTCAAAGACTTGTTGTCTAGTGACACCTTGGTGTCTAGTGCTTTAGTTCTCCATCCTCTGGTGTATAGTAGTTTAGTTCTCCCAACACAAGCTGTTTAGGAGTTTAGTTCTCCAACCCCTGTTGTCTAGTAGTTTAATTCTCCATCTTACGCTGTGAAGTGGTTTAGGTAGCCAACTTTTGGTATTGTATGTAGTATTTTATTTCACCAAGTCCTGTTGTCAATAGTTTAGTTCTCCTTCTTATGGTGTATAGTGGTTTAACTGTCCATCCCAAAGTGCCCTGCAAGCCTTGGGGATTCCAAGACTTGTGGAGCAGCCCATTCCCCGCCTGCCCCACAGCCACCAGTGTCACCCAGTGGCCAGTCAGCGAGATGTAACATCCCTATCCATGCTTGCTCGTTCAGGTGTCAGTGTTGAAATGCACCCTGTCACACATAGATTATTTCAAGGAACGGGTGATGTTGTCTGCGACATGCTCGTGTAGTGCAGGCACATTTTTCTTAGAGAAGTAGTGGCAACTCGGCAACTGGTATTGGGGGACTGTGACGGCCATTAGCTTTCAGAATATATAGCTCCAAATTACAACGCATGGAATATGTCTATATACCACCCTACGATCATTACTAACTCCACGATAACCCCACACTCCTCGTTGCAGCACAATTCTATTTTTAAAAAATAAATAAATACAGGCTGATTGTACACCATTCTTCTTTTGAGGTTCACACCATCAGGGTCTTCCATCCCCTCTCCCTTAAAGTAGCGGTCATATACCAGCCTCCAGGCTCACCCAACCACTTCCTTGACCACTTTTCTGCATTGCTACTATACTTCATGTCCTCAGAATTGCCAACGCTTATCCTGGGAGACTTCAACAGCCCCACCTCCCCATCTGCATTCCAGCTTCTATCTCTGACCAACACACACAAGAGATCCACACATCTCCAGACCCAGATACTGATTGAGACACTTGGCTTCATTTTATCTGTCAAGCTATGCCCTCAGGGTAAAGATATGTGAGCAGTCATTCCCGCCCATCTCTTTTGACAGCTCACAAAACCTGGCCCTGATATGCCCAATTAACTCTCTCAGCAGTATACGTGCTGGAGCATACTTTCCTTATCTTATGTCTCCAAAGCTACCAATGTCGATGATGCATATCTCACCTCAAGGATCTGCCCGGCCGCAATATTACAATGTATATTGTTAGTTTATCGTTATTTGGAATATTTGTATTGTTGGCAGAGATTACATGGTTTTTATGATTTATTCCCATAATGAACTAGGAAACCATAAGCTAGAAAAACGGTTGTGCCCCTAAACCTCATTACAGCTGAGGTAATTTATACTCACTTCAGCATCTCCGCAAACTCTGCAAATTCTTGTGGAATATGAAAAATTCCTTGGAAATACACGTGGGTGATTATTTGTCTGCACTATATGATGTCATTCTGTTGTATTGGACATTATTGAATACTTCATAAAGAAGAATTTGAATATAATCAATATGTGCATCGGTTATTTAAATGAAGATTGGTGATTTAGGCTGATGGAGAGAGCCTGATTGGAGCAACTTTTGCAAGATGAAACTGTTGAAAAGTATATTGGGACCATCATACTGTGTAGGCGGCTTTAGAGGAAGTCTGATGGTCACCATCAGAGCTGTAAGAGAATCATCATAATGTGCAGATGGGGCTATGGGAGGACCTTCATACTAAGTGGCATGGAATGTGGGGGAACTTCATACTTTGTGGAGGTGACCATTATACTGTGTGTGGGGTACTGTGGGGGGACCATCATACTATGTGTGGGACCTGTGGGGAAACATCATATTGTATGAGGGGCTATGTAAGGGACTATCTAACTGTGTGAGGTGCTGTGGGAGACCATCACTCTGTATGGGGAGTGGGTGCATCCTACTGTATGAGGTGCTATGGTGGACATCATATTGTGTGTGGGGGCTGTGGTGGACATCATGCTCTGTGGATGCTATGGATTTCATTATACTGGGGCTGTGGAGTCATCAAACTGTGTGGGATTTGTGGGACCATTCTGAATGGAGGCCATATTCTATCTGAGAGAGAGAATAGGGCCAATTGTGCATTTGACACTCTGATCAGAGTTTGATCAGCGTAGGAGCATAGTGTACTCCAATTATCTTGGATAAGGAGAAGATGGAGAAAAAAAAAATTCTCTACATTCTCCATTCTGCGAGTGCGCGGAAATGGGACTGAACTCAGATGTCATCCAAGTACAGTCTGATATTTGCTAAGCACTCATGGACTTGCATGGCTGAGTGTGATCCAAATAGCGGATCAAATTTGGGCATGCATTTTTTTTCCTCGGAAGTAACTTTCCGAGGAAATAAATTGTATATGTCCACAGCCCCATAAGACTAAGGCCGGGCGTCACACTCGGCGTAGGGGAATACGGTCCGTTTTTTACAGGTGTAATAGGCAGATATGAATCCAAAATAGTGATCCGTATGTCATCCGTAGGCAGGGTGTGGCTGCGTATTTTACGCATGTCATCCTCCGTATGTAATCCGTATGGCATCTGTACTGCGTTTTTATCTCGCAACCTTGCAAAATGGACATAAAATGGATCCATGGGCTCAAATATTCCTGAAAGCATATATACAGTATATATATATGTGTCAGTGAGACACACATACAGTATATATATATATCTTTATATTTCATACAGCGCTAGATAGCATAAAAGCCAGTAATTCAATTGCCGGCTTTTGCTATCTCCTTATCAAACCCGACATGATATGAGACATGGTTTACGTACAGTAAACCATTTCATATCCCTTTTTTTTTGCATTTTCCTCACTAATAATGTTAGAGGTGTCTGTGTGCAAAATTTGGGGGCTCTAGCTGTTAAAATAAAGGGTTAAATCGTGTAAAAAACAGGCGTGGGCTCCTGCGCAATTTTCTCCACCAGAGTGGGAAAGCCAGTGACTAAGGGCAGATATTAGTAGCCTAGAGAGGGACCATGGTTAATGCCCCCTCCCGGCTAAAAACACCTGCCCCCAGCCACCCCCAGAAAAGGCACATCTGTAAGATGCGCCTATTCTGGCACTTAGCCTCTCTCTTCCCACTCCTGAGTAGTGGTGGGATATGGGGTAATAAAGGTATAATGTCACCTTGCTATTGTAAGGTGACATTAAGCCTGGTTAATAATGGAGAGATGTCAGAGAGACACCTATCCATTATTAATCCAATAATATTAAAGGGTTAATAATACACACACACATTAAGAATAAGTATTTTATTGAAATAAATACACACATGGGGTTGTAAAATCTTTATTATACACTTAATCCACCTGAAGACCCTCGTTCTGTAAAAGAAAAAATAGAAAAAAACAATATCCCATACCTTTCCGGCGCTCAGTCACGTCTCACGTTGTAAATCCATCTGAAGGGGTTAAATAATTTTAAAACCAGGAGCCTGCTAATGCAGCGGTGCCCTTGGCTGGAAAAACTGGGGAATGAATGGAAAGCAGCGGAACGTAGCATCGTAGACTTGCGGTGCTGTTCCCCCTGCTGGCATAAACTCATATGAACTCGAGCGTGAGAAAATATTCATATAAATTTCCACGCTCGAGTTCATATGAGTTTTTTGAACCAGTATATATGATTCAGTTTTTTCCGTGATTTAACCCTTTATTTTAAGAGCTAGAGCCCCCAAATTTTGCACACACTCTGCTAACATTATTAGTGAGGAATATGCAAAAAAAAAAAGGGATCTGAAATGGTTTACTGTATATAAACCATGTCTCATATCCTGTTGGGTTTGATAAGGAGATAGCAAAAGCCGGCAATTGAATTACCGGCTTTTATGCTATCTAGCTCTGTATTAAATCTAAATATATATATATATATATATATATATATATATATATATATATATATATATGTGTGTCTCAATTGTATATATATCTTTCCTATACTTTGTGTAGACATTTATTCGATCTATTCTATTCTAACCTGTCAGTGTGATTTTACTGTACACCGCGCTGAATTACCGGCTTTTCTATAGAACACCGATGCATATTTCTCGCAAGTCACACTGTTGGTCCGTGTGTAATCCATATTTTTCTCGCCCCATAGACTTTCATTGGCGGATTTTTTGTGCAATACGCTGACAAACGCAGCATGCTGCGATTTTCTATGCACGTAAAATTCAGCTGTGAAATATACGGCAGATAGGAGCTGCTCCATAGAGAATCATTGCGTAGTTTTTGCGCCTCTTATACGTCCTTAAAACTCTCTAGTGTGATGCCGGCCTAACATTGGTCCAAGTGTGATCCGATGTTTTGTCAGTTCACACTCAGAAGGAAAATACGCTTGTGCCCCTGTCCTTAGGCTACAATCACACAATGAAGGTTTGGTAAGTTTTGATATTGCAGATTCTCTGCAGCATTTCTGCATTAGGTAAATTATATTATATGCACTTGCAGGGAATCTGGGGAAGGGAGTAGTAAAGCATGGGCGTTTTTGCTGCTTTTTTTCTGCAGCAAAACCTGATCTTCTTGGCAGGAAGGAAGCTGCATTAAAAACGCAGGTTTAGGTGCGATCTTTTTTTCTCTTTATTCATGCTAGTGTTCTTGGATTTTCAGCAGCAAATAACGATACCTACGTTTGTTAGGTGTCAAGTTCCCACCACTGGACAGGGAAAATCCCAAACCATCTCCACTGCGGTCTCTCATTCTCCTCCAGCCTCAGTGGAGCCGGCTCAACAGAGATGTCGATCCCAGCATCTGGCTTAAGCTGATACTGTGCAAATGGTTATTGGTTCCTTTTCAGGCTCTGCCTTTGTAGCCAGCAGTGATCAGCAGCGAGCAGGCCTTTCTGGGACTATGTCCTGCTTTTCCCCTACTGAGCATGCCCACGAGTCGACCTCTCATTGGAGGTCGGGGGTCACATGCTCAGGTCCTGTAGCGGCTCCTATTGGATCACTATGAAGGTCCTGAAGAGCTACAGCTATAAAAGGTTTGCATGGCCGCACGGCCATGCGCTAGTATAAATCAGCTATTGTATGTGTGGATGTATGCCTGTTCTGGTGAAAGCTCCGAATCATTCCCATCCCTAGTGTTGATGAATGCTCGCGAATGTTGGAGCTGTCTAGTGCCTGTTAGTGCCATCCAGCACCAGGCACAATCTATAGCATCTATCAGCAGCATTAGCCAGTGTGGCACCGTGCGCAACCAGTGCGCTTACCTGTCCCTAGTTAGGGCGGTTAGTGGTGTTCACTAGAGTGGCGCTGCGCTCACCCAGTGCGCTAAGTCTATTTTAAGTTTAGTTTTCTCCTGACACCACTGTAGCGGTGTCAAGTGCTGGAGGTTTCGAGGAACTGAGTCTCGGGGCAGAGTTCTGTGACTCCTTGCTTGCGCTCTCTGTGCGGTATCGCGGCCCAGTGACGCAACAGGGTTCGCTTCCTTCATACTGGGTGAAGCTAACCCGTGTGTGTCTTCTCTTAATACCGCCATATAGTCCGTCATTACCGAGCAGCAGGTGTCTTTTCTGCACGGTGGACCCCGGACTGCGAACGCATCTTATATTGCCTCTTATTTATATTTGGTGCATTCCGCCAGTCCTAACAGCGTTTTTGCTGTGTTTTTTCAAGAGCCATTCAAGTCAGTGGGTGAAAAAAGCTGAAAAAATGCAGCAAAAATGCTGAAAGAAGTGACATGCTCTACGTCCAAAAAACGCAGCACAGCACAAAATACTGATCATACAAAAAAACAATGTGTGTGCATGAGATTTCTGAAATCTCATAGGCTTTGCTGCTACTGTAAAAAGCAGCTGAAAATTTGCATAAAAAGCGCAGCAAAAACGCCCTGTGTGAACATACCCTGAGGCTGAACTTTCACCCCAGTCCGACCCTAGTATAATAATATTACAATGTAAAAAAACTATAGAAATTTTGTATCTCCATGTTCACCTGACAGATTAGGCCATGTTCACACGTTGAGTATTTGGTCAGCTTTTTACCACAGTATTTGTAAACCGAATCCAGGAGTGGGTCATAAATGCAGAAGTCGTGCATATGTTTCTATTATAGTTTTTCTCTGATTGTTCCACTCCTGGTTCTGGGTTACAGATACTGAGGTAAAATACTGACCAAATATTGATAGTGTGAACGTGGACTAAAGATCACAGTTTAGTGGTGGCACATTGATTAGCATATCATTTGAAATGCAAAAAAAACCCAGCAGACTTAGGCCGGTTTCACACATCAGTGGCTCCGGTACGTGTGGTGTCAGTTTTCTCACGTACTGGAGACACTGACTCACGTAGACACATTAAAATTAATATGTCTCTGCACATGTCAGCGTGTTTTCACTGACCGTGTGTCCGTTTGAAAAACAAGGAGATATGTACTGTTTGTTGGAGCGCACGGATCACACGGACCCATTAAAGTCAATGGGTCCGTGTAAAACACGTACCGCACATGGATGCTGTCCATGTGCCGTCTGTGTGCCGTGCAGGAGACAGCGCTACAGTAAGCGCTGTCCCCCCAGCTTGTGGTGCTGAAGCCGCCATTCATCCCTTCTTCCCAGCAGCGTTCGCTGGAGAGAAAGAATGAAAAATCATTTTTTTGTGTGTGTGTTTAAAATAAAGATCCTTGTCACCAACCCCCTCCCACCCCCTTCATCACTGAAATGAGCGGTACCATATGACCGCTCATACAGGACGAAGCTGCGGCACTGAGAGGAAGCATCGAGGGAGCTGGGTGAGTATTTTATTTACAGCGGGCGGCGCACAGGGGGTGGGAGGGGGTATGGTGACAAGGATCTATATTTTAAACACACACAAAAAAAACCAATGATTTTTCATTCCTTCTTTCCAGCGAACGCTGCTGGGAAGTAGGAATGAATTCCGGCTTCAGCACCAGAAGCAGGGGACAGCACTTAACTCTAGCGCTGTCTCCTGCACGGTCCTTGTGGTACCCAGTCGGCACACGGGCGGCACACGGCTTCCGCACGTGTGCCACATTGATGTGCCACGTGACCACACGAACACGGACACGGATAACTCCGGTACCGATTTTTCCGGTACTGGAATTATCTGGATGTGTGGGACAGGCCTTATACTGTTTTGACTATATTCCTGCCCATAAAGAGTTAATAAAAGTTTGCTAATACGCTACATGTACAACAAAGAGGTTTCCCCCTATAAAAAAAAACGATGGGCTGTCATAAAGGACAAAACTGCCTATGACACTAAAGGGTTAAATACGCAAGGTAATTTCAAAATAATCGAAATATATGCACTATTAAACATGAAAAGAATAATGTTTGTTCGACAAGGGAAATACCAACAATATTAATGATATTAAGATCCAGTATATTCCACGTGCCTATGAAGCATAATC
Source organism: Ranitomeya variabilis (assembly GCF_051348905.1). Classification (NCBI taxonomy): domain Eukaryota; kingdom Metazoa; phylum Chordata; class Amphibia; order Anura; family Dendrobatidae; genus Ranitomeya; species Ranitomeya variabilis. The sequence goes on along the minus strand of NC_135232.1, from coordinate 434,779,795 downwards.
CATAGTCACCAGTGCGGATCTGATAATAAATACATAATACTGGGAAACATTGCATAACGTACATTTGTAGTAACCTGGATTGCTGGATCCACATAAGTGGATCTCGTTGTTCAGTGAGCATTAGTCTTTTATTATGATTTCATGCCCTATAATGGTTCCCAATAAGCGCTAGTTATGCACTAGACACTTTGTGCCTGATTCATTAATACTGGGGTTTTGTGCGCTGGTCTTAATGAGGGTGTTCAGGAGTTAGATGCCCCAAATTCATTTATTCATCTTATCACTGGTGTGCGCCTCTGTGCAGCATACATTGTTCTCTATACATGATGCCCATTTTTTTTATTTTCAGACTACCTTGAGCATTAAATATCTTAACTTCACAATGCATTGTAGTTTTTGATAATAATCCTCTTTAAATGAAATGACTTTTTGATAACCGAAAGTTTGATTTTATGACATTTATTTAATACTAAAGATATTGTATTCATTGTGTAATAACACAACCCACCACAAGATGGCGACAATAGTTCTGATATAATCTGTGTGCCGAAGTAGAATGCCATAAATGAATGGTTTTCAACATGACGTGAGAAATAAGAGAACAAAATCTAATAACTATGAAACTAGTTATATGTCAAAAGTTAAAGGAGTTATCCGTGACTATTTTTTTTTCTTATGAGCCTAAGAACTTACAGGTTTCTTAACCACCTTCCTGTTATGTCCAACATCGACCTCTGCCAGCTCAGAGCTGTCACAGACTTCTAGATTTGAAACAGAGATTAGTTGAGCGCAGGTACATCCGACGTTCTAATACAAAGGCTTACAATCGTGCCAAACACACAACTCGACATCAAGCTCTGTATGGCACTAAACCTTCTAAATCTAACCAATTGGTTAGATATATTACACAATACCATGGGCAAACTGATGTAATGCGGTTCTATGGCCAAATCGTGGGCAGTCCTTAAAGTAGACCCAATTTTATCCCAATATATTGGTGAAAACCCCAATATTACGTATGGGAGATATAGAAATCTAAGGGATTATCTTGTGAAGAGTCATCATTATATCCATAATCCAGTTTCTTCTTCTTTTTTAACATGTGCTAACTTACCATTGGGTTGTAGATCGTGTGGTACATGCGTGGCATGTCCCAATAATAGTGAGGGATCAAACTTTTTCTAACTCGAAAGGGACAACCACATATAAAATTAAACATGTTATAACTTGTACATCCAAGGCTGTGATTTATTATTCTACATGTCCATGCTCTATGATTTACGTGGGTATGACAATCCGCCAGTATAAAGTTTGTGTCCCTGAACATGTTCTAGGGATACAAGCTGCAAAGGAAAGAGAGGGCATTTCCTCATTAAAAACTATCCCTAAGCACTTTAAAATTCATCATAATTGTGATACCTCCCTTTTGAAGGTGATTGGTATTGACATGATTGAACTAAATGAAAGTGGAGGGGAAATAAGTATACCTTTAGCAAGGATGGAGACAAAATGGATTTGGACATTAGACACTGTGTCCCCTAATGGATTAAATGAAAATTTGAGTTTTGCCCTCTTCTTGTAAACCACCTTTTAGTAATTTTTAATCATTTTAGCTATTGTAAAGTCTTGTTTTTTAGTCCTGTATTTTAATTATTTTTTATTTTTAGGATTCATTTTATATACCTACATACAGTGCCGTGATTCCGAGATGTCTGCCCTTCTTGCTGTTCAACCATTAAAGGTATATTATCCTTATATTATATTCCTCGTGCCTTCCTCTCATGCACTTTGTACTTTGATTGTGGCACTGCAATACAATTGCTATTTGATATATTTATACACCAATCACATTTAATTGTGTTTTATATTAGCGCATGCACTTTTAAGTGATTATTAACATTGGAACATTTTTTCTAATTAATTTGCTTACATATTGCATACATTGTTTTTTTTTGCTTTTGCACTAGAGGAATATTCTATAATTATTACGGTACTTATTCATTTTAATATTATGCAATTGGGTTTGCCTTTTTCTATCTGGTTTTTATATACAGTATACTGCTCAAAAAAATAAAGGGAACACTAAAATCCCACATCCTAGATAGCACTGAATGAAATATTCCAGTTGTAAATCTTTATTCATTACATAGTGCAATGTGTTGAGAACAATAAAACCTAAAAATTATCAACGTACATCACAACTAATATCCGAGGGAGGTCTGGAGTTGGAATGATGCTCAGTAGTGTGTGTGGCCTCCACGTGCCTATAAGACCTCCCTACAACGCCTTGGCATGCTCCTGATAAGGCGGCAGATGGTCTCCTGAGGGATCTCCTCCCAGACCTGGACTAAAGCATGTGCAAACTCCTGGTCAGTCTGTGGTGCAACTTGACATTGGTGAATGGTGCGAGATATAATGTCCCAGATGTGTTCAATCGGATTCAGGGCTGGGGAACGGGCGGGCCATTTCATAGCTTCAATGCCTTCATCTTGCAGGAACTGCTGACACTCCAGCCACATGAGGTCTGGCATTGTCCTGCATTAGGAGGAACCCAGGATCTCATCTTGGTACCTAATGGCAGTCAGGCTACCTCTGGCGAGCACATGGAGGGCTGTGCGGCCCTCCAAAGAAATACCACCCCACACCCTTACTGACCCACTGCCAAACCAACCGGTCATGCTGAAGGATGTTGCAGGCAGCAGATCGCTCTCCACAGCGTCTCCAGACTCTATCACGTCTGTCACATGTGCTCAGTGTGAACCTGCTTTCATCTGTGAAGAGCACAGGGTGCCAGTGGCGAATTTGCCAATCCTGGTGTTCTGTGGCAAATGACAAGTGTCCTGCACGGTGTTGGGCAGTGAGCACAACCCCCATCTGTGGACGTCAGGCACTCAGACCAGCCTCATGAAGTAGGTTTCTAACCATTTGTTCAGACACATGCACATTTGTGGCCTGCTTGAGGTCATTTTGCAGGGCTCTGGCAGTGCTCCTCCTGTTCCTCCTTGCACAAAGGCTGGGGTAGCATTCCTGCTGCTGGGTTGCTGCCCTCCTTCTGCCCCCTCCACATCTCCTGGTGTACTGGCCTGTCTCCTGGTAGCGCCTCCAGCCTCTGAACATTATGCTGACAGACACAGCAAACCTTCTTGCCACAGCTCGCATTGATGTGCCATCCTGGATGAGCTGCAGTACTTAAGCCACTTGTGTGAGTTTTAGAGTCAGTCTCATGCTACCATGAGTGTGAAAGCACAACCAACATTTAAAAGTGACCAAAACATCAGCCAGAAAGCCTTGGTACTGAGATGTGGTCTGTGGTCCCCACCTGCAGAACCACTCCTTTATTGAGGGTGTCTTGATAATTGCCAATAATTTCCATCTGTTTTCTATTCCATTTGCACAACAGCTTGTGAAATTGATTGTCAAACAGTGTTGTTTCCTAAGTGGACAGTTTGATTTCACAGAAGTTTAATTTACTTGGAGTTATATTCTGTTGTTTAAGTGTTCACTTTATTTTTTTTGAGCAGTGTATATCTAATTCATTAACGGTATATTCTTTGTCCTGATACGCGCACATTGTTTTTTTTATATATAATACTTCTGCCACTTTTATCTAATAAAGGCATTTTTCATTTTATTTTCTGCTTGGTATTATTTGGCAATCCATGGTATCGGTCGTTTTGATTGGTTCTTTACCTTCAGTGGTTATCACTTTTTTCACAGAGCACCAATGGCGATTTACTAGTTGTTTTTGGATACTCTTAAACATATATATTTTTTATCTACAGTTATATGAAAAAGTTTGGGCACCCTTATTAATCTTAAGCTTAATGTTTTATAAAAATTGTTTTTTTTGCAACAGCTATTTCAGTTTCATATATCTAATAACTGTTGGACACAGTAATGTTTCTGCCTTGAAATGAGGTTTATTGTACTAACAGAAATTGTGCAATCTGCATTCAAACACAATTTGACAGGTGCATAAGTATGGGCACCCTTATCATTTTCTTGTTTTAAATACTCCTACCTACTTTTTACTGACTTACTAAAGCACTTCTTTTGGTTTTGTAACCTCATTGAGCTTTGAACTTCATAGCCAGGTGTATGCAATCATGAGAAAAGCTACTTAAAGTGGCCACTTGCAAGTTGTTCTCCTGTTTGAATCTCCTCTGAAGAGTGGCATCATGGGCTCCTCAAAACAACTGTCAAATGATCTGAAAACAAAGATTATTCAACATAGTTGTTCAGGGGAAGGATACAAAAAGCTGTCTCAGAGATTTAACGTGTCAATTTCCACTGTGAGGAACATAGTAAGGAAATGGAAGAACACAGGTACAGTTCTTGTTAAGGCCAGAAGTGGCAGGCCAAGAAAAACATCAGAAAGGCAGAGAAGAAGAATGGTGAGATCAGTCAAGGACAATCCTCAGACCACCTCCAGAGAGCTGCAGCATCAACTTGCTGCAGATGGTGTCACTGTGCATCGGTCAACTATACAACGCACTTTGCACAAGGAGAAGCTGTATGGGAGAGTGATGCGAAAGAAGCCGTTTCTGCAAGCACGCCACAAACAGAGTCGGCTGAGGTATGCAAAAGCACATTTGGAGAAGCCAATTTCTTTTTGGAAGAAGGTCCTGTGGACTGATGAAACCAAGATTGAGTTGTTTGGTCATACAAAAAGGCGTTATGCATGGCGGCAAAAAAACACAGTGCGTTGTATAGTTGACAGATGCACAGTGACACCATCTGCAGCAAGTTGATGCTGCAGCTCTCTGGAGGTGGTCTGAGGATTGTCCTTGACTGATCTCACCATTCTTCTTCTCTGCCTTTCTGATGTTTTTCTTGGCCTGCCACTTCTGGCCTTAACAAGAACTGTACCTGTGTTCTTCCATTTCCTTACTATGTTCCTCACAGTGGAAATTGACAGGTTAAATCTCTGAGACAGCTTTTTGTATCCTTCCCCTGAACAACTATGTTGAATAATCTTTGTTTTCAGATCATTTGACAGTTGTTTTGAGGAGCCCATGATGCCACTCTTCAGAGGAGATTCAAACAGGAGAACAACTTGCAAGTGGCCACTTTAAGTACCTTTTCTCATGATTGCATACACCTGGCTATGAAGTTCAAAGCTCAATGAGGATACAAAACCAAAAGAAGTGCTTTAGTAAGTCAGTAAAAAGTAGGTAGGAGTATTTAAAACAAGAAAATGATAAGGGTGCCCATACTTATGCACCTGTCAAATTTTGTTTGAATGCAGATTGCACATTTTCTGTTAGTACAATAAACCTCATTTCAAGGCAGAAACATTACTGTGTCCAACAGTTATTAGATATATGAAACTGAAATAGCTGTTGCAAAAAAAACAATTTTTATAAAACATTAAGCTTAAGATTAATAGGGGTGCCCAAACTTTTTCATATAACTGTTAGTACACACATATCTTTAGTTAGTACTACACTTACCTGTTATATATATATATATATATATCGAATAAAAAAAGGAAAACAGCACAAAAAAACTGAAAAAGTCAACTTTATTGCCCAAATGGCGTGGCAACGTTTCAGATGTAATATCCTTTCTCAAGCAGAAACGTTGCCACGCCATTTGGGCAATAAAGTCCACTTTTTTCAGTTTTTTTGTGCTGTTTTCCTTTTTTTATTCCTATTATTGGAAACCATTTGACTACTGGTTGGGAAAGCTTTGCATGACGCGTGAGGTAATATCAGATGCTGTTCCAACTCTTTTCATTATATATATATATATATATATATATATATATATATATATATATATATATATATATATATATATATTATTGTCTCAGGTGTCTCTGTTGTTTTAATTCTGCCAGTGATTCTGTGGCTTCTGGTGATGTTGGAGTTGACAGAAGAGTTGCTTCTCTTTTGCTCTATTGACGGTGCATTATTGCTAATGTCATGTTGATTGACAGCCGGTTCCATGCTGCCTAACTGTTGGGAGCCGGATGTCAATCAACATGACATTGGCAGTCACACCTGTCAGCAGAGCAGTCCAGAAGAAGAATAGCCTCTCTTGATGACATGCAGAATATGGGGCAGGTACAGTCCTTTACCGCTCTGAGCTGGCACCGAGCAGAGCTGACAAGTAGTTAGCAACTACCTGCCTGTCATCTCTTAGCCCCATGAGAAAAAAATAAAATAGTCCCGGATAACCCCTTTAAGTTTAAAATACATGCCAGTATATGATTATACATATTTGATTGTGTAATGACACCATCCACCACAAGGTGGAGTTAACAGTTCAATAAAAAAGCTGCATAAACCTGATAAGGTCTAATTCAGCTGTGAAAAAAAAAACATGGAACAAAACATCTTACAGAAACTGACTAATGAATATCTATCATTAGGATAGATAGCTAGAGATAGATACAGTACAGAGCAAAAGTTTGGACACACCTTCTCATTTAAAGATTTTTCTGTATTTTCATGACTCTGAGAATGCCAAGAGTGTGCAAAGCAGTCATCAAAGCAAAAGGTGGCTACTTTGAAGAACCTGGAATATAAGACATAATTTCAGTTGTTTCACACTTTTTTGTAAAGTATATAATTCCACATGTGTTAATTCATAGTTTTGATGCCTTCAGTGTGAATTTACAATTTTCATAGTCATGAAAATACAGAAAAATCTTTAAATGAGGAGTGTCCAAACTTTTGCTTTGTACTGTATATAGATGGGAAGATAGATATTAACCCATTCATGAACTTGGGATTTTCCGTTTTTCCGTGTTCGTTTTTCACTCCCCTCCTTCCCAGAGCCATAACTTTTTTATTTTTCTGTCAATTTGGCCATGTGAGGGCTTATTTTTTGCGGGACGAGTTGTACTTTTGAACGACATCATTAGTTTTAGCATGTGGTGTACTAGAAAACGGGAAAACAATTCCAAGTGCGGTGAAATTGCAGAAAAAGTGCAATCCCACACTTGTTTTTTGCTTGGCTTTTATGCTAGGTTCACTAAATGCTAAAACTGACCTGCTATTTTGATTCTCCAGGTCAGTACGAGTTCATAGACACCTAACATGTCTAGGTTATTTTTTATCTAAGTGGTGAAAAAAAATTCCAAACTTTGCTAAGAAAAAAAAAATTGTGCCATTTTCCGATACCCGTAGCGTCTCCATTTTTCATGATCTGGGGTCGGTTGAGGGCTTATTTTTTGCGTGCTGAGCTGGCGTTTTTAATGATACCATTTCAGTGCAGATATGTTCTTTTAATCGCCCGTTATTGCATTTTAATGCAATGTCGCGGCGAACAAAAAAACGTAATTCTGGCGTTTCTAATTTTTTTCTCGCTATGCTGTTTAGCGATCAGGTTAATGCTTTTTTTTATTGATAGATCTGAGTGTGGTGATACCAAATATGTGTAGATTTGATTTTTTTATTGATTTATTTTGAATGGTGCGAAAGGGGGGTGATTTAAACTTTTATATTTTTTTTACTTTTTCACATTTTTTTTATTTTTTCTTTTACTTTTGCCATGCTTCAATAGCCTCCATATTAGGCTAGAAGCTGGCACAACTCGATCGTCTCTGCTATGCAGCAGAAATGCAGGTGTGCTATGAGCGCCGACCACAGGGGGGCGCTCACAGCTACCGGGGATCAGTAACCATAGAGGTCTCAAGGACCTCTATGGTTACTATACAGAAGCATCGCTGATCCCCGATCATGTGACAGGGGTCAGCGATGCGCCTATTTCTGGCCGCCCAGCCAGAAGCGCCGGTTAAGTGCCGCTGTCAGTGTTTGACAGCGGCATGTAACTAGTTAATAGAAGCGGGTGAATCGCGATTTCACCCGCTGCTATTGCGGGCACATTTCAGCTGTTTAAAACAGCTGACATGTCCCGGCTTTGAAGCGGGCTCACCGCCGGAGCCTGCATCAAAGCGGGGGTTCTGACCTCGGACGTACTATCCCATCTGAGGTCAGAAAGGGGTTAAATAGATAGATGATAGATAATAGATATTGTGATAAAGTCACAGGTAAAGTGCTGGAGGGGACAAATGTTTCACTGCGCTTAATGATGTCAGTGATATAAAACCCAGAGATTTTCCTCCTGCACACTAAGTGTGGTTAAGGGTTAAAAGCAATTATGTATAATGGGCTGAGTTTAATGTGGACATCCATAGAGCTGGTGGGAGGATGTCCACCTTATCTCTGGAGTGCCCCCGTAGGGCCGTGGGGTACTCAGTACCGGGTCCTTTGGTTCTCAAGGGGATGTCACGGTGGCTGACCCGGTCTATGGCCCTCGGGAGGTCCGTTGTAAAAGGGAAAGGTCTTTAAAGGGATAATGTTTGTGACGCCACCTGTGGTATTCGGTCAGGATGACCGACGCTGCTTTAAGGGGTCCGCTGGGGTGATGTTATGGCAGCTAGATGAAGTATGTCCCCAGGGCTTCCCAGTATGTAGATTGTGGATGGTGATTGGTGTAAGGCGCAGTGAAGAACGATGACACAAGGTTGCAGTCTCTTTACCTTTACTCAAGGCTTCAGCATCCACAGTCCAGAGCACCAGATCACAGGGCAGGCAGAGTCCGACTGGTTTGGAGGCAAATCTAGAGTCCTCTTATCCAGGTGGAAATCAGTAGCCTTCCTCTAGCGCCTGGGTGTTGTAGTACCTTACTGCTGAGCCTCTCATAAAGTCCTCACAACTGTTGTAGATGTTCTAGATGTTATGTCTCTTTCTCTCTGTCCCCCAGATGGATAGGACAAACCCGTATGACTGGTGGCCTGAGGCTTTTTACAAGGACTCTAGTATGCCCCGGCCCCCACGAGTTGCCACCGTGCCTCCTGGGTATAGGGCAGATCAGTAACTTGAAATTAGCTGTCCTGCCAGTCTCTGGAGCAAGGCATAAAGGACTGTTGCTCCCTTGGTTTTCTGGCTACTGGATCCTGCGCCTCAGAACGAGGCAGCCTGTGCAGGGCAGAACTCCTTCTGGTTTCCTCTCCTTTTGCTAAGACTTCGTTTCTCACCCTCTACAATACAGTTCTCTGTTCGTGTCTCTTTCTTAGGATGCTGCCACACGTGGGGCAGGCGCAGCTCCGTGGCCTTCCGTCTAGGCCTCTGACACGATCCCACCCCTGTCAGGGACCAACTACCTCAGTGGAGCTTAAATAGCAACTCACTGGGAGAAGCCCAGACAGCTTCTGACTAACTTCCTATCCAGACCACCAGTTTTACCTAATTGTGAAGATTGCCCTAATAAATAGGAGCATAGCTCCCCCTGGTGGACTGGAGTATGAATTGTGTTGCATGTTTGTGATACCTGGTAATGAGATCTCCTTTATTGCCTTCAAACGTAACATCACTCCCCCCTAGAGGAGAATGATATTACTGCAACGACCAGGACCTGGGGCGCTGCATCTCCACCCCAGGGTGTGGTCTATGGCTTAAGTATCTGGCCTCCATAAGCAGCAGTGTCTGGAGAGGAACACTCCAGAGAAGTGGTTGTGCTGTAACCAACCTAAACAGTATGCGTTCTGCTAGTGGTAAGTGGGAGGAACTCCTCTCTCAGAAGGACTGTGCTTGCTGTTACTGTTTTGTTTTCCTGTTTTGCCCAGAGGGCTGTGTTTGCTTTACTACATCTTGGCCACATATAATAAACCAAAGGAAGTTCTTAGAGACAGTATTCTCATGTCTACCTCCGCGAACAGCCAAGTAAGCCAATCTACCACAATAGATACAGTAGTTAGATACATAGATAAGATAGATAAGAGATAGATAAATAGATACCGTAGATATGAGATAGATAGATATGAGATAGATAGATATGAGATAGATAGATATGAGATAGATAGGTAGATATGAGATAGATAGATAGATAGATACTAACCTACCTTTGCCTGACATTGCCATCTCCGTGTGTGGTTCAATCATTACTCCAAAGCAACATGCCCGCTGCCTTCGGGTCATCCTTGATTCCGAGCTTTCATTCACCCCCCACATCCGATCACTGGCTCGCTCTTCTTATCTGCATCTCAAAAACATTTCTAGAATTCGCCCTTTTCTTACTTTCGACTCTGCAAAAACTCTTACTGTTTCTCTTATTCATTCCCGTCTGGACTATTGTAACTCTCTACTAATCGGCCTCCCTCTTACCAAACTCTCCCCGCTCCAATCTGTCCTGAATGCTGCTGCCAGGATCATATTCCTCACCAACCGTTACACCGATGCCTCTACCTTGTGCCAGTCATTACACTGGCTACCCATCCACTCCAGAATCCAGTACAAAACTACTACCCTCATCCACAAAGCACTCCATGGCTCAGCACCACCCTACATCTCCTCTCTGGTCTCAGTCTACCACCCTACCCGTGCCCTCCGCTCCACTAATGACCTCAGGTTAGCATCCTCAATAATCAGAACCTCCCACTCCCGTCTCCAAGACTTTACACGTGCTGCGCCGATTCTTTGGAATGCACTACCTAGGTTAATACGATTAATCCCCAATCCCCACAGTTTTAAGCGTGCCCTAAAAACGCAATTTTTCAGACTGGCCTACCGCCTCAACGCATTAACCTAACTATCCCTGTGTGGCCTATTAAAAATAGAAAAAAAAACAAAACACATAATCATGTTCCTCGCATCATGTTCTCATACACTTTATGCAGTTAATAGCCCTCTGTGTCTGTACTGCTACATACTTAGGCAGTTAACTGGTTCATGCAGCTTTACATGAACACCCGAGCCTTACACTATGGCTGGTCCAAATAACTAAAGCAATTGTTACCATCCACCTCTCGTGTCTCCCCTTTTCCTCATAGTTTGTAAGCTTGCGAGCAGGGCCCTCATTCCTCCTGGTATCTATTTTGAACTGTGATTTCTGTTATGCTGTAATGTCTATTGTCTGTACAAGTCCCCTCTATAAGTTGTAAAGCGCTGCGGAATATGTTGGCGCTATATAAATAAAAATTATTATTATTATTATAGGTAGGTATGAGATATATAGATAGATATGAGATAGATAGATAGCAAGCCATATTAAAAACATGAAAAGCCTTACGTTTTTTCAGGTGCATAAACAGCACCCTTAGGCATAGGCTTGCTGTGCCTGAATAAAGTTTTTTTTTTTTCATTTTTTCATTAGTGGTGTGCCGCTATCTTCTCATTTTTTCATATAGATAATAGACAGATATAGATAGATAATAGATGAATAATAGATAGATATGAGATAGATAATAGATACCGTAGATATATAGATGGATAGATGTGGGATAGATAGATATGAGATAGATAGATATGAGATAGATAGATGATAGATAGATAGATAGATAGATAGATAGATAGATAGATTTGAAGATTTTATGAAGGCAGTTTGGCAATAAACATAAATGCAAAGTATCATTAAATAGTTAATCAAGTGGCAATCTACCTGCCAAAAATACATAATTGCCTTGTAGACACATGTTGCTAATTTGATTTCAGTAAGTAATTAATAAACTGTAGTAAATTAATCTATGCCATGGGATAATATAAATATTGTTCCAGTCTTTGCTGATGTCATAAAATACCGCTTCAGAGCTGACTGCTTTTTTTCCTATATATTTCCTACAAATACCTGGTGAAAATACCTATTACATAATAAATTGTCCCCATCATTAATTGGGCCGGCAAATCTGTGGTTAAAGTGTGCAGAGGGGCTGAAATAAATCAAGAAATGTATTAAATAAATTTAAGAAAAAAACAAATTTTTCAATCTTTAAAATGTGATACATGTCAACTAGCAGTCCTTGTTATTTTAGACATATTGTAGTTCTGTAGAAATGTCCTGCAATGCGTCTCTGGGGAATTGTACAGCTACAGTTAATATATTCATTCCAATTAACACAAGACAACACAACAGGATCTCCTTGTTTTACCACTAGCATGTAGCTAATGGTTTTCCCTCTGCAACTTATTTGCAATAAGCGGTGACCATGGTCTAATTATTCCTCCTGAGAAGATATAGGGATTGCCACTAACCAACATCAAGGGACCTTGAAAGATTCTCAAATGTCTGAAATTTCCTTTGTGAACGATATTCTAATATAGAACCATATTATGCTATGTGTTGTTATTTTAAGTCACATGTGCTAAAATAACATTTTACATTGATTTTGGAAATTATAGAGACATCTGATAATATTGAGTAGTTCATACTCCTAAGAATTTTTTACTAATCAGGCCTAATAATTATGTTTTACTAATTCGGATAACTGACTACATATACAACATGATAAATTTGGCATTTTAAAAGATTTTTTTTTTTTTAAACTTGTAGGCAAAAAATACAAAAATAAATTAGTACTAAACCACCATTTGCTGTAATATATTTCCAAAATGCATGCTAGGCCTCTTTTGTCCTAATGATAAAAATATCCTGAGAAATGTGTAGGAATTGCAACCATTTTTCTACAAAGCCTTCTCATTTCAGGGGCTCAAAAGTAATTGAACAAATTACCTTTACCATTACCAGCACTGTAAGCCCTGCCCACCAGCACTGTAAGCCCCACCCAAGCGAATTGAGAGCCCCACCCACTCCCCCACCTGTCAGTTTCCACAGCTGGGAAGTGAGGTAGACTCTGATGTGACATCACAGGAAGCAGGAAATTTTCATTAAGAGATCATGTGACCAGAATCTCAGGTTACAGCAGGGCTTGACAAAGCACGGTATTCAGCGAAGTGCTTATCTATAGCAGTTAGTTCACCGGAAAGGGACATGTAAAGTAGCGACAAACCCTTTCATGTTCCCTCCAACATACAGTCCCATGTGCAAAACATCACCTCTACCTTCAGCCTCCTTCAATTTAAAGTCCTAGTGAACACATCACTCTCCACCTTTCAACACCCTCTGATATGCAGTCCTATGTAAAGCAACATCACTTCCCATCTTTCAGCCCCCTCTAATGTACATTGATAATTAAGTAACATCACTCCTTTCCCTTCAGCTTCCTCCAACATTCAGTATAATGTAAACATCACATACTAATAGAGATTTTCACGATAATGTGAATATGCCATGTTTTGAGTATATACCTCAAAGGTCCATGGCTTTTCAGACACACGCTGTGGGCTTTTCCGACCCCCCTGTCCACTCTGTCTAGAAAGCTCTGCTCTCTTAGCCTGCAGGCAACTCCCTCCCCCCTGCTATATAATTGTAATCGGAGACCAGTGTGCCAGCAAGAGGAATTTATATGGCTCTGTGCTGAGAAAGCCAGTCTCTGTGTAAACCCCTCATTCCCCCTCCGTAAGCGGATTTCTCCGTAAGCGGGTCATGCATCTACGCTGTGTTTATACTTAAAAAAACCCTTGATATGGTGAACATCTTGATCATTGTGTCGTTCTCATATGAGGCTCATACAGCGAGTTATGTATAGAAATGGTTTTTCATAACTCTAAGAAAAGATTATGGACTCTGAGTGAGGTCACCACAGGTGGAGTGCCTTGGTTTTGGGCTGGGAGATAAGAGAGTGAGGCATCAGTCTTCCATCATCTTAGTCCTGGGTCTAGCTGTGAGTCAGGGGTGTGATGCACCTAGATGTGTGTCCCTCCCCCATAGGACACGGTCAGCCCTGAGATGAAATGATATGAACGAAATGTAAGTGTTTTTTCAACTTTAATCCCATTTAATTTGTAACTGTACTGAACATACGATACTTGTCTTCTTTATAATGTCTTTTTATACTACTGTAAACACTGCCTACCTTTTTGGAGTAAAATATATAAAATTACTAGCTTTGTCTCTCCTTGCTCTATAACGAACTGTCACGTGCTCTGAAGTGAATTACGCTACTAATCTGGGTTGGCTCTGGACCCATTATTAAGTAAGGAATCGGAGCTGATGGCAGCGGATTTGTCCTGTGTGTTTGGGAGGCTTTGTAGTGACGGTGGCAATGATAATTATTGTTCCTGCCTGAGTGGGAGTAGTTATATCGCCCTCGCTGCAGTGTGTCCATTAGCCAGTACAAAGAAAGGCAGCCTTTCTGGCAACTAATTATCCTATGTGCAGTACCCTTACTGACCTGAGGGTAAAGGGGGGCAACAGGGAGCTGCAAGTTCCAAACTGGAACTGGGAAGTGGGATATAGATAAATCCCATTCAGAAAGGAACCAGGGGTAACCAAACAACCTCGGTTCATGACAAATTGGTGAGAGTGGTGGGGAAGATAAGGGTATCCTCCCCGTGAACCGTGACAGAGATGATCAAAATGATTTGAAGCAGATGAGTTTAAATATAAAATACAATTTCTGCAAATCACCGAAACATGACACCCACCTTTTTACGCTTTGCATATGATTAAATCAGACAGCTGACATGACCTCAGGCACACCTACAAGGACTTCCCCATAATGCCTTTCAGTTATCACATCACATTGTATAGCACAGACAATCAGGAGGAACACATCCTACATAAAAGCTTAGGCTAGTTTCACACTTGCGTTTTTGTCTGCATGCGTTTTTAAAAAAAACGCATGTGTGAAAAACGCATGTAAACGCGGTAAAACGCATGCGTTTTTTAGACGCATGCGTTTTTATAGAAAAACACAAGAAAACACAAGAAAACACAAGAAAAAACAAGAAAAAACAAGAAAACCCTAACCCTACCCCTAACCCTAACCCTAAACGTGACTGAAATACGTGGCACTGAAATACGTGCAACTGAAATACGTGGTACTTAAATACGTGGCACTTTAATACGTGGCACGTGGCACTTAAATACGTGGCACGTGGCACTTAAATACGTGGCACGTGGCACTTAAATACGTGGCACGTGGCACTTAAATACGTGGCACGTGGCATACGTGGCACTGAAATACGTGGCACGTGGCACTGAAATACGTGGCACGTGGCACTTAAATACGTGGCACGTGGCACTTATATATGTGGCACGTGGCACTTATATATGTGGCACGTGGCACTTATATATGTGGCACGTGGCACTTATATATGTGGCACGTGGCACTTAAATACGTGGCACGTGGCATACGTGGCACTGAAATACGTGATACGTGGCACTTAAATACGTGGCAATATGACTGTCAGAAAATGTTCATTAAACGGTTAGGGGTGAGGTTAGGGGTAGAGTTAGGGTTAGGGTTTGGATCCCTTTATCACCTTGATGGTGGTGGGTGACTTTTTAGTGTGTTTTCTGGTTTTTTTCTATAAAAACGCATGCGTTTTTAGCGCAAACAAACGCATGTGCTTAAAAACGCATGCGTTTACATAGACAGCAATGCATTTTTTTGCCGCGAAAAAACGCATGCGTTTTTTCGCGGCAAAAAAACGCGCAAGAAAATACTGCAGGTAGCATTTTTGAAAATGAACGCATGCAGTCAAAAAACGCATGCGTTTGAAAACGCGACCAAACGCATGTGCAAAAAAACGCATGCGTTTTCAATGTTAAATATAGGGAAAAAAAACGCATGCGTTTTTTGTGCAAAAAACGCTGCAGACAAAAACGCAAGTGTGAAAGCAGCCTTAGGAAGGGAATGGAACAGCCATTTTAGTATAGTGAGAATATCTCATTATGTTGTGAAAAGATATAAAAGCTCACAGCTCAGCATTAGAGATAAGAAGAGAAAGCCTAAACATTTGGATAAATATTAAAGACAGTAATCTGTTGTATAATAGCTTTGCTGAAAAAGATGAGCGCGCTAGTTTCGGAATAATACGGAGATTTTATTGATAGGGGAAAGATATGAGTGAAGCCAGTTGCTTTGCTAGACTCAATGTGGTATAGCTGGCAATTGACCTGTTTTATTTGAATTACGATTATACTTTTTTTTCATTCAATGCACTATAAAGTAGAATCAAGACAGCACAAAAGTTAGAGAAAAATAAAATCTTAAATCAGTGTCAGCCAGAGACCATGTGCTTTCTTGTCACTAGGAACTGCACCAAGTTTTAGCATCTTGAGCAATCACTTTTGTAAAGGAGGGGGAATAATAGATTTTTTTTTACAAAAATACAAAACAAAAAATTTTAAAATCCAGACATTTAGCTGTAGCTGGAAAACAAAAAACTGAGCTGGACTACAAGCTGCTATACATATAAAGTGTAATAGCATGTTCACTCTGTAGCAATTTCATAGACAAGTCCAAGAATACAAACCAAAAATGAGCATATACCCTACAGCAAGTAAATCAGCAAATGTTAATAGTACATGTAAATAACATAAAAGCCATCCCACCAATATCAAGGTGCATCCATTGGGACGGTCGTAACCTGTCTAAAGTATTAACACCCTGGGCTGCCACTAGGAATTTCAGGGCCCGAAACTGGCAAACTTTTCAGGGCCCCCTTGAGACTCTGCCCAGGCTCTGCCCACAGTTCCACCTCCACCGTAGATCCAGAATCTGACTAGAGGAACCGTTGGTGAATATTGGTCTGCACTTGGACTGTGATGCATGAACCGGCCGTGGGTCTCCTGACCTGAACTCAGCAGCCTCACAGTAAGTGTGAGGATGCTGGTCAGGAGATCGGTGCCCAGTCCATGCACTGCTGTGCAAGCACAGATGGATTTCCACCTTTCAAAAATTACACTGCCATGATAATAAATATGTTTCCCAATCATATATACCCACTTGCATCGATAATTCCCCACACCCTTTCAAACCCCAAGCAAAACTTAAAAGCTACTGAATGATCCTGAGCTGCTGCCTGATGTTGTAATTGGGCATTTGGTTTTGCAGCAGGTCAGGATCATCTAGTAGCTTATACATTCTTGTTGGGGAGTGGAAGGGGGAGAGGGACGGAATGATTGTATCATGCAATCACGTACTGAAATGGTGGACAAACGAATACATGGACTTGTTAGTTACGCACACAGCCAGTGTTGCCGCCGCGCCCACCACCCAGTCAAGAAGAATCTAATGGTCGTCTCAGCTTGCCCACCGCTGCTGCCTCGGTCTGCCCACTAAATAAATGGAAACAGTGTATATTATTGCATGTATAATCACCAATTAAATACCACAAAAAATTACCTTTATTGGTATTTACTAAAAACCTATAAATTCTAGAACATAAATAGTGTTGAGCATTCCGATGCTGCAAGTATCGGGTATCGGCCGATACTTGCTGTATCGGAATTCCGATACCGGGATTCCGATACTCTTGTGGTATCGGGTATCGGGTATCGCAACAACATTAATGTTAAAATGTGTAAAAGAGAGAATTAAAATAAAAAATATCGCTATCCTCACCTCTCCGACGCAGCCGGGACTTCAGCGAGGGAAGCGGCAGCGTTGTTTGTTTAAAATTCGCGCTATTACTTGGTTACGTGAATTCCCGGCTTGTGATTGGTCAGGTCGGCCACGTTGCCGGGACGCGGACCAATCACAGCAAGCCGTGACGAAATTACGTCACGGCTTGCTGTGATTGGTCCGCGTCCCGGCAATATGGCCGCCCTGACCAATCACAAGCCGTGACGTCACGGGAGGCTGGACACGCGCCCATTTTAAAATGAGCGCGTCCAGCCTCCCGGCTTGTGATTGGTTGACCGCGGCGCAACCAATCACAAGCCGTGACGTCACGGGAGGCTGGGCACGCACCCATTTTAAAATGAGCGCGTCCAGCCTCCCGGCTTGTGATTGGTTGACCGCGGCGCAACCAATCACAAGCCGTGACATCACGGGAGGCTGGACACGCGCCCATTTTAAAATGAGCGCGTCCAGCCTCCCGGCTTGTGATTGGTTGACCGCGGCGCAACCAATCACAAGCCATGACGTCACGGGAGGCTGGACACGCGCCCATTTTAAAATGAGCGCGTCCAGCCTCCCGGCTTGTGATTGGTTGACCGCGGCGCAACCAATCACAAGCCGTGACGTCACGGGAGGCTGGACACGCGCCCATTTTAAAATGAGCGCGTGTCCAGCCTCCCGTGACGTCACGGCTTGTGATTGGTCAGGGCGGCCATATTGCCGGGACGCGGACCAATCACAGCAAGCCGTGACGTAATTTCGTCACGGCTTGCTGTGATTGGTCCGCGTCCCGGCAACATGGCCGACCTGACCAATCACAAGCCGGGAATTCACGTAACCAAGTAATAGCGCGAATTTTAAACAAACAACGCTGCCGGTTCCCTCGCTGAGGTCCCGGCTGCGTCGGACAGGTGAGTATAGCGATATTTTTTATTTTAATTCTTTCTTTTACACATTTATATGGTTCCCAGGGCCTGAAGGAGAGTTTCCTCTCCTTCAGACCCTGGGAACCATCAGGAATACCGTCCGATACCTGAGTCCCATTGACTTGTATTGGTATCGGGTATCGGTATCGGATTGGATCCGATACTTTGCCGGTATCGGCCGATACTTTCCGATACCGATACTTTCAAGTATCGGACGGTATCGCTCAACACTAAACATAAATACTCCTCAAAACATAACTCAAAGTGATTATATACATATTAACCCCTTAATCCCATATGACGTACTATCCCGTCAAGGTGACCTGGGACTTAATTCCCAGTGACGGGATAGTACGTCATAGCGATCAGCCGCGCTCACGGGGGGAGCGCGGCCGATCGCGGCCGGGTGTCAGCTGCCTATCGCAGCTGACATCCGGCACTATGTGCCAGGAGCGGTCACGGACTGCCCCCGGCATATTAACCCCTGGCACACCACGATCAAACATGATTGTGGTGTACCGGCGGTACAGGGAAGCATCGCGCAAGGAGGGGGCTCCCTGCGGGCTTCCCTGAGACGATCGGTACAAGGGAATGTACTCACCTTGTACCGAGCGTCTCCTCCCTGCAAGCCCCGGATCCAAAATGGCCGCGGGGCTGCATCCGGGTCCTGCAGGGAGTACTTCCGGGTGCCGTGCAGGCGCTGGTAAGCCTGCGGCGATGTGAGTGAGATCGCCGATCTGATAGAGTGCTATGCAAACTATCAGATCGGCGATCTGTGATGTCCCCCCCTGGGACAAAGTAAAAAAGGAAAAAAAAAAGTTTCCACGTGTGTAAAAAAAAAAAAAAAAAAAAAATAAATTCCTAAATAAAGAAGAAAAAAAAAATATTATTCCCATAAATACATTTCTTTATCTAAATAAAAAAAAAATAAATGTACACATATTTAGTATCGCCGCGTCCGTAACGACCCAACCTATAAAACTGTCCCACTAGTTAACCCCTTCAGTGAACACCGTAAGAAAAAAAAAAAAAAAAACGAGCCAAAAAACAACGCTTTATTATCATACCGCCGAGCAAAAAGTGAAATAACACATGATAAAAAAGACGCATTTAAATAACCATGGTACCACTGAAAACATCATCTTGTCCTGCAAAAAACGAGCCACCATATAGCATCATAACCAAAAAAATAAAAAAGTTATAGTCCTCAGAATAAAGCGATGCCAAAATAATTATTTTTTCTATAAAATAGCTTTTATCGTATAAAAGCGCCAAAACATAAAAAAATGATATAAATGAGATATTGCTGTAATCATACTGACCCGACGAATAAAACTGCTTTATCAATTTTACCAAGCCTGGAACGGTATAAACGCCTCCCCCAAAAGAAATTCATGAATAGCTGGTTTTTGGTCATTCTGCCTCACAAAAATCGGAATAAAAAGTGATCAAAAACTGTCACATGTCCGAAAATGTTACCAATAAAAATGTCAACTCGTCCCGCAAAAAACAAGACCTCACATGATTCTGTGGACCAAAATAGGGAAAAATTATAGGTCTCAAAATGTGGAGACGCAAAAACTTTTTTGCTATAAAAAGCGTCTTTTAGTGTGTGACAGCTGCCAATCATAAAAATCCGATATAAAAAACGCTATAAAAGTAAATCAAACCCCCCTTCATCACCCCCTTAGTTAGGGAAAAATAATAAAATTAAAAAAATGTATTTATTTCCATTTTCCCATTAGGGCTAGGGTTAGAGCTAGGGTTAGGGCTAGGGTTAGGGCTAGGATTAGGGCTAGGGTTAGGGCTAGGGTTAGGGTTAGGGCTAGGGTTAGGGTTAGGGCTAGGGTTAGGGCTAGGGTTAGGGTTAGGGCTAAAGTTAGGGTTAGGGTTGGGGCTAGGGTTGGAGCTAAAGTTAGGGTTGGGGCTAATGTTAGGGATAGGGTTGGGGCTAAAGTTAGGGTTGGGGATAAAGTTAGGGTTAGGGTTGGGGATAAAGTTAGGGTTAGGGTTTGGATTACATTTATGGTTGGGATTAGGGTTGGGATTAGGATTAGGGGTGTGTCAGGGTTAGGGGTGTGGTTAGGGTTACAGTTGGGATTAGGGTTAGGGGTGTGTTTGGATTAGTTTCAGGTAGAATTGGGGAGTTTCCACTGTTCAGGCACATCAGGGGCTCTCCAAACGCGACATGGCGTCCGATCTCAATTCCAGACAATTCTGCGTTGAAAAAGTAAAACAGTGCTCCTTCCCTTCCGAGCTCTCCCGTGCGCCCAAACAGGGGTTTACCCCAACATATGGGGCATCAGCGTACTCGGGACAAATTGGACAACAACTTTTGGGGTCCAAGTTCTCTTGTTTTCTCTTGGAAAATAAAAATTTGGGGGGCTAAAAATAATTTTTGTGGGAAAATAAGGATTTTTTATTTTCACGGCACTGCATTGTAAACTGTAGTGAAACACTTCGGGGTTCAAAGTTCTCACAACACATCTAGATAAGTTCCTTGGGAGGTCTAGTTTCCAATATGGGGTCACTTATGGGGGGTTTATACTGTTTGGGTACATCAGGGGCTCTGCAAATGCAACGTGACGCCTGCAGACCAATCATCTAAGTCTGCATTCCAAATGGCACTCCTTCCCTTCCGAGCTCTGCCATGCGCACAAACAGTGGTTCCCCCCCACATGTGGGGTATCAGCGTACTCAGGACAAATTGGATAACAACTTTTGGGGTCCAATTTATCCTGTTACCCTTGTGAAAATACAAAACTGGGGGCTAAAAAATCATTTTTCTAAAAAAAAAAGAGAATTTTTATTTTCACGGCTCTGCGTTATAAACTGTAGTGAAACACTTTGGGGTTCGAAGCTCTCAAAACACATCTAGATAAGTTCCTTGGGAGGTCTAGTTTCCAATATGGGGTCATTTGTGGGGGGTTGTACTGTTTGGGTACATCAGGGGCTCTGCAAATGCAACGTGACGCCTGCAGACCAATCCATCTAAGTCTGCATTCCAAATGGCACTCCTTCCCTTCCGAGCTCTGCCATGCACCCAAACAGTAGTTCCCCCCCACATATGGGGTATCAGCGTACTCAGGACAAATTGGACAACAACGTTTGGGGTCCAATTTATCCTGTTACCCTTGTGAAAATACAAAACTGGGGGCTAAAAATCATTTTTCTGAAAAAAAAAGAGAATTTTTATTTTCACGGCTCTGTGTTATAAACTGTAGTGAAACACTTGGGAGTTCAAAGCTCTCAAAACACATCAAGATAAGTTCCTTAGGGGGTCTACTTTCCAAAATGGTGTCACTTGTGGGGGGTTTTAATGTTTAGGCACATCAGGGGCTCTCCAAACGCGACATGATGTCCCATCTCAATTTCAGTCAATTTTGCATTGAAAAGTCAAATGGTGCTCCTTCCCTTCCGAGCTCTGCCATGCACCCAAACAATGGTTTACACCCACATATGGGGTATCAGCGTACTCAGGACAAATTGCACAACAAAATTTGGGGTCCAATTTCTTCTCTTACCCTTGGGAAAATAAAAAATTGGGGGCGAAAAATCATTTTTCTGAAAAAAAAAGGAATTTTTATTTTCACGGCTCTGCATTATAAACTTCTGTGAAGCACTTTTTGGGTCAAAGTGCTCACCACACATCTAGATAAGTTCCTTAAGTGGTCTACTTTCCAAAATGGTGTCACTTGTGGGGGGTTTTAATGTTTAGGCACATCAGGGGCTCTCCAAACGCAACATGGCGTCCCATCTCAATTCCAGTCAATTTTGCTTTGAAAAGTCAAATGGCGCTCCTTCCCTTCAGAGCTCTGCCATGCACCCAAAGAATGGTTTACACCCACATATGGGGTATCAGCGTACTCAGGACAAATTGCACAACAACATTTGGTGTCCAATTTCTTCTCTTACCCTTGGGAAAATAAAAAATTGGGGGCGAAAAGATCATTTTTGTGAAAAAATATGATTTTTTATTTTTACGGCTCTGCATTATAAACTTCTGTAAAGCACTTGGTGGGTCAAAGTGCTCACCACACATCTAGATAAGTTCCTTAAGGGGTCTATTTTCCAAAATGGTGTCACTTGTGGGGGGTTTCAATGTTTAGGCACATCAGGGGCTCTCCAAACGTAACATGGCGTCCCATCTCAATGCCAGTCAATTTTGCATTGAAAAGTCAAATGGTGCTCCTTCCATTCCGAGCTCTGCCATGCACCCAAACAATGGTTTACCCCCACATATGGGGTATCAGCATACTCAGGACTAATTGCACAACAACATTTGGGGTCCAATTTCTTCTCTTACCCTTGGGAAAATAAAAAATTGGGGGGCGAAAAGATCATTTTTGTGAAAAAATATTATTTATTTTTTTATGGCTCTGCATTATAAACTTCTGTGAAGCACTTGGTGGGTCAAAGTGCTCACCACACATCTAGATAAGTTCCTTAAGGGGTCTACTTTCCAAAATGGTGTCACTTGTGGGGGGTTTCAATGTTTAGGCACATCAGGGGCTCTCCAAACGCAACATGGCGTCCCATCTCAATTCCAGTCAATTTTGCATTGAAAAGTCAAATGGCGCTCCTTCGCTTCCGAGCTCTGTCATGTGCCCAAAAAGTGGTTTACCCCCACATATGGGGTATTGTCATACTCAGGACAAATTGTACAACATCTTTTGTGGTCCATTTTCTCCTGTTACCCTTGGTAAAATAAAACAAATTGGAGCTGAAGTAAATTTTGTGTGAAAAAAAGTTAAATGTTCATTTTTATTTAAACATTCCAAAAATTCCTGTGAAACACCTGAAGGGTTAATAAACTTCTTGAATGTGGTTTTGAGCACCTTGAGGGGTGCAGTTTTTAGAATGGTGTCACACTTGGGTATTTTCTATCATATAGACCCCTCAAAATGACTTCAAATGAGATGTGGTCCCTCAAAAAAAATGGTGTTGTAAAAATGAGAAATTGCTGGTCAACTTTTAACCCTTATAACTCCCTAACAAAAAAAAATTTTGGTTCCAAAATTGTGCTGATGTAAAGTAGACATGTGGGAAATGTTACTTATTAAGTATTTTGCGTGACGTATCTCTGTGATTTAAGGGCATAAAAATTCATAGTTGGAAAATTGTGAAATTTTCAAAATTTTTGCCAAATTTCCGTTTTTTTCACAAATAAACACAAGTTATATCGAATAAATTTTACCACTATCATGAAGTACAATATCTCACGAGAAAAAAAAGTCAGAATCGCCAAGATCCGTTGAAGCGTTCCAGAGTTATAACCTCATAAAGGGACAGTGGTCAGAATTGTAAAAATTGGCCTGGTCATTAACGTGCAAACCACCCTCGGGGCTTAAGGGGTTAAAAAAAAAGTAGTCAAGAGTAAAGGGGTGATCACCCCATCACCCTACCCTCACTTTTATAGCATCATTAATTCCACAACTCTTTACCTTTGTCAACTATTCTTGTTCCTACCTGTTCGTAGAGCTTGGCACCCTCTTGCAACCCAATAGTTGACTAGCGCTGATTGTCCTTGCTGCCTCCTCAGCCTCCCCGCAGCAGATTCCCCTTGTGGGATGAAGACTCACTCTAGCAACTTCCACCTGCTGGATGCAGACTCCCCATAATACATTTCCCCTGCGGGACACAAACTCCCCTCATAACCCTTCCCCTACTAGCCTCCCCTCACTCCACACAGCAGCCTCCCCTCACTAGCCTCCACTCAATCCACTGAGCAGCCTCCCCTCACTAGCCTCCCCTCACTCCACTGATCAGCTTCCCCTCACTAGCTCCACTCACTTCATTGAGCAGCCTCCCCTCACTAGCCTCCCCTCACTCCACTGAGCAGCCTCCCCTCACTAGCCTCCCCTCATTCCACTTAGCAGCCTCCCCTCACTCCACTCAGCAGTCTCCCCTCACTAACCTCCCCTCACTCCACTGAGCAGCCTCCCCTCACCCTGTTGGACGCAGCCCCCAGTCCACACTAGCCTTCCCTTGGTCCCAGTTGGACAGGCCCCAGTCACCACCAGCCTCTCCCTGGGCCCTGTAGGACATGGCCCCCAGTCCCCACTAGCCTCCCCCTGGGCCCTGTTGGACATGGGCCCCCAGTCACCACCAGCCTCCCTCTGGGCCCTGTTGAACGTGGGACCCCAGTCACCACCAGCCTCCCCCTGGACCATGTTGGACGTGGGCCCCCAGTCACCACCAGCCTCCCCTTGAGCCCTATTGGACGCAGGCCCCCAGTCACCACTAGCTTCCTACTGGGCCCTGTTGGATAAGGACCCCAGTCACTACAACAGCCTCCCTCCGGCGGAGAGACCCAACGCAGTCTCCTCACTTTCCTCTGCCCACCTGCTCGTCTGCCCGCCACCTCCTCCTCACCCTGCTCATCTGCCCATCTCCTCCTCACACTGCTCATCCGCCCGCCGCCTCATCCTCACCCTGCTCGTCCTCCTGCCCCGCCGCCTTAGCCTGCTAGTCCACACATTGCGCTCCTCTGGAATGAGGAAGTATGAGCAGCGTGACATCAGGACCATCATGCACCTGGGCTAGCCACAGCTTAAATGTACAGTGCCCATTTCCATCCGCCGGATGCATTAACAACACTGCAGGTATATCTTTAAATCACCACAGTTTTGTAATACATCGGGCATTTGGCAGCCTGGAAAAAAATGTCCAGGAGCCCGATGAGCAGAAGCAAAAAGAGGGGGCCCAAGCAAAGTGGGCTACCAGCTTGTTCAGGCCCCCCTTTTTGCTTCTGATCACCGAGCCCCATACAGTAGTAAGTGCAGTATTGCCCTGATGGCGGACCTGTTAACACCTTACCATGTGTCAAACAATGTCAATGTGAATAAGGGCAGAGCAGGCCATGGCCAGACTGAGATACCCATCAGTCGGAACCTGTACAGATAGAAAATATAGCTCAGAAAGGGGAGCCACACACCTATTTGTACAAAACACAGAAGATAACAGCAAGCCTACAGCAAGTAAACTAATAAACGGTAATAGTACATGTTAATAACATATGGTACTTAGTTAACGCTATTTTTTTATCAAAAGAGCATAAAAGTCATCCCACAAAAAAAATCTTTTTTGCATTAAAGAGATTGAAAGGGGTTGGATACAGTCTTACGATACCTTACAATGTAAAACATATCTTTTCAGGGCATTTGGACATCATGCTTGTGTCAGCCACATCAATGACAACAAACCATACCTCCTAATCAAAAGAGAATCCAGGAGCGATATTATTTTTTGACAATGGTCCTGTGAATCTTTTTGCTTAACTCTCCTCTCTCCAATCTCCTCCAGCAAGCAAAAGCACTCACCTCTTGTGATACCACTCCTGCACCTTTTAGCCGCTGTGTATACAACACCTGCAGTACATATCTCTACTCAGCCCCTCTGTATACAGCCCATTCCGGCATTACATCGCTTATCTCAGTTTCCTCTGTATATAAAGCCATTGTGTAAGTGCATCAATTCACTGAGTTCATGTATACAAAGCCCCTTTCTGTAGTGTGTTGCTTGTCGCAGCTGCATCATATTCAACTCCATCCTGAGGTACATCACTCCTTTACTCCCCCTGTACAAAGTCCTATGATGCAGTACATCGCCCCTCTCAGCCCCCTTGATACAGCCACAACCTAAAGTATATCTGCAGCGCCCCAGAGTCCTGGTCGTTGCAGTACTGATGCTCCGCCGCTAAGGAAGTATTGAGCTCCAGGCCTTACTTCAAACCTACGGCAGGACAGTCAGTTATAGGTGGGCTGTCTCACTCAAATCACCTAAGAAGACATAGGGGGCAACATTTGGAGAGGGGCGACTCTAGGGTCTCGGAAGAGCTCCGAGCTTACCCGTCATACGGGTGCGTCCTAGCCATATCATCTGGGGGGACGAAGAAGAACATCATCATCGAGTTGTGAGGGAACTTCAGAAACAGACACAACAGTTGTGGGGACTATCCCGTAAGCACAGCAGGGGAGGACCACAACACCCAAACGCTAGAAGGTAGGCACAGATTTCCACCTGCAAAGGGAACTCTGGAGGTGCCATCGGACCGGCCGGACTCCGGTAACCCGGTTGACCGTATTCCGGACTGAGGATCCTGAAGCCTTCAGTAAAGAGGTAAAGAGACTGCAACCTGGTGTCCTCGTTATTCACCACGACCTGCACCGCACTATAACATCATCACATTCTCAACTTTCACTGGACGCCCCTCAGCAGGGTCATGGACCGGGCCTAGCCACCGTGACAACCCCAGGACTGAGACACAGAGGCCCGGTACCGGGTACCCCTCGGCCCTGCGGCATATCACTCATCCCCAAAATACAGCCCCATTCTCCAGTATATCACTCCTTTCAGCCTTTCTATATACATCCCTATCCTGCAGTACTTCATTCAGCACACCCCTCTATATAGCCTCTCTATACACAGGCTCATCCTGTAATACAACACATTGCTTAACAGCATTCACACCGCTGCTTTCTGGTATGAGTTCTGCACTTTAATGAAGCAGGCTTATGCCAGCACAGGCAGCATGACAAAGTGATGTTATTAAGCTACCTGATGTCCACTGCATTGTGCCAGACTTCAGTAGGCCACAGTCCAGATGAAGCGATGGCCGGGGTACCACCACGGTGCAGGAAGACTACTGTACACAAGATGAGGTGCAAACAACAAAGGGTAGATTTATTGGGAGGCAAGGAATGAAGAGGGTGAGGAAGATGCAAACAGGGGTATGCAATGGCAAGAGACACTTTACAAGATTTATAAACTTTATCTTGTCCGTAAAATAGCACGGTGCTCCAACTATTACAGACTCAGAATATGTCTCACAAGCAACTTTAAACAATAAACAAATAACGATGCTACTCTACATATAACCTCCTTGGCCCTTACTAAGCAGGCCACACGGCTCCCGTGCACTGACTACTGAAGCCTACACTAGGCCCTTACAGGTGCACCAAACAGGAACAGACTCACGGTGATGTTGGAGACTCAGGTCCAGTCCCAGGGGGCCCCAGAAGTCTAATATGGTGGTGCACATGGATTTCTGTCAGCTCTGTGAAGCGTGGTCTTCTCCTTGCTTCTGGATCCTAGGGATACTCCTGGAAACTGTAAATCCCTTTCTCAGTATCTTTGTGGTTTCACGAGCTAGCACAGAACAGCCACCTTTGCTGTACCCGGAAAAGTCTTGCAAATTTCACAAGTACACTCCGTCCCCGGCTGTGGGACCTTTCTTGTAGCAAACAGCACAAAGTTCTCACTCTAGCAGCTTCAGCTCACACACACAGTTCAGGCTCAACTCCTCCCCTAAATATAGGGAAGTTCATCTTCACAGTCTATAGCAGGGGGAAGCAGGACATTCCATCACACCAGACAAGGGGGTGCTGTCTCTTAAAGTGGCAGCGTGTTACTGTCCATAACAGCACCACTCTCTTACACAGACAGGCTAAGGTTTTCCAGAGTAAGTGGTGGAGAAGGGATCCAATTAGTGATGAGCGAGTGTGCTTGGATATCATGTTATTCGAGCATGCTCAGGTGTTATCCGAGTATCTTGGGCGTGCTCATGTAATATGTTTGAGTCCCCACCGTTGCATGTTTTGTGGCTGTTAGACAGAATAAGGATTGCTTAACAAGCAGTCAAAGTATGTGTGTGACGGATGCATTTTGGCTGTCTAACAACTATAAATCATGCAGCCACTGGGGCTCAAACATATTAGTTGAGCATTCCCGAGATGCTCGGATAACACGAATAAAATGATATCTGAGCATGTTAGCTCATCACCAGAGCCAATGTCTCTTCTTTTCTGTCACAGTTGTTAAGCACAGATACCCTTAAGGTACTGCAGGTCGATGCTGATGCTCCCGCCGGAGCCGTGGGGTGCTCGGTACCGGGTCGGTACTTAAAGGGACATGTCACGGCAGCGGTGACCCGGTTCGTGGCCCTGGGCACCCATGTTAAAGGAAAGGTCTTTTTAAAGGGGCTTTTGAAATAAAGAAAGTTCGTGACGCCACCTGTGGTATTCGGTCAGAGGTGACCAACGCTGCTAAAAGGGGTCCTCTGGGGTGATGTTATGGCAGCCAGATGGTATAATTTCCCACAGGTGAAGTACGTCCCCAGGACTCCCGGTGAATAGATGGAAGATGGTGAGTGGTGCAGTAAAGAACAAAAGACGCAGTTGTGCAGTCTTTTTACCTGGTTTACTGATGGTAGCAGGCAGCCACAGTCCAGGGCACCAAATCACAGGTACAGGCAGGGTCCAGCCGGCTTGGAAGCGAGTTCAGAGTCCAGCTTTACCAGGTGGAGTTAAAAGCCTTCCTTCTAGTGCTGTGTTGTTGTAGTCCCTTACTGCCTATGGCTTCTTAGCAAGGTCCTCTCAGTTATCTCTGTCCTTTAGTGAAGGGGGACACAAACCTGCATGACAGGTGACTCGAACCTTTTTGCAGGGTCTCTGTAATGACCCGGGCTCTATGTGCCACTGTGTCTCCTGGGTATTAGGGCAGACAGGTTATGTGTAGTCTAGCTGCCCTACTGGTTTCTGCTGTGCCTCCTACAGTATGATGCAACCTCGGTGTTTCGGTTACCGGTATCTGCGCTCTGTCTGGGAGGTAGGCCAGTCGCAGCTATTCTCCCTTGTTGTCACTCTCCTTTGCTTTGCTCTCCAGCACGTTTGCTAAAAACTGTTATTCCTTCTGTATCTCACCATCTAGGAGCTACAGTACTTCAGGCTGTACGGCCCCTCCCTCGTCCTTCTGCCTCAGACTGCTCCAGTCTCTGTCCGGCACCAACTGTCTAAATCTTCCTAACTGCCTAGGAACTAACTCCTCCTCCCGACCAGAGAGAGCAGCTCACCTTAAGTTTGGAGTAGAGCTCCCCCTTCTGACCCGGAGTCAGAACGGTGTTGAATGTGCTGATTACCTGTCAAAAGGAATCCTCCATCGCTTCCAAGCGTGACATCACTCTCCCCATGAGGAAAGCAATGCCACTGTGACAATCAGGACCTTGGGGCATCACACTCCCCCCGTTAAATCCAGTACTCCCGGACTGGGAAAAGAAAACAGTTACAGGTTATTAAAAGACATGCAAAATTTTTGTAAATGCATAATAAACAGGGTAAACAGGTTGAATACATGTTAGCTTTGGCTTCCCTTTATGGGAGGTAGTTAATGCTTGAACGTTACAGGAACATATTTACATTAATAGCATTTTTTTTTACTTCTTGTTCTCAGGCAGGTCCTCAGGCCTGCATCCTCCTGGACTGGAGGCCAGCTGGATCTTCTCCTTTGGGGGCACTTGCATTAACTGCACAATTTTGGTTAAGAGCATAGTCCCGTATACTGTCCTGCACCCTCTGTTTACATCCAAATATCTCATTTTTACTATTTCTGCAGTGTGAGTGTCAAAAGTGTTTCAGTTTGGCTAATATTTGCTCAACGGTTTCTTTTTCAATATCCGGCCAGGATTTTACTTCTCTTTCTGATGCACCAATCAATTGGCCGGTTAGGATGCTGACTTTTTGTTGTTCCAACAGGGGGTACTGTTATGATCCTAGTGGTAGAGGATCTCAGGAGTTACAGCTAAGTCCGCAAACACAAAAACCAGCTCATAGGGAGGTGGTAACTTGGCTGACCGTATACCTGATCCTAGCACAACAACTAGAAGCAGCCGGGGAACGTACCTACGTTGATTCTAGACGTCTCGCACCAGCCGGAGAACTAACTAACCCTTTCAGAGAAAATAAGACCTCACTTGCCTCAAGAGAAAAGTACCCCAAAGTTAAAATACAAGCCCCCAACAAATAATAACGGTGAGGTAAGAAGAAAAGACAAACGTAAGAATGAACTAGATTCAGCAAAGAGAGGCCCACTAATTAATAGCAGAAAATAGGAAGCGGACTTATACGGTCAGCAAAAACCCTACAAAAATATCCACGCTGAATATCCAAGAACCCCCGCACCGACTAACGGTGTGGGGGGAGAATATCAGCCCCCTTGAGCTTCCAGCAAAATCAGGAATCACATTTTGAACAAGCTGGACTAAAATGAGAGCAAAGCAAATAAACAAAAATAAGAAAGCAGGACTTAGCTTATCTTGCAAAAATCAGGAAACCAGTAGACAGGAGAAAACAGGCATGGACTGATTACATCGATTCCAGGCACTAGACTGAGTTTCCAGGAAGTCTAAATAGGAACACCCAAGGCCTAACGAACCAGGTGAGTACCAACCTGGGGAAAACAAATCCAAGTGCCATACCGCTAGTGACCACAAGAGGGAGCCCAGAAGTATAGTTCACAACAGGGTACACCTGAAATAAGCTGCAGAGTTTTTCTTTAAAGTCACGGAGGGTGTGGGACTCCCCTGAATATTGTGGCAACCAGGCCGCTCCCCATATATAGGGCATGGATAATGGCATTATGGGAGCTGTTATTGTGGCGGGGCCCTGCCGGTTTGCAGGAGCTGCAGGCACTGTGGGGACAGGTGGCATTATGGGACCTGCGGCTACAACCACGGCTATTTCTACTCCCAGGTCCGACATTTCCATTCCCCCATGCTAACCTTCAGTTTGGCTGACATCTCTCCTCTGGAGTCTGCAGCGGTTCCTCCTGTTCGCGGTTAGTCACTCTTTCCAGTCCTCCGTCTAGGATTTTGCAGCGTCTTCACTTGCGGTTCTCCTGCACGGCGTCCTCACTTCAGGCTCCGCCTACAATGCACACCCCTCTTTTCCTGCGCTCCTCGCAGTGCGTTTTCTGGCAGCTGTTGGTGATTATTTGGAAAAAAGTGCATGCACCGTGTGATGCAGTTATGGCGATGTTTTGATAGTGATGTTTTGGAAACCCATTAAAGTCTCTGGCACACAACTTAATAAAGTCTCTTTTAAGAACAGTCTTTTAGGCGCACAAGACCCATTTTCTGGGTCGGTCCATCCTGTTTGTGATGCCAAAATGAAACGCCTACCTGGGCCGTGGGGTACTCGGTACCGGGTCCGATACTTAAAGAGACGCGTCACTGCCACCATCATGCCATTTTACTCTCTACTTAAAGATAAACTACAGGACCGGGGTATACCCACCTTAAAAAATACACCGTGAGTGTCGGAACGTGTGGGTCCATGTACCCCTTAGGCTGGACTGTGTGCTGGGGCTACCATCTGACTGTGTCACGGCTGAGTATTGACTGATTGTTATACCAACTCGTCATATGCAACCGGGTCTCCTGACCTGTCAGGGGCATGCTGGGACCTTAGCCTATTGGTACCATATTTCATACAACCAACACCTTGTAGGACTAAATGTGTTATTGTACACATTCTTATTATAATACCATCAGGTTAGAGTTAGGGCATTTGAGTGACTCTTTGTCCATCTATAGATATTTTGTTGTCAGACATCATTTACAGCAGGTCTCTATTATTTCTTCAGTCCTCAGTTGTGTTGGTTTTGTCATTCACATTGATGCCATTTTTTGCCTAGGGGTACTCATGAGTATTGTACTCCTCATTTTGGATCTGTTTTTGTGTTAACTATCCCAAAGGGATTTTTAATTGTTTTTATATGTGTGTATTTCCGGTTCTGTAATAAAGATTTGTATTTTTTACTCTAATCTTTTGGTGATCCCTGTTTTGTGCATGTACTCTTTTCTTGTTTGCTCATCAGAGTTGTTTTTGACATGCATGAGGTGATCCCTGTTTAAGCACTTATTGGAATATTATTATAGTCTTAGTTGATGATGCCTGCTCACACGTGTGTTTCATACAAGCGATCGGATGATCGCAGCTTCTAGTCTCCCATGGAGACTATTGAAGCAAGTGAAAAGTAAAAAAACTATTTTTAGAAATACTAAAAAAATTAAAAAATATAAAAGTTTCCCCCATAAAACAATAATAAAAACCCCCCACATTTTTGGTATCACCGTGTTCAGAATCGACCGATTTATCAATATATAAAAATAATTAATTTGAGTGCACTTTTAAAGTGATATGCAATTTTTTGCAATTTATTTTCCCGTTTTCGAATACACTATATGGCAAAACCAATGGTGTTGTTCAAATGTACAACTCATCCCTCAAAATACAAACCCTCACATGGCTATATTAATGGAAAAATAAAAAAGTTATGGCTCTTGGAAGAAGGGAAGCAAAAAGAAGAAACTCAAAATGGGAAAACCCAATGTCGCGAGGGGGTTAAACAAAAGAAAACAGAATTTAAGAAGGGGTTGTCCAAATAGCGAAACCCTTACTCTTTAACATTGAAATTGCAACAATCACACAATCATGCATTTTTAATGATGTGTGTTATGGTTCTCAATGGCAAGAGAACATAGCCCAGCATACATAGGAACTAGCTCTTGGAAGGATGGAAACTTAAACTGACCATGAACTAAACCTGCCGCACAACTAACAGTAGCCGGGTAGCGTAGCCTGCGTTTTATCCCTAGACGCCCAGCGCCGGCCGGAGGACTAACTAATCCTGGCAGAGGAAAATATAGTCCTGGCTCACCTCTAGAGAAATTTCCCCGAAAGGCAGACAGAGGCCCCCACATATATTGGCGGTGATTTAAGATGAAAATGACAAACGTAGTATGAAAATAGGTTTAGCAAAATCGAGGTCCGCTTACTAGATAGCAGGAAGACAGAAAGGGTACTTTCATGGTCAGCTGAAAACCCTATCAATACACCATCCTGAAATTACTTTAAGACTCTAGTATTAACTCATAACATCAGAGTGGCAATTTCAGATCACAAGAGCTTTCCAGACACAGAAATGAAACTGCAGCTGTGAACTGGAACAAAATGCAAAAAACAAACAAGGACAAAAGTCCGACTTAGCTGGAAGTTGTCTGGTAGCAGGAACATGCACAGAAAGGCTTCTGATTACAATGTTGACCGGCATGGAAGTGACAGAGGAGCAAGGTTAAATAGCGACTCCCACATCCTGATGGGAACAGGTGAACAGAGGGGATGATGCACACAAGTTCAATTCCACCAGTGGCCACCGGGGGAGCCCAAAATCCAATTTCACAACAGTACCCCCCCCTCAAGGAGGGGGCACCGAACCCTCACCAGAACCACCAGGGCGATCAGGATGAGCCCTATGAAAGGCACGGACCAGATCGGAGGCATGAACATCAGAGGCAGTCACCCAAGAATTATCCTCCTGACCGTATCCCTTCCATTTGACCAGATACTGGAGTTTCCG
Source organism: Ranitomeya variabilis (assembly GCF_051348905.1). Taxonomy (NCBI): domain Eukaryota; kingdom Metazoa; phylum Chordata; class Amphibia; order Anura; family Dendrobatidae; genus Ranitomeya; species Ranitomeya variabilis. The sequence continues at coordinate 434,746,480 of NC_135232.1, read as the reverse complement.
TCTGGAAACACGGGAGTCCAAGATTTTTTCCACAACGTACTCCAACTCGCCCTCAACCAACACCGGAGCAGGAGGCTCAATGGAAGGCACAACCGGTACCTCATACCTGCGCAACAATGACCGATGAAAAACATTATGAATAGAAAAAGATGCAGGGAGGTCCAAACGGAAGGACACAGGGTTAAGAATCTCCAATATCTTGTACGGGCCGATGAACCGAGGCTTAAACTTAGGAGAAGAAACCCTCATAGGGACAAAACGAGAAGACAACCACACCAAGTCCCCGACACAAAGCCGAGGACCAACCCGACGCCGGCGGTTGGCAAAAAGCTGAGTCTTCTCCTGGGACAACTTCAAATTGTCCACCACCTGCCCCCAAATCTGATGCAACCTCTCCACCACAGCATCCACTCCAGGACAATCCGAAGATTCCACCTGACCGGAGGAAAATCGAGGATGAAACCCCGAATTACAGAAAAAAGGAGACACCAAGGTGGCAGAGCTGGCCCGATTATTGAGGGCAAACTCCGCTAAAGGCAAAAAAGCAACCCAATCATCCTGATCTGCAGACACAAAACACCTCAAATATGTCTCCAAAGTCTGATTCGTCCGCTCGGTCTGGCCATTAGTCTGAGGATGGAAAGCAGACGAGAAAGACAAATCTATGCCCATCCTAGCACAGAATGCCCGCCAAAATCTAGACACGAATTGGGTTCCTCTGTCAGAAACGATATTCTCCGGAATACCATGCAAACGAACCACATTTTGAAAAAACAGAGGAACCAACTCGGAAGAAGAAGGCAACTTAGGCAGGGGAACCAAATGGACCATCTTAGAGAAACGGTCACACACCACCCAGATGACAGACATCTTCTGAGAAACAGGAAGATCCGAAATAAAATCCATCGAGATGTGCGTCCAAGGCCTCTTCGGGATAGGCAAGGGCAACAACAATCCACTAGCCCGAGAACAACAAGGCTTGGCCCGAGCACAAACGTCACAAGACTGCACAAAGCCTCGTACATCTCGTGACAGGGAAGGCCACCAGAAGGACCTTGCCACCAAATCCCTGGTACCAAAGATTCCAGGATGACCTGCCAACGCAGAAGAATGAACCTCAGAAATGACTTTACTGGTCCAATCATCAGGAACAAACAGTCTACCAGGTGGGCAACGATCAGGTCTATCTGCCTGAAAATCCTGCAAGGCCCGCCGCAGGTCTGGAGAAACGGCAGACAATATCACTCCATCCTTAAGGATACCTGTAGGTTCAGAATTACCAGGGGAGTCAGGCTCAAAACTCCTAGAAAGGGCATCCGCCTTAACATTCTTAGAACCCGGTAGGTATGACACCACAAAATTAAACCGAGAGAAAAACAACGACCAGCGCGCCTGTCTAGGATTCAGGCGTCTGGCGGACTCAAGATAAATCAAATTCTTGTGGTCGGTCAATACCACCACCTGATGTCTAGCCCCCTCAAGCCAATGACGCCACTCCTCAAAAGCCCACTTCATGGCCAAAAGCTCCCGATTCCCAATATCATAATTCCGCTCGGCGGGCGAAAATTTACGAGAAAAAAAAGCACAAGGTTTCATCACGGAGCAGTCGGAACTTCTTTGCGACAAAACCGCCCCAGCTCCGATTTCAGAAGCGTCGACCTCAACCTGAAAAGGAAGAGCAACATCAGGCTGACGCAACACAGGGGCGGAAGAAAAGCGGCGCTTAAGCTCCCGAAAGGCCTCCACAGCAGCAGGGGACCAATCAGCAACATCAGCACCCTTCTTAGTCAAATCAGTCAATGGTTTAACAACATCAGAAAAACCAGCAATAAATCGACGATAAAAGTTAGCAAAGCCCAAAAATTTCTGAAGACTCTTAAGAGAAGAGGGTTGCGTCCAATCACAAATAGCCCGAACCTTGACAGGATCCATCTCGATGGAAGAGGGGGAAAAAATGTATCCCAAGAAGGAAATCTTTTGAACCCCAAAAACGCACTTAGAACCCTTCACACACAAGGAATTAGACCGCAAAACCTGAAAAACCCTCCTGACCTGCTGGACATGAGAGTCCCAGTCATCCGAAAAAATCAGAATATCATCCAGATACACGATCATAAATTTATCCAAATAATCACGGAAAATGTCATGCATAAAGGACTGAAAGACTGAAGGGGCATTTGAAAGGCCAAAAGGCATCACCAAATACTCAAAGTGGCCCTCGGGCGTATTAAATGCGGTTTTCCACTCATCCCCCTGCTTAATTCGCACCAAATTATACGCCCCACGGAGATCTATCTTAGAGAACCACTTGGCCCCCTTTATGCGAGCAAACAAATCAGTCAGCAGTGGCAACGGATATTGATATTTAACCGTGATTTTATTCAAAAGCCGATAATCAATACACGGCCTCAAAGAGCCATCTTTCTTAGACACAAAGAAAAAACCGGCTCCTAAGGGAGATGACGAAGGACGAATATGTCCCTTTTCCAAGGACTCCTTTATATATTCTCGCATAGCAGCATGTTCAGGCACAGACAGATTAAATAAACGACCCTTAGGGTATTTACTACCCGGAATCAAATCTATGGCACAATCGCACTCCCGGTGCGGAGGTAATGAACCAAGCTTAGGTTCTTCAAAAACGTCACGATAGTCAGACAAGAATTCAGGAATCTCAGAGGGAATAGATGACGAAATGGAAACCAAAGGTACGTCCCCATGCATCCCCTTACATCCCCAGCTTAACACAGACATAGCGTTCCAGTCGAGGACTGGGTTATGAGATTGCAGCCATGGCAATCCAAGCACCAACACATCATGTAGATTATACAGCACAAGAAAGCGAATAATCTCCTGATGATCCGGATTAATTCGCATAGTTACTTGTGTCCAGTATTGTGGTTTATTACTAGCCAATGGGGTGGAGTCAATCCCCTTCAGAGGTATAGGAGTTTCAAGAGGCTCTAAATCATACCCACAGCGTTTGGCAAAGGACCAATCCATAAGACTCAAAGCGGCGCCAGAGTCGACATAGGCATCCGCGGTAATAGATGATAAAGAACAAATCAGGGTCACAGATAGAATAAAGTTAGACTGAAAAGTGCCAATTGAAACTGACTTATCAAGCTTCTTAGTACGCTTAGAGCATGCTGATATAACATGAGTTGAATCACCACAATAAAAGCACAACCCAATTTTTTCGTCTAAAATTCTGCCGTTCGCTTCTGGACAGAATTCTATCACATTGCATATTCTCTGGCGTCTTCTCAGTAGACACCGCCAAATGGTGCACAGGTTTGCGCTCCCGCAGACGCCTATCGATCCGGATAGCCATTGTCATGGACTCATTCAGACCCGCAGGCACAGGGAACCCCACCATAACATCCTTAATGGCATCAGAGAGACCCTCTCTGAAATTCGCCGCCAGGGCGCACTCATTCCACTGAGTAAGCACAGCCCATTTACGGAATTTCTGGCAGTATATTTCAACTTCATCTTGCCCCTGAGATAGGGACATCAAGGCTTTTTCCGCCTGAAGCTCTAAATGAGGTTCCTCATAAAGCAACCCCAAGGCCAGAAAAAACGCATCCACATTGAGCAACGCAGGATCCCCTGGAGCCAATGCAAAAGCCCAATCTTGAGGGTCGCCCCGGAGCAAGGAAATCACAATCCTGACCTGCTGAGCAGGATCTCCAGCAGAGCGAGATTTCAGGGACAAAAACAACTTGCAATTATTTTTGAAATTTTGAAAGCAAGATCTATTCCCCGAGAAAAATTCAGGCAAAGGAATTCTAGGTTCAGATATAGGAACATGAACAACAAAATCTTGTAAATTTTGAACTTTCGTGGTGAGATTATTTAAACCTGCAGCTAAACTCTGAATATCCATTTTAAACAGGTGAACACAGAGCCATTCCAGGATTAGAAGGAGAGAGAGAGAGGAAGGCTGCAATATAGGCAGACTTGCAAGTGATTCAATTGAAAGCACACTCAGAACTGAAGGAAAAAAAAAAAAAAAAAAAATTTTCAGCAGACTTCTTTTTTCTCTCCTTTCTCTGCCAATTAATTTAACCCTTTGTGGGCCAGTCAAACTGTTATGGTTCTCAATGGCAAGAGAACATAGCCCAGCATACATAGGAACTAGCTCTTGGAAGGATGGAAACTTAAACTGACCATGAACTAAACCTGCCGCACAACTAACAGTAGCCGGGTAGCGTAGCCTGCGTTTTATCCCTAGACGCCCAGCGCTGGCCGGAGGACTAACTAATCCTGGCAGAGGAAAATATAGTCCTGGCTCACCTCTAGAGAAATTTCCCCAAAAGGCAGACAGAGGCCCCCACATATATTGGCGGTGATTTAAGATGAAAATGACAAACGTAGTATGAAAATAGGTTTAGCAAAATCGAGGTCCGCTTACTAGATAGCAGGAAGACAGAAAGGGTACTTTCATGGTCAGCTGAAAACCCTATCAATACACCATCCTGAAATTACTTTAAGACTCTAGTATTAACTCATAACATCAGAGTGGCAATTTCAGATCACAAGAGCTTTCCAGACACAGAAACGAAACTGCAGCTGTGAACTGGAACAAAATGCAAAAAACAAACAAGGACAAAAGTCCGACTTAGCTGGAAGTTGTCTGGTAGCAGGAACATGCACAGAAAGGCTTCTGATTACAATGTTGACCGGCATGGAAGTGACAGAGGAGCAAGGTTAAATAGCGACTCCCACATCCTGATGGGAACAGGTGAACAGAGGGGATGATGCACACAAGTTCAATTCCACCAGTGGCCACCGGGGGAGCCCAAAATCCAATTTCACAACAGATGTGCAATAGATGAAAAATTGAAACAAATTTTTCAAAACATCTAAATTTTTTCAACATCAAGTATGAGTGTCAAGAGCAAAAATGCATGCACTTACATGAATTAGCATGCTATCAACGAGGAAGCCCTTCTTTATTGCTTTCATTGCCGTCTTACTCAACACCATTATAGTCTTTGAGAGAGGTGGCGTGAGATCAAAGGAACACTTATAGCTAGACATCTGTCTGGCCCCTAGCCCAATGTTATGGAAACACCCTGTAATTGTATGTACAGGCACTGTTTGATGCCCTAGTCTTGGTATGTGATGTCAAATTTCACTTGCAGTATAGAATGGATCACTTGGTGCCATTCTTCGAATCTGAAAAGACCATGTGGCAAGTGTTATGAAGAGGCCTTCATGAGTGAATGTCACACCCGTCCTACTCATGGGCTTATGTTGTGGGGTGGCATAATGTGTGATAGCTGAACCCCTCTAGTCTTAATTCTAGGTAAGCTAAAAGCTTGACATTACATTGATTTGGCCATGGAACCAGTGGTAAGGTGTCCCATGAGCTGTTTTTCAAAACAGCACAGAAGACCACATGGTGATCCTGTCACTGTGAGCAGTTTGTGTGGCCTAAACATGCTACCATAGCTTACAGTATCTTCTGACTTTTGTCCCATAGAGCACATCTGAGATGTCATTGGTCGGCAATATTAAAGGTAAAGGGGGTTGCCTGCAATGGATCTTGATGGTTTGTGTGCCCAAGTGCATTTATTGTGGCAGAACATTATTTAGGCAAACTTTCTTTAAAAAACCTAATTGATAGCATGCCAGGCATGTAAGTGTGTTTATTATTTATTATTTTTCATACTTAATACTGATTTAATTAATATATTTTTATCCTTTTGTTTCCATTTTTTGATCTTTTGCACATCATTAGCATGTCTATTGTTCCTGTGGTTTTCATGATTCCACAGCTTTTCCTTCTTGATGTTTAAAGTTCAATTTTCAGGAGTGTATAATACTAATGCAAATATGAAAAATAAGTCAGCTCACCTGTCCTGGCTACTCCTCATCTGATCCCACATGGAAAAAAAAGAAGCTGAGCAACTGGTTCAGAAATGCACACTTGGGGAATAATCCAACTGGATTATTCCCCATGTATATAGTAATAATGTTACACACCTGTCCCCGGTCTGAGCTCTCCTCCTTCTGGCCCAGTCCATTGAACTTTTTGGTACTCCACATCAGGTTTTGCAGGTAGCTTGGTTTGCTTCTATGTGATAGACTGCTTGGGCCTATTTAACCCCTTTCTGCCATCTGACGTACTATTCCATCCATGTGACCTGGGCCTTACTTCCCATTGATGAAATAGTACGTCATACGCGATCAGCCGCGCTCACAGGGGGAGAACGGTCGATTGCGGCTGAGTGTCAGCTGATTATCACAGCTGGCACCCAGGACTAAGTGCCAGGAGCGGTCACGGACCGCTCCCGGCACTTTAACCCCCGGAACACTGAGATCAAACAAGATCACAGCTTTCTGGTAGCATAGAGAAGCATCGTGCAGGGAGGGGGCACCATACATGCTTCTCTGAGACCCTCAGAACAATGTGATGTGATGGCGTTGTTCATAGGTTCTCTCTGCCTGCAGACCCCCAGATCCAAGATGGCCGTGGGGTCCTTCCGGGGCCTGCACGGAGGTGGCTTGTCAGTGCCTGCTGAGAGCAGGACCTGAGAAACCTCCTTCACTGCCTGTCAGATCACTGATATGACACAATGCTGTGCAAAGTGTCAGATAAGCGATCTGACTTTATACAGTGATGTCCCACCCTGGGACAATGTAAAAAAGTAAAAAAAATATACTGCGTAAAAACATTTTTTTAAAAATTCCTAAGTAAAGAAAAAAAAATATTGTTCCAATAAATACATTCTTTATGTAAATAATAAATAAATAAATAAATGTACACATATTTAGTATCACCACGTCCGTAACAATCCGACCTATAAAACTATCCCACTAGTTAAACCCTTCAGTGAACACCGTAAAAAAAAAAAAAAGGCAAAAAAACCCCAATGCGTTATCATCATGCTGCCGAACAAAAGGTGGAATAACACGCGATCAAAAAGACGGAAATAAATAAACATAGTACTGCTGAAAACGGCATCTTGTCCCTCAAAAAACAAGCTGCCATACAGTATCATCAGCAAAAAATAAAAAAGTTATAGCCCTCAGAATAAAGCGATGCAAAAATAATTATTTTTTATAAAAAATAGTTTTTATTGTATAAAAGCACCAAAACATAAAAAAGATATAAATGATGTATCACTATGATTGTACTAATCCAAAGAATAAAATTGCCCCACACAAAAGAAATTAATGAATTGCTGGTTTTTGTTCATTCTGTCTCCCAAAAATCGTGATAAAAAGTGAACAAAAAATGGCATGTGCCCAAAAATGGTACCAATAAAAACGTAATGTCGTCCCGCAAAAAAACAAGACCTTGCATGAGTCAGTGGGCCAAAATATGGAAAAATTATAGCTCTCAAAATGTAGTGATGCAAAAACTATTTCTTGCAATAAAAAGCATCTTTTAGTGTGTGACAGCAGCCAAACATAAAGACCCGCTAGAAAAACCCACTATAACTAGTAAATCAAACCCCCATTTATCACCCCCTTAGTTAGGGAAAAATAGTAAAATTAAAAAAATGTATTTATTTCCATTTTCCCATTAGGGTTAGGTTTGGGGCTAAAGTTAGGGTGGGGGCTAGAGTTGGGGTTAGAGTTTGGATTATGTTTACGGTTAGGGTTAGAGTTGGGATTAGGGTTGGGATTAGGGTTAGGTGTGTGTCAGGGTTAGGGGTGTGGTTAGGGTTATGGTTGGGATTAGGATTGGGGGGGTGTTGGGGTTAGGGTTGTGTTGGGGTTAGCGGTGTGGTTAGGGCTATGATTAGAGTTAGGAATAGGGTTATGGGTGTGTTAGGGTTAGGGTTGGAGTTAGAATTGGTTTTTTTTCACTGTTTAGGCCATCAGGGGCTCCCCATGCGCTACATCGCGCATTCCAGCCAATTCTGCATTGAAAAAGTATAATGGTGCCCCCTTCCCTTCCGAGCTCTGCCGTGCTCCCAAACAGTGGTTTACCCCCACATATGGGGCATCAGCATACTCAGGACAAATTAGACAACAAAGTTTGCTGTCTTATTTCTCCTGTTACCCTTGGGAAAATAAAAAGTTGTGGGCTAAAAAATCTTTTTTGTGGGAAAAAAATGATTTTTTATTTTCACGGCTCTGCGTGATAAACTTTAGTGAAACACTTGTTGGTTCAAAGTTCTCACAACACATCTAGATAAGTTCCTGAGTGGGTCTAGTTTCCAAAATGGGGTCACTTGTGGGGAGTTTCTACTGTTTAGGCACATCAGTGGCTCTGCAAATGCAACATGATGCCCACAGACCTTTCCATCAAAGTCTGCATTCCAAAACGCCACTACTTCCATTCCGAACCCCGACGTGTGCCCAAACAGTAGTTTTTTCCCACATATGGGATATCAGCTTATTCAGGACAAATTGCACAACAAAATTTAAGGTCCAATTTCTCCTGTTACCTGTGGGAAAATATAAATTTGGGGGCTAAAAATCATTTTTGTGCAAAAAATGATTTTTTATTTTCATGGCTCTGCTTTATAAACTTTAGTAAAACACTTGGGGTTCAAAGTTCTCACAACACATCTAGATAAGTTCGTTCCTTGGGGGGTCTAGTTTCCAATATGGGATTACTTGTGGGGGGTTTCTACTCTTTAGGTACATCAGGGGCTCTGCAAATGCAACGTGACTCCCGCAGACCATTCCATCAAAGTCTGCATTCCAAAACGGCGCTCCTTCCCTTCCGAGCTCTGCCATGCGCCAAAACGGTGGTTCCCCCCCACAAATGGGGTATCAGCATACTCAGAACAAATTGCGCAACAACTTTTGGGGTCCAATTTCTCCTGTTACCCTTGGTAAAATAAAACAAATTGGATCTGAAGTAAAATTTTTGTGAAAAAAAGTTAAATGTTCATTTTTTTAAACATTCCAAAAATTCCTGTGAAGCACCTGAAGGGTTAATAAACTTCTTGAATGTGGTTTTGAGCACCTTGAGGGGTGCAGTTTTTAGAATGGTGTCACTTTTGGGTATTTTCTATCATATAGACCCCTCAAAGTGACTTCAAATGTGATGTCATCCCTAACAAAAAATGGTGATGTAAAAATGAGAAATCGCTTGTCAACTTTTAACCCTTATAATTTCCAACAAAAAAAATTTGGTTCCAAAATTGTGCTGATGTAAAGTAGACATGTGGAAAATGTTACTTATTAAGTATTTTGTGTGACATATCTCTGTGATTTAAGGGCGTGAAAATTCAAAGTTGGAAAATTGCAAAATTTTCCAAATTTTTGCCAAATTTCTGTTTTTTTCACAAATAGACGCAAGTCATATCAAAGAAGTTTTACCACTATCATGAAGTAAAATATGTCTTGAGAAAACTTTGTCAGAATCACCGGGATCAATTTAAGCGTTCCAGAGTTATTACCTCATAAAGGGACAGTGGTCAGAATTGTAAAAATTGCCCCGGTCATTAACATGCAAACCACCCTTGGGGGTTAAGGGGTTAAGGGTTTCTAAGATACACATCCAGGCATTTGTATTGAATCTGAGACTAGACTTGCAGTTTGTGTATGCACAGCAACCTGGCTACAGGCTGCGGGTCATCTTCTGTAGACCAGCAGCTTATAATGCCTCTATCTACTTGTCTCCGGCTTCTTGTGACTCTGGAGCTGTGTCGGCTACCCATCCCTGGGTCTTTTGGACTTCTTCTCTGAGTCCATCTGCATTTATTAGAACAACATCCTGGCTGTGTATGGCTTCTTAGGTTGCTGACTTTCCTATTACTCTGAAGTGTTATTTGTTACTTGTCTGCGGTTTCAAGCATTGCACTACCTGCTTGTGGTTACCTAAAATCCTCCGCCTGCCTGCGGTTTCCAAACTTCCTCTTCTCCCCGTGGTTGCCTGCCCTCTGCCTGCCTGCGTTTTTTTGCACTCCACTTGCTTACCTGTGGTTTCCCGAAGTTCTTTGTCTGCCTGCGGTTTCCTGCACTTCACCTGTCTGCGTATGGTTTTCAGTCCCTGAACCCACCAACCTGCTGCACTGTTGCCCATGGCCTATGTGCCGACCTTAACCTTGGGTTCTGCTTAGAGGATCTACCTCACCTGGCGAGTCTAACAACTAACACTTACATTACTCCTAAAGCAGATGACCTATTAGTTATGTTGGTGTCAAATTATTGAAAGATACAAGGGCCATTAAACTATATGTTAAAACATCAAATAGTAGTTGAGCATGCTGTGTTAACCTTGTTACAGCATGCCCTAATGACAGACACATTTCATAGCTGTATGTTTTCAGTATTAAGCAAATACTTTTATAGACACCATAAAGATCTACTGAGACGTGACAGCTCATTTTGTAACCTGTTCAAATAAACATTATGACTACCTACAGATCTGCAAACAGTTTTGTCTTAATCCACATGTGGTCCTTAGCACAAAGCGTGAATACAGTATTGTTTGTACACATGTGAACTTTTTAGATATTCTAAAGTCAGAATTACCCAATTAGGAAACCACTTTCTTTTCAATTGAACGATAACCCAGAATTGTCAGCGGGTTTCCTATTGTTGACTGAATAGTGAGAAGCAGATTGTTGAGGTTGAGGCATCTCTTCGAGGCCTGGAATAAGAAAAAATGTAGCAAAGGTGAAGAAAAGAATAGTTTATTCACAAAAAATGAAAGTCCTATATAGTAAATAGCATTCTTACATTTTCTCTCCAGATGTTTTACAATTACGTAATGTGTACCTTTTTTTATTAGAATGGAATGTGTAAAATTTCTGATTTACAAAACATATTACAGAATGAATAGACAATGATACAATTAATATATTTTATATATTATCTGTCAGTTTATGCAAGGCCTGAATTAAACAGTCAAAGTCTATTCCGGCAATTTGAATAGCCAGCATTAGTGCCAGGTGATTTTGTAAAAAATAATTTAGATTTTTTAAACTAAAAGGCAATTTTTGTTTTTTACTCTGGATTTTTTGTTGTTTTGGATGGAGCTCAGTAGTGGGTGTGACCATCTTCAGCACCATTAAGCTTAATGTAATCTGAGGCATTAAGTGGTGTAAATTAGAGCAGAAATTTATGCCAGCTTAATAAGAACCTGACATCATAAAATCGACTATTATTATGACAGTATGCATTTGCTGCCAATTAAAGGATAATGCAGCTAATCTGTCCAATTTGCCATTTTGCGCAGTTATAAAATGAAACTTTGCCTCCTTGTTAGTAAAACCTATACCTTGAGTCATCTGTGTGGTACAGCATACTGGTCAATTCACCAAGTCATCCTTGAATACACGGCCATTTTATTTTCATTGATTGCTCCACAGTCGGGTGACGTCAGAGAAGATGGTGTTGAAATCCCATACATGCCAAGTCATATCCATGTGTAGAAGTGGCACGCTTTGGACTGTGGGCAGTAAGCTTGGTTGGCTGAGCTGTAGACACCTAGGCTCACTGTGAACAAAAGAGGAGTTCTGGACCTGGAACCTAAAAGAGCAAGTGTAAGAAAGACATCTGCTCTGATGTCCCCAGGCTGTGGAGTGATCAATCAAACAGAAGGGGCGTGTTTCTTAAGATAACCCAGTGACTTGGCTGGGATGTTTTACTTTCCTCATAACTCACCATTTTTTAAAGGGATTGTCTTCTGGGACAACCCCAGCCTAATTATTTCAGAACCCCATGCAAAATAAAAACTGCATACTCGCCTACTTCCATAGTGCCATTTCAGTGATGTCAGGCCGTTGTTCCTGTTAAGTGACATTACATTGCTAGGTCATGTGCCTGATGCAGGCAATGAGTGGACGCTGTTTGTTTACAGTCCATCAACAGGCCGTCAGGGTTAATATCGGGGCTAGGAAAAAATGATGAAGTCTAGAGCAAAGCAAATGACACAACAATGTCATGTCACTCTCTAGGAACAGTGGGGCCAATATTGCTGTGTCACTCTCGCAGGTGGCGCACGTTGTTCATGGACCCACTGTGCCACGGAGTCGGGCTTACCTAGGAGGTGCGTAGCTAAGTGGCTACCTGGTTTTCACTGAAGCTCTTGATGATGGAATCAGGTTTGAGCTGTAAGTAGCCACCAGTTACCACTCCTAGGCAGTCTCCAGCTGGTGACTCCAAATGGCAGAATACATTGACACAGGCTGGATTTAAAGTCATAGACAAGGCTGGATTTGGAGCCTGTTCAGACAGTTGCTGCTTCAGGATTCGGGTATTGCCGGAGTGGCTTTAGTTTCAGCATCTGCCGCTGTGGCTCTAGAGTATAGGTAGCGCCAGAGCGGCTTCTGGGTTCAAATACCACTGGAGCAGCTTCAGTGTAATGTACACACTATGCAGGAATACTGGAACAGAATCAGGATAAAAAACTAACTACAATGGTTTAGGACAGGGGACCTGGCAGCATATAGTTGCACACACAAGAGTTGTAGGGAAACTACAGAGGTTGCTCAGGCACCTCCCTACTGGAGAGGGTGGCTTTTAAGCAAGATGCTTCCCAGCTATTAGTTGGGGGCATTTTCACAGTGTGCAAGGTGCCCATTTAAGAACAGGGTAGCGCACATGCGCAGCAGATGCGCAACTGAGAAGCCTGTATTGCGTGTTGCAACATCAACAGTGGTAATTCTGTTTATTCCGGGGCAGCGAAACATTTTAGTACAGTATATAACGGTGATTTATCTTGTTTATCCTTTTTTGGGATTGAAAGAGTTGATCATTCTATTTGGGAAAGTAGTTGGCAGAAACAGCTAGCCATTGGAGAAGCTTATTGGATCTTAACTTTGGACACCAAGTATCCCCGGGGTATGAATTTCAGAAATTATTTATTTTTCAGTTATTAGTATTATCTTGATTTAAGTTGATTGTTGACTTTTGTATATTCATTCTTTATTTTGCATTATATAATGTTTGATTATGCGTTTAACCTTATTTTGCGCACCTGTATTGTTTGCAATTTCCGCTGCAGCATTGATTCAAGCTCCACCTATTGTTTTTGTTAATTTACTGCTAGGATGGTATATAGTTTGGTCTGTTATATGCTGCCTCAGTAGTCCTATGAATAAGGGTGTTGTATACACCAGAAACACGTCAGGTTTCTGAGGTTTCATCAATTTTAACATGTTTTTAAGTTTTTTTTCAATAAAAAGCTATTTTAGTTATTTCCTGTTGGATGTGCCGGTGGACTTCCCTTTTTCTTTTTCATTTGTTTGTGATCACCAACGGGTGCGGCACCCTCAGGATGGACTCTGGCTGATATACGAATTTGAAATCAACTACGTGGTAAGCTTTCTACAATTCCCCTCCCCTCCTCCCTTCCACGCCATTCTCTGTGTTGCGTGCACATAAATCAGGGAGATGGAAGGAGGAGACGAGAGCTCGCTGTGCAACCTAGGTGGTGAGTATGCTGGCGTCCCTGCATGGAGGGGGAAAGGGAACCATGCAAGGGCGCCAGCATTAGTGTTGTATCCTGGAATGGTGCTGATGTTGGAAGTTGGCATAGACTGTTTTATATGGAACTCTAAAAGTTCGGATTGATCAATAGTGGACAAAGGGTGTACAACCCAATATTAAGCTGAGGGTGACAACAATTTTGAGAGGCCCATTTTTGGGGTTTTGTGTGAAATTATGTTCAATTTGCCTTTTTTTCTGTTGTTCTAATATATGTAAAGGAAATGAACATGTATATAACAAAATATGTAATTACAATAATTTTCTGGGAGAAATACCATGACTGTATATATATATATATATATATATATATATATATATATATATATATATATATATATATATATATATATATATATATATATGTGTGTGTATATATATATATATACAGTACAGAGTAAAAGTTTGGACATACCTCATTTTAAGATTTTTCTGTATTTTCATGACTATGAAAATTGTAAATTCACACTGAAGGCATCAAAACTATGAATTAACACATGTGGAATTATATGCTTAACAAAAAAGTGTGAGACAACTGAAAATATGTCTTATATTCTAGGTTTTTCAAAGTAGCCACCTTTTGCTTTGATGACTGCTTTGCACACTCTTGGCATTTCTTGAATGACTTGTAGGTTGTGCGCACACCTGGAAGGAGATTTAGAATTTGAAGATTGATCTTGTTGACGCTGTCATTTTTGGGAGCTAGAATATCCCTTTCACACAGCCAGACAGAATTTTTGAAGTGGAGCTGAATGTTTGGAAAAACCTTTGCTTTCAACTCCTCAATGGAAGTCACAATGCAAAAAAAGTTGCTTGGAAGGTGATCTGTCCAGTCGTTGAATTTACAGGTGTCTTGCCATCTCCAATAGTCAATAGCTGGCTTGAAAACAGTCCAGCAGAAACATTGCCTGTCATGTAGACCCTCATGTTTGTGTTCAGTGACATTTTCTTTACTTTTCTCCAAAGGTATGATGCTTTGAGACAGGCATTTAGTTCGTCTGCAGGGGTTGATCTTGGAATAACAGGTAGTGTTTGGCGGAAGTCACCTGCCAAAACAGCAACTACTCCTCCCATGATATATTTGTTGCTATGCAGGTCTTGCAGCAGTCTGTCCACTGCTTCCAGAGCTCCCTTTGTGTGACATGATGCATTCATCCCAAATGATGGCACTGCATTTTTGAAGAAATTTGGCTAGTCCTGATCCCTTTGCAATATTACACATGGGGCTGTCACTATGAGACAGGTTAAGTGGTAGTTTGAATGTTGAATGTGCTGTCCTGCCACCTTTTAAAAGCGTACCTGCAATTCCAGAAGGTGCTACTGCAAGTGCAATCTTTTTTTGTTGTCAAAATTTTGCAAGGAGCAAGTTGATTACAAATGTCTTTCCTGTTCCACCTGGAGCATCAAGGAAGACAATCCCACCTTTGTTGGTTTCACTGAAACTTAAAATGTAGTTATAGGTGTCCCTTTGATCTGGTACCAATATTGGCTCGTTCTGAGACACAAATGCTCAGTTCATCAATATTGTAGTTTGTTTCTATGAAAATCTCCCTATACATTTGGATGCCTTCAGGATTTATTATTGGAGCAGGCAAACCAAGCAACTGTAAGGCTTTTCCTGACATTGTTATGCACTGATCTTCAAGGAGCATTAAAGTTTCATTGAACATTTCCTCGGTGAAGTTGATGAGTTGCTGAGGATTTTCCCTTCTAATCTGCATGAGGATGTCCACACTGAGATCAGTTTTGTACTTTGTCCAAATCTCAAGAGGATTTGAAATGCTACAGGTTGTTAGAATAGTAGCAAAGAGGTGTCTTAGTCGCTTTGGGGTTTGTGTGGCTGCTGCTTCACTGAGGGTCATGTCCCAGTGTCCATCATTTTCCAGAAGTCTGTTCCTTTGGCAAGCTTCCCTGAATGTTTCACACACATGGCCTCCAACGGTCTTCAGGTCAGAAAATGATGTAGGGCCTTTGACAACGTGAAGTAACATGCGCAGGTAGAAGCACTCTGCATTTGATGGATGAACAGTGTAGACACGACCAAGAGTATCAGTTGCTTTCACCCCTGGATAGCCTTCAATATCAAGCCCCCGTTTCCTCCATTCCAGTGTTTTTCTGGAGGCATTTCAAGTGTAGTACTTTGGTAAATCACAGTAGAGAATTGTTTTTGCAAAAGGGTCTTGTTGACACAGCTCAAAAAATGCCAAGAGGGTGGTCTTAGTTGGTGTTAGGAGCTGCTGTTGCAAGTTTGCTGGGTTAAATTCTCTGTCCATTTTCCAAGTGCACACTCAGATGCACAACTGGTGGGTAGCGCTCACGATTGGAGAATCCTAGTATTCTCCAAACAGCTTCATTGCTGCTTATGTACCTGCCCATCTGGAATGCCTCCACTTCATCAATAATAGGTCCATTTTTCTGGAGTTCAAAAACTGCTTGATCACTTCCTTTGTGGACATATTTGCAGATATACTTGATTGATTTCACAGAGTGGCAAGATTCGACATTTATGTGGGCCTGGAAGATTTTTGAGAGCAAAGGGTTGTAAGGCACTACCCACCTGTTGTCAATTTCTATCTCTTGGAGTGATGATCCAACACGCATTTTGAGCTTTGCTGTGAAACCACCATCCCCTGGCTTTCTTCTTCGGTAAACTGGATATCCATCTTGTCCTGTTTGGGTTTCTTGGACCAGGGATCGTGGGTAATGCTTTGAACACCTGCTATTAATCATACGGGGAGAATTTTTGTTGAGACTCCCACACGGACCATGGATCATGTTTTTTGTGATGGTGTCAAACAGCAATGGGTCAATCTGAAGGTCTGGCAATTCGGCACTGATGATATTGTCAATTTCGGTAGGCTGTATTTTTTGCTTCAGCCAGATCAAGATTTGGGTGTGAGGAAGGCCTCTTTTTTTGCCATTCAACTGAATACATCCAGCACTGCGTCTCACTATAAATATGTGATTTTGTGATGAGATTAGTAATTTTTGAAAGTTTCTGCTTGAAAACCCGAGCAATATGGTCATGGCGATTCACTGTTTTTGGCCCGGCAACAGGTGCCCTCCAATTTCCTCCCAGGCAGGATTGCAAGTAAAGGTGATGAAAAGATCTGGATGGACATACTTTCTCACATAAGTCATTGCATCCTGTATGTATTCATGCATGTGTCGTGGGCTTCCAGTGACAGTTGATGGAAGAATAACCATTTTCCCCAACTCTTTTGGATCAGCATCATTTGCAACAGCATCTCTAAGGGGAATATATTCCTCTGCCCTGAGCTTTTTTTTATTTAGTCGGATATATAAAAGACGTTCACTCTCAATCTTTGCATACATGTCAACAATAAATTGGTGGAAGAGGTGTTTGCATGTTTGCATTTCAAGATGCGATTTTCCTCTGCAAATCTTGTCATGATCCTATATGCATAGAAGTCCATGGCAGACACTTTTTTCCTGAAGGGTTGCCTGTATTAGGATCTGTCTGAGGTATTTCAAAGTGATAGCCATCCTGTCCCTGCCAAAAGATGATTGGATATTGCAGTGCATCATAGGACCTGTGAGTTTCTGCTACTCGTTGCAAACTATTGTTCCTTTTCTGAAACACAATGTCGCGGCCTTGAAAATCATTACCTACAATCAATATGGCTACCTCATCAAATGTGGGAGCATTAAAACATTGCTGATGTTCACCTTGGCGTGTTTTGTCAGCTCAAATGACAACCCTGTAATCGTCATTTGGCATGCATTCAAGTGCAGTCTTGAAAAGTTGAACATATGGATTGTATTGGATGGTTGGAGTGAAGGAACTGCTGCAAAATAGTGACAATATCAAGGCGAGTGTTAGGAATTAAAGAGCATCTCCGCTGAGCCTCTGCTTCTGCATTTCCCAAGAAGAAGAGTTGAAGAAATTGAGTTTCTTCTCCTTGTAATGGAAGCAGTGAGCCAATTGAGTGGTAAACCTGTCCTTGAACTTTAAATGTCGGCATAAATCCTGTTGTAAACATTTCTTTTGTTGCACCAAATGATGTCATTTGGAAGCAGGAGTTGTACTTCTTGATGTTGTCCAAGAAATGCTTTGATATTGTACTAGTACCTGTCATCAGAGACTTTAAGGGATCTGGTGGTGACAGGAGAGGTGGAAGTTTTATCTTGCCATTTGCACAGCATAAACCTGGTTGTTCATCTTTCCATTTCAGGGCACTGCAGTACATGCAGACCACATCCATTTTTCCTATCTGAACTTTAGGATTATCCTGATAGTTTATGTCTGACTGGTAACAAAAGGCAGCATGTTTCAAATCTCCAACCATTTCCTGTGCACCGGTGGAAGAATTAGCAATTCTCTTAGTGGCAAGTCGGCCTTCTCTCTGCTGAGATGACTCATTGGCCCTTGAGGAAGCAGCTCTTCTCTTATCTGCAAGCCTCTCTTCCCTCTCCTCAGAAAGTTCATTGGCTCTTTAGGAAGCAGTTCTTGTTATCTTGTCTACAAGCCTCGCTTCCCTCTCCTCAGAAAGTTCATTGGCCCTTGAGGAAGCAGCTTTTGTTTTCATGTCTGCAAGCCTCACTTCCCTGTCCTCAGAAAGTTCATTGGCTCTTGAGGAAGCAGCTGCTGTCCTCACGTGTGTCAGCCTTGTTTCTCGGTCTTCACATTTTTCATTGGCCCATAATGCAGCTTTTCTTTTCACATCAGCTGATATTCGTGCCATGGAATTCCTTTTCTTATGAGGCATTATTGTGGTAAAAATAGTCTGTAACTGGCAGTTTCTATATACTCTCACATAGAAGCAATGCGACTGACATCAGCCTTTCCACCAACACACCCTAACTGACATGCTATTACCTCACAAAAGCTTTGGTATCCTGAGAATGTCCTTTGTTGCCTATATTAACCAATCAGAGCTCAGATTAATTAACTGTAGCAAAGTAGAAGCTGTGCTGTGATTGGTTGCTATTGGAAGCCTGATAAATCCCCAGCCAACAGGAAGCCCTCCCCCATCACAGTATATATTAGCTCACACATACACATAATAGACAGGTCATGTGACTGACAGCTGCCATATTTCCTATATGGTACATTTGTTACTCTTGTAGTTTGTTTGCTTATTAATCAGATTTTTATTTTTGAAGGATAATACCAAACTTGTGTGTGTTTTAGGGCGAGTTTCATGTGTCAAGTTGTGTGTGTTGAGTTGCGTGTGGCGACATGCATGTAGCGACATTTGTGAGATGAGTTTTGTGTGGCGACATGCGTGTAGCAACATTTTGTGTGTTGAGGTGCATGTGACAGGTTAGTGTAGCAAGTTGTGTGCAGCAAGTTTTGCGCATGGCGAGTTTTGTGAATGGCGAGTTTTATGTGTGGTGCGTTTTGAGTATGTGCAAGTTTTGTGTGAGGCAACTTTTGCATGTGTTGCAACTTTTGTGCATGTGGAAATTTTTCCGAGTGTGCAAGTTTTGCGTGTGGCGAGTTTTCCATGAGGTGAGCTTTGCACGTGTGGCAAGTTTTGCGTGAGCCTAGTTTTGCATGTCGTGAGTTTTGCATGTGGCGAATTTTGCGCGTGGCGAGTTTTGAGTGGCGACTTTTGTGTTTCGACTAGTGTTGAACGATACCGTCTGATATCCAAAAGTATCGGTATCGGATTGGATCGGCTGATATCCAAAAAATATCGGATATCGCTGATACCAATACCCGATACCAATGCAAGTCAATGGGACAGAAATATCAGAATGTAAATAAGCCCTTTCTGTGCTTCTACATCTTGTTCCGGAGGGGGGAAGAGTGTGGGCGGTGCGTGGGTGGACACTGTGCGTGTCTGTGTGTGCGGGTGGGGTCTGTGCGGGCCTCTGTATGTGCTGCCGGTGGTCTGTGCGGGCCTCCCAGGGCTCTGTATGTGCTGCCGGTAGTCTGTGCGGGCCTCCCGGGGCTCTGTATGGGCTCCAAGTGGTCTGTGCGGGCCTCCCGGGGCTCTGTATTGGCTCCCGGTGGTCTGTGCGGGCCTCCCGGGGCTCTGTATGGGCTCCGGGTGATCTGTGCGGGCCTCCTGGGGCTCTGTATGGGCTCCCGGCGGTCTGTGCAGGCCTCTTGGGGCTCTGTATGGGCTCCTGGTTGTCTGTGCGGGCCTCCTGGGGCTCTGTATGGGCTGCCGGTGGTCTATGCGGGCGTGCCGGGGCTCTGTATGGGCTGCCGGTGGTGTGTGCGGGCCTCCCGGGGCTCTGTATGGGCTGCCGGTGGTCTGTGTGGTGTGTCGGGGCTCTGTATGGGCTGCCGGGGCTCTGTGCAGTTTGCAGGCATCGTCCGATGGGACTACAAGTCCCATCGGATGATGCCTGCTACAGTGACAGTGATTGACACATTAGCCAATGATGGGACAGTAGTAGTCCCATCATCCGGCTAATGTGTTGAATGTAAAAAAAAAAAATACTACATACATACATACATACATTCATGCTACATACATACTACATACATGCTACATACATACTACATACATACTACATACATGCTACATACAACATACTACATACATACTACATGCTACATACATTGTACATGCATACTACATACATACTACATGCTACATACATACTACATACATTCTACATACATACTACATACATGCTACATACATGCTACTTACTACATACATACTACATGCATACTACATACTACATGCTACATACATGCTACATACATACTACATACATGCTACATACATACTACATGCTACATACATACTACATGCTACATACATGCTACATACATACAACATACTAGATACATACATACTACATACATGCTGCATACAATACATTCATACATTACATACAATACATACATACAGACATACAGTACATTAAACATAGATTACATACTCATCGTTACTTGTCATTTTGATCCCCGAAGCCGGTGTTATCTGTAAAAAAAAGATTAAAATAACAAACAACCAATATACTCCCTCTCCGCAGAAATCCACGAGTGTCCCACGATGATCTCCCGTGGAGAACGGCAGCATCAGCTGGTGCGACCGCTCTCCAGGGGCTGCAGGAACACAGTGACAGGAGGAAGGTATCCTTCCGCACTGTATTCCTCCACCGCTGTAAAAAAAATAGTCCCTAGTTTCACTTTATGCCATTGCTGTGTGAGAAATTTTCCCAGGCAGCAATTGCCATAAAGTAAGACTTTGAACTCAGGTAACCTCAGTGATACACTGCAGAAGCCATTGTCTCCTTTTAGTGTGTCACTGAGGGTCCTATAGAGCAGTGACATCACCCAATGTCACTGTTCTATAGGGGAGATCATCGTGGGACACTCGTTATTAATTGGACTACGGCGGACAGGTAGTATACGGTTTATTATTTTACATTTTTTGCAGGCGCTGAAGTATGGTAAGTATGGTTAAATGAAGAATATTAAAATACTTTTTCCTAATGTGTGCGTGTTTTATTAACCCTTTCCTACTATTGGATTAATAATGGATAGGTGTATTGACGCCTCTCCGTTATTAACCCCGCTTAATGTCACCTTACGATAGCAAGGTGACATTAACCCCTTATTACCCCATATCCCACCGCTACACAGGAGTGGGAAGAGAGGGGCTAAGTGCCGGAATTGGCGCATCTTACAGATGCGCCATTTCTGGGGCGGCTGCAGACTGGTATTTGTAGCCGGGGGGGCCAATATCCATGGCCCCTCTCTTGGCTGTGAATATCAGCCCGCAGCTGTCTGCGTAGCCTTTCTGGCTATAAAATATAGGGAGACCCCACGTCATTTTTTGGGGGGGTCCCCCTATTTTAATAGCCAGTAAAGGCTACGCAGACAGTTGCTGGCTGATATTCAAAGCAGGCTACAAATATTGGCCCCCGGCCGTCGATTTCCCCCTCTGGCGCAGAAAATTGCTCGGGAGCCCATGCCATTTTTTTTCCGTTTTTTTTAAATTAAACGCTCATTAAGGCCTCTTTCACCATTGCATTGGTACGGGTCCGTTGCTATGCGTCGGGCCGATGTACCGACGCACGTTGTGAAATTTTGCATGACGTTGGCAGCGGATGCAGTGTTTCAACGCATCCGCTGCCCATTCTGAAGTCCGGGGAGGATGTGGCGTAGTTTCGGCCGTGCATGCGCGGTAAAAAATGGCAGACGCGACGGACAAAAAACGTTCACTTGAACGTTTTTTTGTGCCGACGGTCCGGTTGTTTGTTATTTTAATCTTTTTTTTTACAGATGACACTGGCTTCAGGGAACAAAGTCACAAATACTGGTGAGTATGTAATCTATGTTTAGTGTACTGTATGTCTGTATGTATGTATTGTATGTAATGTATGAATGTATTGTATGCCGTATGTATGTATGTATGTATGTAGTATATATGTAGTAGGTATGTATGTATGTATGTATGTAGTAAGTATGTAGTATGTATGTAGTATGTATGTATGCATGCATGCAGCATGTATGTATGTAGCATGTATGTAGCATGTATGTAGCATGTATGTAGCATGTATGTAGTATGTATGTAACATGTATGTAGCATGTATGTATGTAGTATGTATGTATGTATGTATGTAGCATGTATGTAGTATGTATGTAGCATGTATGTAGTATGTATGTAGTATGTATGTAGCATGTATGTAGCATGTATGTAGTACGTAGCATGTATGTAGTATGTATGTAGTATGTAGCATGCATGTAGTATGTATGTAGCATGTATGTAGCATGTATTTAGTATGCAGCATGTATGTAGTATGTAGTATGTAGCATGTATGTAGTATGTATGTAGCATGTATGTATGTAGTATGTAGCATGTATGTAGTATGTATGTAGCATGTATGTATGTAGCAAGTATGTAGCATGCATGTAGCATGTATGTAGCATGTATGTAGTATTTTTTTTTTTACATTCAACACATTAGCCGGATGATGGGACTACTACTGTCCCATCTTTGGCTAATGTGTCAATCACTGTCATTGTAGCAGGCACACACGCACAGACCCCCGGCAGCCCATACAGAGCCCCGGCATGCCGCACAGAGCCCCCTTCACGCTCACAGAGCCCCGGCACGCTCTCAGAGCCCCGCACAGAGCCCCGGCACGCTCTCAGAGCCCTGCACAGAGCCCCGGCATGCTCTCAGAGCCCCGCACAGAGCCCCGGCACGCTCTCTCAGCCCCGCACAGAGCCCCGGCACGCTCTCAGAGCCCCGCACAGAGCCCTGGCATACTCTCAGAGCCCCGCACAGAGCCCCGGCACGTTCTCAGAGCCCCGGCACGCCGCACAGAGCCCCCCGGCAGGCTGCACAGACCCCCCGGCAGGCACGCACAGACCACCCACGGTCCTGCACAGACCCCGCCCACACAGAGACATGCAGTCTCCGCCCACGCACCACCCACACTCAATTATACTGCATTTTTGCACTGTGGGAACTTCCGATTCCGTATCCGATATCGCAAAAATATCGGAACTCGGTATCGGAATTCCGATACAGTGAATATCGGCCGATACCCGATATTTTCAGTATCGGAATGCTCAACACTAGTTTCGACTTTTATGTGGCGAGGTTGGTGTATGTGTGGTGAAATGTGTGCTGAGGGTGGTATATGTGTTCAAGCACATGGTAGTGTGTGGCGCATTTTGTGTGTGTGTTCATATCCCCGTGTGTGGTGAGTATCCCATGTCAGGGCCCCTCCTTAGCAACTGTACAGTATATACTCTTTGGCGCCATCGCTCTCATTCTTTAAGTCCCCCTTGTTCACATCTGGCAGCTGTCAATTTGCCTCCAACACTTTTCTTTTCACTTCTTCCCCATTATGTAGATGGGGCAAAATTGTTTGGTGAATTGGAACTAGCGGGTTAAAATTTCACCTCACAACATAGCCTATGATGCTGTCGGGGTCCAGACGTGTGACTGTGCAAAATTTTGTGGCTGTAGCTGCGACGGTGCAGATGCCAATCCCGGACATACACACATGCACACACACATTCAGCTTTATATATTAGATATATATACAGTACAGACCAAAAGTTTGGACACACCTTCTCATTAACCCCTTCACCCCCAAGGGTGGTTTGCACGTTAATGACCGGGCCAATTTTTACAATTCTGACCACTGTCCCTTTATGAGGTTATAACTCTGGAACGCTTCAACGGATCTTGGCAATTCTGACACTGTTTTCTCGTGACATATTGTACTTCATGATAGTGGTAAAATTTCTTTGATATTACCTGCGTTTATTTGCAAAAAAAATGGAAATTTGGCAAAAATTTTGAAAATTTTGCAATTTTCCAAATTTGAATTTTTATGCCCTTAAATCACAGAGATATGTCACACAAAATACTTAATAAGTAACATTTCCCACATGTCTACTTTACATCAGCACAATTTTGGAACCAAAATTTTTTTTTGTTAGGGAGTTATAAGGGTTAAAAGTTGACCAGCAATTTCTCATTTTTACAACACCATTTTTTTTTAGGGACCACATCTCATTTGAAGTCATTTTGAGGGGTCTATATGATAGAAAATACCCAAGTGTGGCACCATTCTAAAAACTGCACCCCTCAAGGTGCTCAAAACCATATTCAGGAAGTTTATTAACCCTTCTGGTGCTTCACAGGAATTTTTGGAATGTTTAAATAAAAATGAACATTTAACTTTTTTTCACAAAAAATTTACTTCAGCTCCAATTTGTTTTATTTTACCAAGGGTAACAGGAGAAAATGGACCCCAAAAGTTGTTGTACAATTTGTCCTGAGTACGCCGATACCCCATATGTGGGGGTAAACCACTGTTTGTGCGCATGACCGAGCTCGGAAGCGAAGGAGCGCCATTTGACTTTTCAATGCAAAATTGACTGGAATTGAGATGGGACGCCATGTTGCGTTTGGGGAGCCCCTGATGTGCCTAAACATTGAAACCCCCCACAATTGACACCATTTTGGAAAGTAGACCCCCTAAGGAACTTATCTAGAGGTGTGGTGAGCACTTTGACCCACCAAGTGCTTCACAGAAGTTTATAATGCAGAACCGTAAAAATAAAAAATCACATTTTTTCACAAAAATTATTTTTCGCCCCCAATTTTTTATTTTCCCAAGGGTAAGAGAAGAAATTGGACCCCAAAAGTTTTTGTACAATTCGTCCTGAGTACGCTGATACCCCATATGTGGGGATAAACCACTGTTTGGGCGCATGGGAGACCTCGGAAGGGAAGGAGCGCAGTTTGACTTTTCAATGCAAAATTGACAGGAATTGAGATGGGACGTCATGTTGCGTTTGGAGAGCCACTGATGTGCCTAAACATTGAAACCCCCCACAAATGACACCATTTTGGAAAGTAGACCCCCTAAGGAACTTATCTAGAGGTGTGGTGAGCACTTTGACCCACCAAGTGCTTCACAGAAGTTTATAATGCAGAACCGTAAAAATAAAAAATCATATTTTTTCACAAAAATTATCTTTTCACCCCCAATTTTTTATTTTCCCAAGGGTAAGAGAAGAAATTGGACCCCAAAAGTTGTTGTACAATTTGTCCTGAGTACGCTGATACCCCATATGTGGGGGTAAACCACTGTTTGGGCGCATGGGAGAGCTCGGAAGGGAAGTAGCACCGTTTGACTTTTCAATGCAAAATTGACAGGAATTGAGATGGGACGCCATGTTGTGTTTGGAGAGCCACTGATGTGCCTAAACATTGAAACCCCCCACAAGTGACACCATTTTGTAAAGTAGACCCCCTAAGGAACTTATCTAGATGTGTTTTGAGCACTTTGACCCACCAAGGGCTTCACAGAAGTTAATAATGCAGAGCCGTAAAAATAAAACAAAAATTTTTTCCCACAAAAATTATTTTTTTAGCCCCCAGTTTTGTATTTTCCCGAGGGTAGCAGGAGAAATTGGACCCCAAAATTTGTTGTCCAAGTTGTCCTGAGTGTGATGATACACCATATGTGGGGAGAACCACTGTTTGGGCGCATGGGAGGGCTCGGAAAGGAAGGAGTGCCATTTGGAATGCAGGCTTAGATGGAATGGTCTGCAGGCGTCACATTGCGTTTGCAGAGCCCCTAATGTACCTAAACAGTAGAAACCCCCCACAAGTGACACCATGTTGGAAAGTAGACCCCCTAAGGAACTTATCTAGATGTGTGGTGAGCGCTTTGACCCACCAAGGGCTTCACAGAAGTTTATAATGCAGAGCCGTAAAAATAAAACTAGCATTTTTTCCCACAAAAATTATTTTTCAGCCCCCAGTTTTGTATTTTCCCGAGGGTAACAGGAGAAATTGGACCCCAAAAGTTGTTGTCCAATTTGTCCTGAGTGCGCTGATACCCCATATGTGGGGGGAAGCACCGTTTGGATGCATGGGAGGGCTCGGAAGGGAAGGAGCGCCATTTGGAATGCAGACTTAGATGGAATGGTCTGCAGGCGTCACATTGCGTTTGCAGAGCCCCTAATGTACCTAAACAGTAGAAGCCCCGCACAAGTGACCCCATTTTGGAAACTAGACCCCCCAAGGAACTTATCTAGATGTGTTGTAAGAACTTTGAACCCCCAAGTGTTTCACTACAGTTTATAACGCAGAGCCGTGAAAATAAAAAATATTTTTTTTTTCCCACAAAAATTATTTTTTAGCCCCCAGTTTTGTATTTTCCCAGGGGTAACAGGAGAAATTGGACCCCAAAGGTTGTTGTACAATTTGTCCTGAGTACGCTGATACCCCATATGTGGGGGTAAACCCCTGTTTGGGCACACGGGAAAGCTCGGAAGGGAAGGAGCACCGTTTTACTTTTTCAACGCAAAATTGGCTGGAATTGAGATCGGACGCCATGTCGCGTTTGGAGAGCCCCTGATGTGCCGAAACAGTGGAAACCCCCCAATTATAACTGAAACCCTAATCCAAACACACCCCTAACCCTAATCCCAACAGTAACCCTAGCCACACCTCTAACCCTGACACACCCCTAACCCTAATCCCAACCCTATTCCCAACCGTAAATGTAATCTAAACCCTAACTGTAACTTTAGCCCCAACCCTAACCCTAACTTTAGCCCCAACCCTGACTGTAGCCTTAACCCTAGCTCCAACCCTAGCCCTAGTGGGAAAATGGAAATAAATACATTTTTTTTTTCCCCTAACTAAGGGGGTGATGAAGGGGGGTTTGATTTACTTTTATAGCGAGTTTTTTAGCGGATTTTTATGATTGGCAGCCGTCACACACTGAAAGACGCTTTTCATTGCAAAAAATATTTTTTGCGTTACCACATTTTGAGAGCTATAAATTTTCCATATTTTGGTCCACAGAGTCATGTGAGGTCTTGTTTTTTGCGGGACGAGTTGACGTTTTTATTAGTAACATTTTCGGACATGTGACAGTTTTTGATCGCTTTTTATTCCGATTTTTGTGAGGCAGAATGACCAAAAACCAGCTATTCATGAATTTCTTTTGGGGGAGGCGTTTATACCGTTCCGCGTTTGGTAAAATTGATAAGCAGTTTTATTCTTCGGGTCAGTACGATTACAGTGATACCTCATTTATATTATTTTTTTATGTTTTGGCGCTTTTATATGATAAAAACTATTTTATGGAAAAAATAATTATTTTTGCATCGCTTTATTCTCAGGACTATAACTTTTTTATTTATTTGCTGATCATGCTGGATGGCGGCTCGTTATTTGCGGGACAAGATGACGCTTTCAGTGGTACCATGGTTATTTATATCTGTCTTTTTGATCGCGTGTTATTCCACTTTTTGTTTGGCGGTATGATAATAAAGCGTTGTTTTTTGCCTAATTTTTTTTTTTTTCTTACGGTGTTTACTGAAGGGGTTAACTAGTGGGCCAGTTTTATAGGTCGGGTCGTTATGGACGCGGCGATACTAAATACGTGTACTTTTATTGTTTTTTAAATTTTATTTAGATAAAGAAATGTATTTATGGGAATAATATATATATTTTTTTCATTATTTTGGAATATTTTTTTTTTTTTTTTTTTTTTTTTTACACATTTGGAAATTATTTTTTTTACTTTTTTACCTTGCCCCAGGGGGGGACAATACAGATCGGTGATCTGCCAGTTTGCATAGCACTCTGACAGATCACCGATCTGAGAGAAGTGCAGGCTGCTTCACAGTGCCTGCTCTGAGCAGGCTTCTGTGAAGCCACCTCCCTCCCTGCAGGACCCGGATCCGCGGCCATCTTGGATCCGGGTCTGGAGCAGGCAGGGAGGGAGGTAAGACCCTCGCAGCAACGCGATCACATCGCGTTGCTGCGGGGGGCTCAGGGTCCGTGACCGCTCCTGGCACATAGTGCCGGATGTCAGCTATGATAGGCAGCTGACACCCGGCCGCGATCGGCCGCGCTCCCCCCGTGAGCGCCGCCGATCGCGCTGGACGTACTATGCCGTCCGTGGTCATGGGGGCCCACCCCACCGCGACGGGATAGTACGTCCGATGTCAGGAAGGGGTTAAAAGATTTTTCTGTATTTTCATGACTAAGAAAATTGTACATTCACACTGAATAAAAGCAAAAGGTGGCTACTTTGAAGAACCTAGAATATAAGACATAATTTGAGTTGTTTCACACTGTTTTGTTAAGTATATAATTCCACATGTGTTAATTCATAGTTTTGATGCCTTTAGTGTAAATGTACAATTTTCATAGTCATGAAAATGTAGAAAAATCTGTAAATGAGAAGGTGTGTCTAAACTTTTGGTCTGTACTGTATATACACTCACCGGCCACTTTATTAGGTACACCTGTCCAACTTCTTGTTAACACTTAATTTCTAATCAGCCAATCACATGGCAGCAACTCAGTGCATTTAGGCATGTAGACATGGTCAAGACAATCTCCTGCAGTTCAAACCGAGCATCAGTATGGGGAAGAAAGGTGATTTGAGTGCCTTTGAACGTGGCATGGTTGTTGGTGCCAGAAGGGCTGGTCTGAGTATTTCAGAAACTGCTGATCTACTGGGATTTTCACGCACAACCATCTCTAGGGTTTACAGAGAATGGTCCGAGAAAGAAAAAAAAAAATCCAGTGAGCGGCAGTTCTGTGGGCGGAAATGCCTTGTTGATGCCAGAGGTCAGAGGAGAATGGGCAGACTGGTTCGAGCTGATAGAAAGGCAAACAGTGACTCAAATCGCCACCCGTTACAACCAAGGTAGGCCTAAGAGCATCTCTGAATGCACAGTGCGTCGAACTTTGAGGCAGATGGGCTACAGCAGCAGAAGACCACACCGGGTACCACTCCTTTCAGCTAAGAACAGGAAACTGAGGCTACAATTTGTACAAGCTCATCGAAATTGGACAGTAGAAGATTGGAAAAACGTTGCTTGGTCTGATGAGTCTCGATTTCTGCTGCGACATTCGGATGGTAGGGTCAGAATTTGGCGTAAACAACATGAAAGCATGGATCCATCCTGCCTTGTATGGAGCATCTTTGGGATGTGCAGCCGACAAATCTGCGGCAACTGTGTGATGCCATCATGTCAATATGGACCAAAATCTCTGAGGAATGCTTCCAGCACCTTGTTGAATCTATGCCATGAAGAATTGAGGCAGTTCTGAAGGCAAAAGGGGGTCCAACCCGTTACTAGCATGGTGTACCTAATAAAGTGGCCGGTGAGTGTATATATATATATATATATATATATATATATATATATATATATATATATATATATATACACACACACACATCTAAAAGAAACCCAGCATAACACTTAACACAATGTAACTCCAAGTCGATCACACTTCTGTTCGCATCCTTTATGTCTGTAGTTTTGGTCACTTTTGCATTTTGTCATGTTGAGGGGGCCATAGGAGGGCAACAACCCAGCAGCAGAAGCACTACCTACTGCTTAGTGCAAGGAGGAAGAGGAGGAGCAGTGCTAATGTTCTGCAAAATTACCTCCAACAGGCCACTAACATTCATGTGTCTGATCAAACTGTCAAAAATAGACTCCATGAGGGTGGTATAAGGGCTCGACATCCAAAAGTGAGTGTTGTGCTTACAGCCCAACACCATGCACGGCGGTTGGCATTTGCCAGAGAACACCAAGATTGGCAGATATGACATTAGCGCCCTGTGCTCTTCACAGATGAGAGCAGTTTCACACTGACCACATGTGACAGAAGTGACAGAGTCTGGCGATGCTGTGGAGAACATTTAGCTGGCTGCAACATCTTTCAGCATAACCAATTTGGCAGTGGGTCAGTAATGTTAACTGTGATTTATCATATCTATGGGAAGCGGAGTTCAATTTCCCAAGCCATTGTCAGGTCTTTTAACTGCCACACCTGTTCTCAATCAAGAAATTAATTAAATAGGACCTGCCTGACAAAGTAGGCCAAAAGTTCCTCAAAAGCTTGACATCATGCCGAGATCCAAAGAAATTCTGGAACAAATAAGAATCAAAGTTATTGAGATTTATCAGTCTGTAAAAGGTTTTAAAGCCATTTTCAAAGATTTGGGACCCCAGCATACCACCATAAGAGCCATTATCCCCAAATGATGAAACCATGGAGCAGTGGTTAAACCTGCCCAGGAGTGGCTGACCTACCAAAATTACCCAATGAGCGCAGGGGCGACTCATCTATGAGTTTACAAAAGACACTATAACAACATACAAAGAACTGCAGGCCTCACTTGCCTCAGTTAAGGTCAGTATTCATTAATCCACCATAAGAATGGGACTGGGAAAAAATGGCCTGCATGGCAGAGTTCCAAGATGAAAACCACTGCTGAGCAATAAGAACATAAAGGCTCGTCTCAGTTTTGCCAGAAAATATCTTGATGATGTCCAAGACTTTTGGGAGAATACTCTATGGACTGACAAGACAAAAGTTGTACTTTTTGAAAGGTGTATGTCCCATTACATCAGGAGTAGAAGTAACACAGAATTTCAGAAAAGGAACATCATACCAAAAGTAAAATATAGTGGTGACAATGTGATGGCTTGGGGCTGTTTTGCTGCTTCAGGACTTGGAAGATTTGCTGCCCTAAAGAGACCCAAAATATCTGCCAAAATATCCTAAATGAGGATTTCCATCTATTTAATCACAAGCTCAAGCTGAAGCACACTTGTATTATGCAGCAGGACAATGAACCAAAACACATCAGCAAGTGCTCCTCTGAATGGGTTAAGAAAAAAAAAATTTTAAATTTGGAGTAGCTTAGTTAAAGTCCTGACCTTAGTAATCTTAATCCGATTAACTTGCTGTGGCATGACCTTAAAAAGGCAGTTTGTGCTCGGAAACTCCAATGTGGATGAATTGCAACAATTCTGCAAAGTTCAGTGGGTCAAAATTCCTCCAGAGCGTTGTAAAAGACTCATTGCCAGTTATCACAAACACTTCATTGCAGTTGTTGCTGCTAAGGATGGCCCACCCAGTTATTAGGTTAAGGGGGGCAATCACTTTTTCACACAGGGCCAATCAGCTTTGGATTTCTTTTTTCCCTTAAAAATAAAGACCTCCACTTATAAAATGCATTTTGTGTTTACCTGTGTTATCTTTGTCTAATATTTACATTTGTTTGGTGATCTGAAACATTTAAGTGTCACAAACATGCAAAAGAATAGGAAATCAGGAAGGGGCAAACACTTTTTCACTCCACTATACAGTATATATATATATATATATATATATATATATATATATATATATGTGTATATATATATATATATATATATATATATATATATATATATATATATATATATATATATACACACACACACATATATATGTACTGCTCAAATAAGTAAAGGGAACACTAAAATCTAACATCCTAGAAATCATTGAAAGAAATATTCCCGCTGTAAATCTTTATTCATTACATAGTATCCAAGAAGTATCGTTTCTCCTTGCGGAGTGTGACATGTTAAGCATGAAGAGATGAGGAGACTTAAAGCCGCAATGCTCCTCTGGGAAATATGCAAATTGTCTCTTCAGAGAGGAAGAGGACTAGAACTCTAGTGCCACCTATTGGAAGTAGCAATACTAACAGCCAATGTTGACCCTTTAACGAGCCTTGTCACATGACTTAGGATAAAAGCCAAACCAGAATCTAAATTTGCAGACACTGTTTCGGGTACTGTCCCTCGTCAGTGCAAAGTGGAGATCTGGTTTAGCCGAGTGAGAGGTGCCTGACCGGGATCCAAGAAGTATCGTTTCTCCTTGCAGAGAGTGACATATTAAGCATGTCAAGATAAGGAGACTTAAAGCCGCACTGCTCCTCTGGGAAATATGCAAATTGTCTCTTCAGAGAGGAAGAGGACTAGAACTCTAGTGGCTCCTATTGGAAGTAGTAATCCTACTCTCACTCAACTAAACCAGATCTCCACTTTGCACTGACAAGGGACAGTACCCGAAACAGTGTCTGCAAATTTAGATTCTGGTTTGGCTTTTATCCTAAGTCATGTGACAAGTTACCGACTTTTTTTGATTTTAAGAAAAATGCTTGTGTTACCGATCATGAATTCGAATGTGCAATATTTGTGCCAAATTTATGTTTGGTGATAGTTTTACGAACATATTTGCTCATCTGTAATAATGGCAATCCAAAACATCCAAATAACCCTGATCAAAAGTTCACATAACCTGGTGATTTTGGCCTGATAACATGCACAGAAGTTGACACAAATAGGTTTGAATGGCTACTAAAGGTAATATACTCACCTGTGTCCTGTTTACTTGTAATCAGTGTGTGTGCATAAAATCTGGGTGAGTTTCTGGGATCCAGACAATCTCTTGTATCTTTCATCCAGTCACTGACTTTTCTGGATTGTGAGTAGTGGGGAAAGCAAAAAAATTGTCAATGGATCTATGGGAAAAGGTAGTTGAACTGTATAAAACAGGAAAGGCATACAAAAAGATGTCCAAGGAATTGATAATGCCAGTCAGCAGCGTTCAAGCTGTGATTAATAAATGGAAAATCAGGGGCTCTGTAAAAACAAAACCACAGTCAAGTAGACCAACAAAAATGTCATCCACAACTGCCAGGAAAATTGTTTGGGATGCAAAGAAAAACCCACAAGTAACATCAGCTGAAATGCAGGACTCTCTGAAAACTAGCAGTGTGGCTGCTTCAATATGCACAATAAGCAGGCACTTGATGAAAAATGGGCTGCATGGTCGAGTCGCCAGAAGAAAGCTATTACTGCACAAATGCCACAAAGTATCTCACCTACAATATGCAAAACAGCACAGACACAAGCCTCAAAACTTCTGAAACAAGGAAATTTGGAGTGATGAGACCAAAATTAAACTTTTTGGCCACAACCATAAACATTACATTTGGAGAGAGGCCAACAAGGCCTATGATGAAAAGAACACCATTCCTACAGTAAAGGACGGAGGTGGATCGCTGATGTTCTGGGGTTGTGTGAGCAAGGAAACTTGGTCAAAGCTGAAGAAAAGATGAATGCAGCATGTTATCAGCAAATACTGGAGGCAAATTTGCAATCATCAGCCACGAAGCTGTGCATGGGATGTACTTGGAGGTTCCAGCATAATAACAATCCAAAACACAAGGCCAAATCAACCTGTCATTGGCTACAGCAGAACAAAATGAAGGTTCTGGAGTGGCCATCTCTATCTCCTGACCTCAATATCATTGAGCCACTCTGGGGAGATCTCAAGTGTGCAGTTCATGCTAGACAGCCCAGGAAATTTCCTGGAACTGGAGACTTTTTGCCAAGAAGAATGGGCAGCTTTACCATCTGAAAAAATAAAGAACCTCATCCACAACTACAACAAAAGATTTCAAGCTGTCATGGATGTTATAGGGGGCAATACACGGTACTAAGAATTGTCGTATGTGAACTTTGGTCAGGGTCATTTGAATGTTTTTGGTTGTCATTATGATTTAAAAAGAGGAAATACAGTAGTTTGACAATAAATGGCTTCACCCAACCACTAACCATGAGTGGTGAAAAAGTTTTGGTGCTATCATTCATATTGTCTGAAAAAAGGAAAAGGAAGCAAAAATTCATCCAGGGTATGTAAACTTTTGAGCACAACTGTATTCAGCTCCAATCTGATACATGCTGCCTGCGGAGCTGTCAGGTACCCTTTAGGCTTACAGACTTTTTAAAGTGTTTTTTAATAACTGTATCCTTTTGTGTTATGATCCAAGCTGTATACATACTCCTTTCTTCTTCCTTGTTTTATTTTGAGAAAAAGTTTGATATTCCTTTAAATTGTTGCAAAAATTTAGCAAAAAATGTATGTGTACATAAGATTACTCTGATGTGGTATCTACTGTATGTGCCTGAAATTGCTGACTTTTTAAAAAGTTGCAGTCAATGATTGGTCTCCAAAAATAAAATAATAAATTGGCACAAAACAAAAATAGGCTAAAGAGATCAAAAGCTAAACCAAAAGGGTGCAAAAGCAATAATTAAGTCCTTAAGGTTTGTTTACATGAGCAGTTAATTGTTTAACCCCTTAGTGACAGAGCCAATTTTGCCCTTAATGACAAGCCAATTTTTACAATTCTGATCACTGTCACTCTTTATGAGGTTATAGTTCTGGAACACTTCAACAGATTTAACTGATTCTGAGAATGTTTTTTCGCGACATATTGAACTTCATGTTAGGCTGGTTTCACACGTCAGTGCCTCCGGCACATGTAGTGGCTGTTTTCTCACGTGTCGGAGACACTGACACACATAGACCCATTCAAATGAATGCGTGGGACTGACTGTACGCCGGACAGGTATGGTATATTGTTGATTTATTTTTTGACATTTTTTTCCAGGAGATCTAGGGCTTCGCTTGGAATGGCAGAGTAATAAAGATGGAACAAATGAGTACATTGTTTTATTTAAAGACTTTTTTCTAACTGTGTGGTGTGTTTGATCAACCCTTTAACAACTATAGCATTAGTA
This sequence comes from Ranitomeya variabilis, assembly GCF_051348905.1. NCBI lineage: Eukaryota > Metazoa > Chordata > Amphibia > Anura > Dendrobatidae > Ranitomeya > Ranitomeya variabilis. Next base: position 434,712,192 of record NC_135232.1, on the reverse strand, counting down.
ATGGATAGGTGTCTTATTGGTAAGCCGGCTTAATGTCACCTTACAATAGGAAGGTGACATAAACCCCTCATTACCCCACTTGCCACCACTACAGGGCAAGTGGGAAGAACTGGACAAAGCTGCAGAATTGGTGCATCTAATAGATGTGCCTTTTCTAAGCTGCTGCGGGCTGCTTTTTTAGGCTGGGAGGCCCATATCCATGGCCCCTTACCAGCCTAAGAATAGCAGCCCGCACCTGTGAGTTTTGCCAGATTGGTTTTAAAATATAGGAAGGATCCCACGTCGGGATCCTAGCAACCAGGCAACCACCACATGTACTCAGGCTGGCTAGCAGCTGTAAATCATGCAGCTGCGTCAACAAAAACTAAATCTCCGAGCACTTACAAATACTTGGAGACTACCCGAGCATGCTCCGGAAAACCCGAGCAACGAGTATACTCGCTCATCACTAGTGTTCATCTTTCAAATCCCATAAGTGATAATATATATTTATAATAAATTAATTCATAAACTATTGTTCCATTGCCATCATACTGTGTAAAAAAGATCTAATTGAAATAGCAAAGCAAAATATTTTTTTCATAACCACTATTATATACTTGTGCTGAAAACATCTGGTCTGGTGCCTCCAACAGCCCTGTCTTAATTTTGGTAAGCTATGCTGTGAATTGTACTTTCTTATGCTACTTAGCCTTCACTTGTAAACATTTATTTTAGCTGTCTTATGTACAGGGCTTTGCTGCACTCTATTCACTACTAAGCCTTTGCTGTTGGTTGGCACCCTTGGCCTTTTGCAATGCAGATGCAATGAATCAGCGATCTGATGTAGTATAGTGATGTCCCAGGATGGGGCAATATAAAAAAAAGAAATATTAAAAAGAGATAAAATATTTTTTACAAAATCCCCAAATTAAGAAAAAAAAGAATCAAATATTTTTCCAATAAATATATTTATTTTACAGTATATAAATAAAAAAATAAACAATACACATATTTGGTATTGCTGCCTCCGTAACGACCCGCTCTATAAAACTGTCACATGAGTTAACTCCTTCAGTAAACAGCATAAAAGATAAATAAAAAAAGAGGCAAAATAACAATGATTTATCATCATACCGCCGAACAAAAAGTGCAATAAAGCGAGATAAAAAAGAGTAATATAAATAAAAATGGTACCGCTGAAAATATCTTTTCCCTCAAAAAACAAGCCATCATACAGCTTCATCAGCAGAAAAATAAAAAAGTTACAGCTCTCAGAATACAGTGATGTACAAATAATTATTTTTTCTATGAAATCAACGCGCCAAAACAAAGAAAAATATATAAATTGGATATCACTGTAATCGTACTGACCCAAATAATAAAGGTGCCTTACCAATTTTACCACAAGCGGAACAGTATAAAAAACAAAAACTAAAAGAAATTCCTGAATTGCTGTTTTTTGTTCATTCTGTCTCCCAAAAATCAGAATAGAAAGCGATAAAAAAAGTAATGTGCCCAAAAATGGTACCAATTAAAACATCAGCTTGTCCCACAAAAAACAAGCCCTCACATGACTCTGTGGGATGAAATATAGAAAAATTATAGCTCTCAAAATGTGGTGATGCAAAAACTAGTTTTCACAATAAAAAGAATCTGTTAGTGAGTGACAGCAGCCAAGCATAAAAACCTGATATAAATGTGGTATCGCTGTAATTGCACTGTCCCAAAGAATAAAGTAGCATAATCACTTACACCGCATGAGGAACGGCATAAAAAAATAAAAACAATTCTTCACATGCTATTGATTTTTTCATTCTGCCTCCCAAAGATCATAGCAATGCTCGATGCACATTTATCCTGCGCTCTGTGCTGTGTGCTTACTCTAGGGTTTCTGTGTAAATCTCTGAAATACGTGATTCAGATGGAACATCTAGCAGAAGATTCCCTATAGTGAGGAAGATGGAGGAAGTGTTGATGCCTTAGGACCTGTGATCTGGTGGTGTCCATCTTTTAGGATTGTATAAAAGTGCTGTCGGCCACAGTTTTATGCACTTCGGAAAAGAAGGACACCGCTGAACAGAGGCCAGATGGAGTCCAGAGTAACTCTGCTCCCTCATTATAGTGACTGGACCCATCAGGGGTTCATCTGTCACATCAATTGGAGATTTAGGTGGAAATCCTGATGTAACTGCTCAGTGTAGAGCGCAGGACATGTGATAAATGTTATGTCAAATGTTCCCAATAAAAGCTTCAACTCAATCCACAAAAAAGCAAGCCCCCACTCAGGTCTGTCATCTGTTAATGGAAATATAGGGGTTTCCACATTACTGGTAGCACAGAGGCTCTGGAAAAGCAAAACGGCTCCTCGTCCGCCAAAAGCAATTCAGCAAATTCTCCTCTCCCAAATCCAAATGCTCCCCTCCCTTCTGAGCCCCAGTGTGCCTAAACAACATTTAATGACCACATGTTTGGCATTTCTGTAGTGATGAGAGCCCACCTAACTTACGGGTCATGGTTCCAGAAGCATGGGCTGGATATAACGTACCGGTGACTGCAATGTACTGGTCACTACAATGGCAATTTGCAATTTCCACTCAGCCAGATCCACTGCTGCTTGATTCTGGAAAACATCCATGGAGTAAATTCCCAAAGGGGTATAATTTCCAAAATGAGGTCAAATGTTATAAACTTCTGTGAAGCACTTGGGGGTTGAGGGTATGTGCACACGTCAGGATTTCTTGCAGAAATTTCCTGAAGAAAACCGGAAATTTTCTGCAAGAAATCCGCATGCTTCTTTTCACATTTTTTTCCCGTTTTTTCAACGTTTTTTTTAGCATTTTGCAAGTGTAATTAGCTTGCAGAATGCTAAAGTTTTCCAAGCGATCTGTAGCATCGCTTGGAAAACTGATTGACAGGTTGGTCACACTTGTCAAACATAGTGCGTGACAAGTGTGACCAACTTTTTACTATAGATGCAGCCTATGCAGCATCAATAGTAAAAAGATATAATGTTAAAAATAATAAAAAAATAAAAAAAAGGTTATACTCACCCTCTGATGGCCCCCGATCTCCTCAGCTGTTGCTTTGTGTGTAGGACCTGCGATGACGTCACAGTCACATGACCGCGACGTCACGGTCACATGACCGCGACGTCATCGCAGGTCCTTCACACAGAGCATCTATAGGAATGGAAGAGAGAGCATGCACCGATGAGAGGCGGGAAGACTCCGGGGCCATCAGAATGTGAGTATATCACTATTTTTTATTTTAATTCTTTTTTTTTTACCAATTATATAGTGCCCAGTCTGTGGAGGAAAGTGTCCTCTCCTCTATCCTTGGTACCAACCGCACATGATCTGCTTACTTCCCGCATGGTGGGCATAGCCCCATGCGGAAGTAAGCAGATCAATGCATTCCTATGTGTGCGGAATCACTGCAATTTCGCAAATTAATGAACATGTTGCTTTTTTTTCTGTGATGCGATTTTTTCGCGGAAAAAAATGCAACATTTGCACAAGATATATGGAATACACTGAAAATAATGGGAGGCATATGTAAGCATTTTTTTCGCGTTTTTATTGCGCTTTTATAGCGAAAAAACGCGAAAAAAATGCAAAAAATCCTGAACGTGTGCACCTACCCTCAAGGTGTTCAATACACATCTAGATAAGTTCTCAAAGGGGTCTAGTTTCCAAAATGGTGTCACTTGTTGGGGGTTTCCACTGTTTAGGCACATCAGGGGCTCTACAAACAGGACATGGCATCCCCTTTCTGACCTTGGACGGGATAGTACGTCCGAGGCCAGAACCACCGCTTTGATGCGGGCTCCGGTGGTGAGCCCGCATCAAAGCCGGGACATGTCAATAAGAAAAAAGGATTAACCTGATCACTAAACGGCATAGCGAGAAAAAACTTTGAAACGCCAGAATTAAATTTTTTTTGTCGCCACGATATTGCATTAAAATGCAATAATGGACGATCAAAAGAACATATCTGCCCCAAAATGATATAATTAAAAACGACAGCTCAGCACGCAAAAAATAAGCCCTCACCCAACCCCAGATCATGAAAAATGGAGATGTTTCGGGTATCAGAAAATTGCACATTGTTTTGTTTTTTTTAGCAAAGTTTGGAATTTTTTTTACTACTTAGATTAAAAAGAACCTATACATGTTTGGTGTCTATGAACTCATAATGACCTGGAGAATCAATGTGGCAGGTCAGTTTTAGCATTTAGTGAACCTAGCAAAAAAGCCAAACAAAAAACAAGTGTAGGATTGCACTTTTTTTTGCAAGTTCTCCGAACTTGGAATTTTTTTCCCGTTTTCTAATACACGACAAGCTAAAACCAATGATGTCGTTCAAAAGTACAACTTGTCCCGCGAAAAATAAGCCCTCACATGACTATATTGACGGAAAAATACAGTTATGGCTCTGGGAAGGAGGGGAGCGAAAAACGAAAATGGAAAACCAAAAAAAGCTGGGGCCATGAAGGGGTTAATTATTACAGTAAATTTTACATTCAAAAAGTCAAATGGTGCTCATTCCCTTCTAAGCCCCGCTGTGGACCCAAACAGTTGTTTTCCTCCACATATTGGGTATCTGCATGCTCAGGATAAATTACACAACAAATTATATGGAGCAATATCTCCTTTTAGCCTTATTAAAATGCAAAATTTGGAACTGAATATGCCTGCAAATTTTTACATTCAAAAAGTGAAATGACGCACCTTCCTTTCTGAGGCCTGCCGTGTGTCCAAACAGTAGATTTCCCCCACATATGGAGTATTGAGATGCTCAGGATAAATTGCACAACAAAATCTATGGTCCATTTTCTCATGTTAGGGTATGTGTCCACGTTCAGGAAACGCTGCGTGTTTGACGCTGCGTGGGGCCGCAGCGTCAAACACGCAGCGTCCAGATGTTCCAGCATAGTGGAGGGGATTTTATGAAATCCCGTCTCCACTATGCGTGGTAACACGCATCGGTCGGCCCTGCGACTCCGGACATGCTGCTCATCTTTTAAGATCGCAGCATGTCCGTGTTCCTTGCGGTGACGCTGCGCCGCCGCAAGGAATAGAACAGGGCCCTATGCGTGGGGTGCGATGATCCCGGATGTGTGCAATGAACACATCCGGCATCATCGCGTCCCAGAAGGGGGCGGGGCTTAGCGCCGAGCGGGTTTGCTGCTCCGACTAAACCGCCGGCCATCCTGATCGTGGACACGTACCCTAAGCCTTGAAAAAGTAAAAAAATAGGTCTAAAGGAAATTTTTTGTGAAAGAAAAATAAAAGTTTATTTTTTCCTTCCACATTCCAAAAATTTCTGTGAAGCATCTGAAGGTTTAATAAACTTATTGAATGTGGTTTTGCGCACCTTGAGGGGTGCAGTTTTTAGAATGCTGAAATGTTTTGGTATTTTCTGTCATATAGGCTCCTCAAAGTCACTGCAAATGTGAGATGGTCCCTGAAAAAAATGGTTTTGCAAATTTTGGTTGTAAAAATGAGAAATCACTGGTCAACTTTTAACCCTTATAACTTCCTAACAAAAATAAATTATAGTTAAAAAATTGTGCTCATGTAAAGTAGACATGTAGGAAATGTCATTTACTAACTATTTTGTGTGATATGACTGATATTAGGGCATAAAAATTAAAATTTTGAAAATTGCAACATTTTTGAAATTTTTGCCAAATTTCATTTTTTTTCACAAATAAACACAAGTCACATCAAAGAAATGTTACCACTATCATGAAGTACAATATGTCACGAGAAAACAGTCTCAGAATCAGTGGGATCCATTGAAGCATTCTGGAGTTATGACCTCATAAAGAGAAAGTGGTCAGAATTGTAAAAATTGGCCTAGTCAGGAAGGTTAAAACAGGCTTTTGGGTTCAATCTTAATCTACTTTGTTTTTTAGTGTTCAGTTTATCAAAACCTTTATATCGTCTGCAGATTTTAAAATATGCTTAGTGGAAAAAAATGAGTGCCTGTCATTTCTCTGAAGTGGTTACAACCGGGAATCTGCTCCAAATGTGACACATCTAGTCAAAAGACTGAAAAAAGCAGTACGTGAAAAAACTTAAAGAGAATCTGTCTCCCCAAAATTTGCCTATAAGTTAAGGCCACCGGCATCAGGGGCTTATCTACAGCATTCTGTAATGCCTCTCTGACCTTTCCCGGCGCCTGCGCACTGCAGTACTTTGCTCTGCCCTCAACAGGGCAGATAAAGTATGCCTGCGCAGGAGCCGCGGTAGGAAGAATAAAAGAGGACATCATCATAAGAAGATGGGAGGCCCCGGACCGGACCGCGACGCCCATCGGACCGGACCGCAGCAGGACCGCCCCTGGGTGAGTATAATCTAACTTCTTTTTCTTCTCTTTCAGGTTACATTGGGGGCTTATCTACAGCATTCCAGAATGCTGTCGATAAGCCCCTCATGCCGGTGGCCTTAGCTTATAGGCAAATTTTGGGGTGACATATTCCCTTTAAAAAACACTTCTTTCGGTAAAGTCTGCATCATAATTTGACATAATATGGATTTCAATTTTACATTATGGATTTCCTCAATTGTGTGTACATAAGACCTCTTAAAATCTCATGTTCAGCAATGATATTCAGCACATGATATATACAAGAACATAGAACATTCGGAATTTATAAATTAACGCAACCGATTGTTGTGCTTAGCTGTCTTTGCCTCAATACAATGCAATGTGTTACCAACAATAATGCAAACTCTATAGGGACAGATGATTGCACAAAAGATTACACGTACAGTAATATATACACAGAATTAATATTTCCTTTTATTTGTGTTAATTTTTAGTCTATAAACAAAAGGGAGCGACTCAGATATGTTATCCACTATCCAGTATACTCTAGAGGATCTTTGGACCTTGAATTTGCAGCATCATTAAAAGAGTCTTAATCAGTGCAATGTAATTGCATGTAACTGCCCATGAGCCTCTGTGTAAAGTGTATCACTCTGGGATATCTGCAATTACACCAAGGTTTACCCAGAAGCACCTTCTGATTAACCAGGAAAAAAAGGAAAAGAACAGACCAGAAGAAAAGCATTTTATCATGTAAAAGTGTAATCACTAGGCCATGCAATAACAGAAATCTAAAACTGCAAGGGTTTCCTTACAAAACCTGCTGTTTTGGGGCTAATGCCTTTAATAAGTAAAAAATGGAAAATATAATTGAAGAACTTTGACTTCTTACTGGATTCACTGCTGGCTTCAGACTAAAAGCCACATCAAAAACTGTTCTGTGTGAGACCACCCTTAGGATATGTGCAGAAGACCAGGGCCGTATTTGGCATTCATGCTGCCCTGTTTACTTTAAGTGGTCTCATCCCCTACCGCTAAGTCAGACTAAAGGTATGTTCTGTGCACAAAATGTAGTTTTCGGACTGATTCACTTCATAATGCAGATGAAAAAGCGCTTAATAAATGCTGAAAAAAAAGTATACACAGAAAAGCAACTTTCCATTCATATGTTTGGATTTTAGAACTTAATTTAAGCGCTTTTGATATCTAAAGATGCAAAGTATTTAAAAGAAATGACCAGACCATTTTTCAGGCATATTCCGTTTGAAAGTGGCTCACTAGTTTATGAAATGCTAATTATGTAAAAAAAATTGTCGCCATAAGGTGTCAGTAAAGTCGACTGAATAAAAGCAAAACATTTAGTATCAGGACAAAAGACACCGGAGTAACCTGAAGCATCTTCTATGTGAAACCTCACTAGGTTTGAAGAAAAGAAGTTTAAAAGATGCTGTGTGCACATATCCTACAAGTGCCTATGCCCTTTAGTTAGGTAAGATTTCAATACTCATTGGCTGAAGGTCTAATGTGTATAGGTGCCTCATGACTACATCACCATAACCTCCGTCAGTTCACAAAAACATTACCAGCACCATCATCAGTACATGATTACATCTCCAGCATCATCGTCAGTACCTGACTACATCACCCGCACCATCATCAGTGCATGACTATAGCACCAGAATCATCATCAGTCTATGAACAGGAATCAATCGCAATGTTAGGTCATGTCAGCACCCAACATATGCAATTGTATTGCATCAAACAAATCCCATTATGTTATTATTAACAATGGTAAGGAAATTATGCTACCAGCCATAATCAAACTGTGGACTATTCAGAACTACAGTATTGATCAGATGCTACAGCACTTTTAACACTAGAAGTCCCAGAGAGGGGTCATTTGACCCTCTTTCAGGACTTCAGGGGGAGCTCGAAATTTCTGGGACTTCTAGTGTTAAACATTTTAACAGTAGCATAACTTTTGAGATATATCTTTTACAGTATGTTTTAAGATCACTAACTCTAATCTGGGAACTGATGCTATGAATTGCTCAGCAGACCTCTTAAAAGAGCACAGCTCAGGAGACAAGAGCCTATGACTTTATACTACATCTGCTCTGTGTTGTGTATGCTTTCCTGTCTCCTGAGCTGCACTTTTAATAGGTTTCTGAGAGAGGGCCACTCTGTTTTGAGTTCCCCACTAATCTAGTCAAAATTAATGAGCTTAAAACATATTACATGATACTCTCTAACATACATTTACACCACTACCAAGAATTGCAAGCTGATTCAGTCTATCTAAACATGAAATGCATGTTAATATGCAAATTAGTTCATATGCCTTGGAGCACTGTCATGCCCTTCTATTTGCATTTTAATGCCAGTCTCTTTCTTGATTTACAGACCTTTAGGTATTGGTATCTTACAGGTCTTGATGCCATTATGACTTTTCACAGCCACAGCTTATATCTGGAGACTTACTTCTTCTATGGTTTTTAGCAGTAACTCTTCTCCAAACTGAGCCTTTCAAGTTGCATCTTGCCCATACTGAGCTCCGACCCTGGCATCTCTCCAGACAGAGCTCCGCATGCTTCTCCTTCTCCATACTGAGCCTCACCAAGCTGCCCTTCTCCATATTGAGCCTCGCACACTGTCCCCTTTTATAGTGTCTCTTATAAGCTGGAGTCACACTACCGTAGAATACAGAAGAGTGGTATGCGAGAAAACATCGCATAGCACTCGGACCAGTGTTAAACTATGGGGCAGCTCACATCATCGTATTTTTTCTCAGGCATATTTGACGTGCATGTAAAATCGCAGTGTTAACAGGTTGCGGGATGCAGTGATGCAAGGGAGGCAGAGCAAGGGTTAACAGTATAACAGTTTAATTGAAACAATGGGGGAACTCCTCACATGGAGATAAACAGTTAAGTTGAAAAGAGAAATTTCAAAGTAACAACAGTCCAATTATCAAATTTATCGTATCCTTAGGTTCCTCAGCTGCAGATCTTCAATTGGAGGTTGTAGTACTGACAATGGCCGGAGTAGTGTTCGTAGATGGGGTCCCACAAATAACGGTCCAACTTTTGGCGGCAGCGGGCAGTCACCAGTTTTACCCACTGAGCCCTTAGTCCATAAGCCTTTGCAGCTGAAGCAAAGAGAGCTGCAGAAATCCAAGCATCAGGTGTAGGCTGCGGCGCCCTGGATGTCAGAGGGGACCGCAACTCAATGTCCCGCAGCCATCCCATGTTTCCCTGTGCATGTGCGGTCATGCTCTTTGCTGGGTGCAAGGCGCTCTCCACTCTCACTGTCCTGCTCGAATGTCCAGAGGATGTCAGCCGCAGTATGTCATGGCGCAGATGTTCAGGGTGCAGAGCATGCTGCTCACCCTCCTGCACTCTCCCTGATGGCGGGAAACTGACTGTGGCTTGGCGCGCTTTCGGCTCAGTTTCCGGTTTAAACATGACCCCTCTTCCCGGGTCATGGGGCCTGTCCGGTCCCCTATTCCTTCTCACGGGCAACATGTGACGCAGCCTTGACAGTTCTGGACCCGGCTCAATACATGTACCCACAGCCTGGTTCTCCTCCATACACTCCCCCTCTCCTTTAGCTCGCCATTCCATGGGCAAGAGTTTCTTCAGCAGATGTTGACTCTCTTCCACGTCTTGGACAATTCGCTGCCAAATAAACTCGTCTTGTTCATAACGAGTGGGAGATATTCCAGCTGTCGTAGACTCAGTACGGCGTAGTTCAGGTTGAGTGGTGGAGTCAGGTTGAGGAGTATAGTCAGGTTGTGGGGTAGAAGATGGGAGCACATCCTGGTCCAATGAGTCAGCCATTGCTGGAGTTTCAGGCCTACGCCCTTCTCTTGGACTGGTGGGCGGTGGACTATCCGAGTCTCAGAACAATGCAAGTGGTTCTTCCTAATTACAATTGGGAACCGCAGGAGTGAGCATTTCGGTGGGGTTTGACGTTCTCTCCTCTTCTTCAGGGTCCCGTGACAGGCAAGTACGCAACATGTGCAGCGCCCCAGAGTCCTGGTCGTTGCAGTAATGTCATTCTTCCACCAGTGGGAGTGATATTACATCTGAAGGCAATAAAGGAGATCACTTTAACAGGTATCACAAACCACACAACACACTTCACACTCCAGGCCGCCAGGGGGAACCATGCTCCTATTTATTAGGGCACTCCTCACAATTAGGTAAAACTGGTAGTCTGGACAGGAAGTTAGGCAGAAGTGAGCTGGGCTTCACCCAGTGAGCTGCTATCTGGGCTCTGCTCAGGTAGTGGGTCCCTGACAGGGGTGGGATTCTGTCAGAGGCCTAGACAGAAGGCTATGGAGCTGCGCCTGCCCCACGTGCGGCAGCATCCTAGGAAAGAGACATTGAAGGGATTTGCGTTGCAGAGAGTGAGAAATGAAGTCATAGCAAAAGGAGAGGAAACCAGAAGGAGTTCTGCCCTGTAAAAGGCTGCCTCCATTCTGAGGCGCAGGATCCGGTAGCCGGAACATCGAAGGAGTCATCATCTCCAAGCCTGGCTCCACAGACCGGCAGGACAGCTAGTTCCATATTAGTTGCCCGACCTTATACCCAGGACCCACGGAGGCAACTGTGGGGGCTGGGGCGTGATAGAGTCCTTGTAAAAAGCCTCAGGCCATCAGTCATACGGGTTTGTCCTATCCTATCCATCAGGGGGACAGAGAGAAAGAGACATAACATCTAGAACACCAACATCAATTGTGAGGACCTTACCGAGAAGCTCAGCAGGAAGGGACTACAACACACAGGCACTAGAGGAAGGCTATTGAATTCCACCTGGTTAAGGGGGACCCTGGATTTGCCTTCAGACCGGCTGGACTTTGCCTACCCTGTGGTCTGGTGCTCTGGACTGTGGATGCTGAAGCCTTCAGTAAAGGTAAAGAGACTGCAACCTTGTGTCCTTGTTCTGCACTACGCCTCACACCATCCATCATCTACACTCTGGGAAGCCCTGGGGATCCACTTCACCTGTGGGAAGGTATACCATCTAGCTGCCACAACATCACCCCAGCAGACCCAGAAGCAGCGTCGGTCACCCTGATCGAATACCACAGGTGGCGTCACAAACATCCCTTTAAAGACTTTTCCCCATTTACAACGGACGTCCCTAAGGCCACGGACCGGGTCAGCCACCGTGACATCCCCCTTGAGAACCGAAGGACCCGGTACCGAGTACCCCATAGCCCTACTGGGGGCGCTCCACATGCTACGTGGACAATTCGGGTAGACACCCCCTCTTCTCCTTTGGGTTGAACTTCATTCACTGGACCATCACCTCCAACTCTGCATTTCACCCGATGCTGCGTTTTTTCCCATCGATGTTCTAACTTGCCCGGAGGTCGCTTGTCTTGGACCAATACTCAATCTCCTGCCTTAAGAGCTGTACCCGGAAGGGGTGGCGCTTCATGGTACTGGAGTTCCTGGAACTTGGTCTGCACCAGCCGATGAAGAGTCTGCAGCCGATGTTAATGTTCGTGGACCCAGAAAGAAATATAGGGGGCAGGATGACAGGACATATGAGAGTACAGCATGGAGAAATATGAGGGGGCAGAATGGAAGGACATATTAGGTGGCCGGATGGAGAGATATGGAGGGGCAGGATGGAGACAAGTTGGGGCAGGATGGAGACATATGGTGGGTAGGCTGGGAGAACATGGTGGCAGGAAGGAGACATGACGGGCAGGATGGAGACATATGAGGGGGCAGGATGATAAAGAAATATAGGGGGCAGGATGAGAGGACATATGAGAGGGCAACATGGAGAAATATGAGGGGGCAGGATGGAAGGGCATATTAGGAGGCAGGTTGGAGACATATGGGGGGCACAATGGAGACATATGGGGCAGGATGGAGACATATGGGAGCAGGATGGAGACATATGGGAGCAGGATGGAGACATATGGGGGGCAAAATGGACACATATGGGGCAGTATGAAGACATATGAGGGCACAGGATGGAGACATACGAGAGAGCAGGATGGAGAAACTTGAAGGGCAGGATGGAGACATATGGGGGACAGGATGGACACTTGAAGGGGCAGGATAGAGACATATGAGGGGGCAGCACTTGTCCATATCTTTGGCTTACTAGAGAAGCATACCAGCCACACCCAGCCATTGTTATACTCCTTGGCAGTTTGTTCATTCTATTTGCCATTCCCAATATTTTGGGGCCTCCCCAAATTTAAAAAACAAACGAAAGAAGCATTCTCAGCAAAGAGAATCATCTTATCATGGCTGCCAGGTACAGATGAATTGACCAATTTATGGACTAAGTATTCTCTATAAATATATAAACACAGTTGTTGGCTCCCCTGTATTTTTGATAATCAGCCAGGCAAAAATGACAGGTGTGGGCTGCAACCCTCTGCTGTCAGCTTCAGCAAGACTGGTTATGAATAATACATGGCTCCCTGCCCAGTTTTTTTCCTACTCTGATGGTAGGTTGAATTGTTCCTTTCAATTGGCTCATCCTGATAAACCCGGCTTCAAAGGTCATGAGGCTCCTCGTAGAAGGGAGGGTTAGAAACATGCATCTCCATCCAAAAGTTGTTCCTGACCTGGTCATTTCTGTTTCCTATGAAATATGGTCAGACCCTCTCTTCCTTGCCAGTGAAAGCTTTTCTTCCTAGCTACATGGAGACGCTGCGCTGAGTTGCAGACAGTTGTTGCTACTGGAGATTGTTGCTTGCTGTTTTTGGGAGTATGCTTTTCCCATTGTCCTATTCCTATTTGATTGGTACATTCCTATTCTTCCCCCAATGCCTCTCTACCTTTGGGTGTTTTGTGTTTGTTGCTTTCTGTTATCCCTGTCTGCCTTACGTGTTGATAGACTAGCATTTCTGTCCCAGGTCTCCTGGGGGAGAGAACAGCTTAGGGAATAACAGGAGAACAGTAAGGCTGGTCGCCCATTTAGAGGTACCTTTGGGAGCAGTAATAGTTAGGGCCCAAGTAGTAGGGACAGTTCAGGGACTCTTTTCCTAATCACGTACAGTTCCAGTGTGATTGCTAGACCATGTAATATAATAGCTGCTTGGCATCAGGGCTGGATTTAGGAGGTGGGTGGCCCAGGGCCCATTTTGGAGGGAGGGACATTTTTAAAGGTGTTGCAATATGTAATGCAAAAACACAGAATGCAAGAGTTAGGGGTTGAGTTCCTGCCTCTGCACAGGGGGAATCTTGGGCCATCTCCACTGCGGTCTCCCATTCTTCTCCTGCCGCAGTGGAGCCTGCTCAGCAGAGACATCAGTCCCAGCGTCTTGCTCAGTCTGACTCTGTACAAAGGGTTACTGCTGCTTTTACGAAGTAAGGAAGGCGTTCCAGCTCCATAAAATTCAAATGCTTTATTTCTCATGCATTGACTAAGATCGGGTACGATCGAAACGCGTCGCATGTACTCTGTACTTGGACTTTTGCGCTAAGGCAAGGACTGTTTGTACTACACCAATTTTTAATGGAGAAATAAAGCATTTGAATTTTATGGAGCTGGAACGCCTTCCTTACTTCGTTATGTATATCCATCTTAGTCCAAGATGATGTTCCGTGCACCTGCCTGGATTGGTGAGCTGGCTGTGGCTTCTTATAGCCTTTTCTTTTTGCATTACTGCTGCTTTTCCAGCTTCTGCCATTGAAGTCAGTGCTGGGCAGCGGCGAGCAGACACTTCTGGGACTAAGTCCTGCTTTTCTCGTTCTGAGCATGCCTAGAGTAAGATCTCTCAGTGAAAATCGAGGGTCACATGTTCAGATACTGCAGCTAAATCCATTGGTCCTCCAGGAAGGTCCTGAAGGTGCTCAGGCTCTGTAGCAGCCTCTCATTGGTCCTTCTAGGAAGGTCCTGTACTTGCTGCAGCTATTTAAGGCTCTCATGACCGCACGGCCATGTGCTAGTATTGAATCTGTTACGTGCATGCGCCAGTGTGGTCATTTATGTGTGTTCAGGGACTCGCCTAAAATAAGCCCCTAGAATGCCGACACCTCCGGCGAGGAGATTGTGTGCATGGATTTAGGGCCCCGGCTGAAATAAGCCCCTAGAATACCGGCTCCTCCAGTGAGGAGATTGTATGTTTGCATGACCACTGACTGCTCTCTGATGGGCAGTTAACCTGTGCTCCTGTGAAGTCTAACAGGGCACAGAGCTTTCCTTTCTTGGCTACTCTGTGAGGTAACAGAGCTAGTCTATACCGCCAAATAGTGCCACCATTTACTAGCAGCAGGTTCCCCTGCACGGTGGACCCCGGGCTGCGAACACATCAATAATAATAAACATCTATATTTACTTGGTGCGTTCCGCTAGCCCTAACTGAATACTAGCGCCAGGGTCTGGCTAGTAAATGGCGGACATACAGCAGTCCTTGCGGTACATCCAGCAGCTGGAGGGTAGGTTGGCGGCTCTTGAGAGCACAACCTCAGCTGTGGATGTTACCGCAGTTGCTGTACAGGCTGCTAGCGTGGCTGTAGCAACCTTGTCCATTGCCACCCCTGTTCCGACATTATCTCGCCTCCCACTGCCAGAAAATTTTTCTGGAGATAGTAAATCTTGTAGGGGTTTCATGAGTCAGTGCTCTATATACCTCGAGCTCCTGGCTGCACGTTTTCCCACAGAGCGGGCAAAGGAGGGATTTATTGTGTCTCTCTTGTCTCTTGGGCTACGCCGCTGTGGGAGCGTGGCTATCATGTGGTGCAGAGTGCCCGCTGTTCCTGAACACTCTGAAACAGGTCTTTTTAGGACCTCGAGTCACCCATGACACGGCGCTCCAACTGCTGGCATTGACTCAGGAATCGTCCTTGGTCAGCCATTTTGCCGTCCACTTCCGTACCCTAGCATCTGAGCTTGAGTGGTCGGATAAAGCCCTTATCCCCATATTTTGGAGGGGGCTGGCTGACCACGTGAAGGACGCTTTGGCCACTAGGGAGATTCCCGCCACACTGGAGGAGTTAATAGCTGTCTCCACTCGTATTGACCTCCGTTTTAACGAGCGGAGGTTAGAGCCAGCCCAGTGTAGGCAGAGGTTTCGGCTGGCTCCCACCTTCGCCAAACCTCTGGAATCTTCGGTCCTGGTTCCTGAGTCACATGAGGCCATGGAAGTGTCACTAGTGGGATCTAAGTCCCGGACCGCTTGTGCACACAAGGTCTGTCATGTTTGCCAGCAGTCAGGACATCTTGCCACCAGATGTTCCCAGCGGTCGAGAAAACGTCAGCGTCTAGTGGTAGTGGGTGGAGGTACACTAGACACGGCGACGTTTGCCTCCAAATTGTCCTTTAAGGGGACAATTACTATAGGCTCATCCACCCACTCGGTGGAGCTCTGCGTGGATTCTGGGGCGGAGGGCAATTTTATGTCTTCTGCCTTCGCCCAACGTCACACAATACCCCTGGTGATGCTAGCTCAGCCAGTGACGGTACGAGTGGCGAATGGGTCGACACTGCCCTCACAGATAACACACCAGACCATCCCTTTTACTCTGTCCATGTCGCCATCCCATCAGGAGATTATATCTCTGCTCGTCATTCCTGAGGGAATTGATGAGGTCCTGTTGGGGATACCTTGGCTACGGTACCACTCTCCTCATATCGAGTGGTCCTCTGGCAGAATTCTGGGATGGGGTGAATCTTGTGGGGGTAGGTGTCAGAGGGAATGCGTTCAGGTTGCTACTACTGAGGTACCCGCAGATCTATCCTCTCTCCCCAAGCAATATTGGCCCTATGTGGACGTATTCTCCAAAAAGGCGGCGGAGACCCTTCCGCCCCACCACCCCTATGACTGTCCTATTGATCTCTTGCCTAGTGTTGAGCCTCCCCTGGGTCGAATCTATCCGTTATCTCTCCCGGAGATGGAGGCAACGTCTCAGTACATTCAAGAGAATCTGGCAAGAGCGTTCATCAGGAAGTCAGTGTCACCTGCAGGGGCTGGGTTCTTCTTCGTACAGAAGAAGAACGGGGAACTACGTCCATGCATAGATTACAGGGGTCTTAACGCCATCACCGTTAAGAATAAGTATCCTCTGCCCCTGATATCGGAGCTCTTTGATAGGCTTCGGGGAGCAAGGGTATTCACAAAATTAGATCTGCGTGGTGCTTACAACCTGATTCGCATCCATGAGGGGGACGAATGGAAGACGGATTTTAACACCATGGATGGGCACTATGAATATCTGGTGATGCCCTTCGGGCTCTGTAATGCCCCAGCCGTTTTCCAAGACTTTGTTAACAATATCTTCCGGGATATGCTCTCCACTTCGGTCGTTGTCTATCTGGATGATATTCTCATCTACTCTCCAGATATTGACTCCCAGCAGAGAGATGTTGGCAGAGTCTTCGACCTCTTACCGGCAAATTCCCTCTATGCAAAGTTGGAGCCGTGTATGTTTGAGCAGGAGTCTTTACCTTTCCTGGGCTATATCATCTCCACCCAAGGATTGGCTATGGATCCTGCCAAACAACAGGCTGTGATGTACTGGCAAGAACCCCATTCTCTTAAAGCGGTGCAGCGCTTTATGGGGTTCATTAATTACTATCGCCAGTTCATTCCCCACTTCTCCACTTTGGTAGCTCCCTTGGTAGCCCTCACCAAGAAGGGAGCAAATCCCAAATTGTGGTCTGAAGAGGTCTCCAAGGCCTTCTCTTCTATTAAGTCGCATTTTGCTAGCGCTCCCATCCTACATCGTCCTGATGTAGATAAGCCATTTATCATGGAGGTGGATGCCTCATCCGTTGGTGCTGGAATAGTCCTTTTCCAAAAGGATGCTCAAGGTCGGAAGCATCCTTGCTTCTTCTTCTCCAAGACCTTCATACCAGCGGAGAGGAATTATTCCATCGGGGACAGGGAGTTGCTAGCCATGAAGTTGGCTTTCTCTGAGTAGAGACATCTCTTGGAGGGGGCTCGCTTTCCTTTTCAAGTATTCACAGACCACAAGAATTTGGTTTATTTACAGACCGCCCAGCGGCTAAATTCTCGCCAGGCCAGATGGTCCTTGTTCTTCTCTTGGTTTCATTTCACCCTCCATTTTCTTTCCGGGGAGAAGAACATTCGTGCCAACGCTCTCTCTCGCTCTGTGGTATCATCTGAGGAGGAGGAAGAGGAGCCTCGGCTTATTGTCCCTTTCAAGAGCCTGAGAACTGTGGCCCTGGTTTCGCTAGAGTCTGTGCCTCAGGGCAAGACTTTTGTACCATCCAACTTGCGTCCGGAGGTTCTCTCTTGGGCTCACTCGTCTAGGGTGGGTGGACAGTTCGGGACCAAGAGGACATCTGAGTTACTGGCGAGGACATATTGGTGGCCTCATATGTTCCATGACATTGCAGATTATGTTTGGGCATGTGTCTCCTGCGCCAAGAACAAGTCTCCTCGTCAATGGCCAGCTGGGTTGCTTTACCCTCTGCCGGTGGCAGATAGGCCCTGGGAGATGTTCGGGATGGATTTTGTGGTGGGCTTACCCAAGTCTCCTAGCTGCACCATTATCTGGGTGATCACCGACCATTTTTCCAAAATGGTGCACTTGGTGCCTCTTCCACGGCTACCTTCTGCACGGGCTCTGGCGGCATTGTTTATCAAACACATATTTCGTCTACACGGTATGCCGGACAAAATTGTCAGTGTCTGGGGTCCCCAGTTTGCGTCTTGATTCTGGAGAGAGCTTTGTCGTTCCTCAGCATATCATCCCGAGACGAATGGGTTGGTAGAGAGGGCAAACCAGACCCTGGTCACATATCTGCAACATTTTGTCCCTGCCAGGCAGGATGACTGGGCATCCTTGCTACCGTGGGCGGGGTTTGTGCTTAACAACGCTGTAGCCGACTCCACCGGTCAAACTCCTTTCCTCCTTAATTATGGCCAGCATCCGTGGGTTCCTGTGCCTATGCCCGTGTCTTCTGCTGACTCCAGGGTGGCAGACTGGGCAGTGGAGGCACGAGACATTTGGGTCCACACTCAGGATGCCATCCGTGCCTCCAACGAGAGAATGAGGTCCTCCGCCGATGCACATCGGTGCCCCGCTCCGACCTTTGCTCCTGGCGACTTAGTGTGGCTCTCCGCCCGTAACATCAGGCTGCGTGTTGAGTCCACTAAGTTTGCTCCTCACTACTTGGGTCCCTTCAAGGTCCTCGAACAGGTTAATCCTGTGGTCTACCGTCTGGCCCTTCCTCCATGCCTAGGTATCACCGACACCTTTCATGTGTCCCTCCTTAAGCCCGTATACATGTCCCGGTTTTCTGAGTCATCTGCCGGGACATCGGGTTCATGTATGGACGATTACGAGGTGAACGCTATTTTGGGGTGCAAGGTGGTACGTGGCAAAAAATTTTATTTGTTGGACTGGAAGGGTTATGGTCCTGAGGACAGGTCCTGGGAGCCTGCTGAGCACATTCAGGCTCTGCAGCTGATTGCTGCCTTCGGGCGTAGTAAGGCCCAAGGAGGGGGCCCTAGGAAGGGGGGGTAATGTTAGGGGTCGAGTTCCTGCCTCGGCACAGGGGGAATCTCGGGCCATCTCCTCTGCGGTCTCCCATTCTTCTCCTGCCGCAATGGAGCCCTGTTCAGCGGAGACGTCAGTCCCAGCGTCTCGCTCAGCCTGACTCTGTACAAAGGGTTACTGCTGCTTTTCCAGCTTCTGCCATTGAAGTCAGTGCTGGGCAGCGGCGAGCAGACGCTTCTGGGACTAAGTCCTGCTTTTCTCATTCTGAGCATGCCCAGAGTAAGATCTCTCAGTGGAGATCGAGGGTCACATGTTCAGATACTGCTGCTAAATCCATTGGTCCTCCAGGAAGGTCCTGAAGGTGCTCAGGCTCTGTAGCAACCTCTCATTGGTCCTTCTAGGAGGGTCCTGTACTTGCTGCAGCTATTTAAGGCTCTCATGACCGCAAGGCCATGCGCTAGTATTGAATCTGTTACATGCATGCGCCAGTGTGGTCATTTATGTGTGTTCAGGGACTCGGCTGAAATAAGCCCCTAGAATACCGGCTCCTCCAGTGAGGAGATTGTATGTTTGCATGACCACTGACTGCTCTCTGATGGGCAGTTAACCTGTGCTCCTGTGAAGTCTAACAGGGCACAGAGCTTTCCTTTCTTGGCTACTCTGTGAGGTAACAGAGCTAGTCTATACCGCCAAATAGTGCCACCATTTACTAGCAGCAGGTTCCCCTGCACGGTGGACACCGGGCTGCGAACGCATCAATAATAATAAACATCTATATTTACTCGGTGCGTTCCGCTAGCCCTAACAGCAAGTTTATTTACAAAATCATTTACACAGAGTGATTAAGGTAAAATCATTCATTTTTTACAATCCAGGCTCTTTCCTTGATTTTCGTGCTGCAAAATCACTAATAATGTCACTAAAGTCCAATTCACGCAATATAGCTGACTCGATGCTCATGATAGCCAAATTTCCAAGTTGTTCCTGCTTCATGGATGTCCTTAATCGGTTTTCAACTAATTTGAGTTTTGAGAAGGAAGGCTCACCACTGCAGTTTGTTAC
This sequence comes from Ranitomeya variabilis, assembly GCF_051348905.1. Lineage (NCBI taxonomy): Eukaryota > Metazoa > Chordata > Amphibia > Anura > Dendrobatidae > Ranitomeya > Ranitomeya variabilis. The sequence goes on along the minus strand of NC_135232.1, from coordinate 434,692,366 downwards.
TATCAAAATTAGATATATCCTTAGAGCTATCTCAATATTTGGGAAAGTGTCATGCACACCCTTTTCCATGATAAGCTTGTACATGAAAAGTTCAGTGCTGATATATTTTGGCTCCTCGTCTGTGAATAAATTGGAAAATGTTACAAACTGACACAGTTCATCGATAAATGTAATGTCCAAGTCATCTGAATAAGACCTGACGAGTTGCTCTGCTGTGGCCTTAAGCTCGTCTGAAGAAAGTTCTTTCAGATGGCTAAAAAAGCTAAATTTGCCTAATATATCTTTATATACTTGAAGACGTTTGTCAAGAGAAGCAATAAACTGATCAATGATAGGCAAGAAAGTTTCTGTTCTGTATCTCCGCTGTGGAGAATCCTCTTCTTGCGCCGACATCGAGGCTCTGTCTCCTTCCTAGAAGGTAGCTGAACAAACTCTCATCTGATCTAATCCGAGGGAGCGATCATACAGCTGAATAGGTAGCGCTTAGAAGCTTCTGTTGGGATCGGAGAAGGCTGCCGCATGCATTAAGCTAAGCATTAGGTACAGGGAGAGTACTAAAGAAGTCTGGCTAGGCCAGCCAGGTCAGTGGATGCTGACGCAGGTCAGGTGCCATGACTCTGCCGCTCTGCGCCATCCACTGAAATGTAGGACCGTAGCCAGGTCCCTTCACTTTCAATAGTTTCTCTTTTGCTAAATTTTCCTTACCATTAGAAACGGTTCACAGCAAAGAGACGTGTATTTTACATGTTTTGAGATATTTAACCCTATATTGGTGGGTGGCCCAGGGCCCTTTTGGCCCCCCCCTAAATCCGGGCCTGCTTGGCATTATGGGGAAGCCGAACTGGTCACACCTGATGTAATTCTCTCTCTGAGTCTTCAGTAGTGTATGGGCTTTTTTGGGGCCGATCCTCGCTAATAGCATTGCAAAATGTTCTAATTTGTGGGACCAGAAAATTTCAGGAAATTTAACTGTAAGTCTGTCTTCCACAGATCGATTTGCTCATTTCTATGCACTAAGTTAATACTTCTCAGGGTACTCCTTTACAAATGGGTAGGAGAAGAGGCTCTCCAGGGAACAAATCAGAAAGGAGGGAGAGTGTTATGGTTTCCAATGGCAAGGAAACATCAGAAGCATAGAATAAACGGACAAGCTCTCGGGTGATGGAAACTAGAGCTGACCGCGATGCTAAACCTACACACCACACTAGAAGTAGCCAGGGGGCATTCCTGCGTTGTCTCTAGATGCCGCGCGCCAGCCGGAGAACTAACTACCCCTGGTAGAAGAAAACACAGTCCTGGCTTGCCTCCAGAGAATGTCCCCACAGGAGATAGCAGCCCCCCACATATAATAACGGTGAGAGCAGATGAAAAGACACACGTAGTATGAAAGCAGATTTAGCACAGAGAGGCCCGCTAACTAAATAGCAGAAAGATACAACAGAGGACTTCGCGGTCAGCTGCAAAACCCTTCAAAACACCATCCTGAAATTACCTTAACTCATGTGACAACTCATGACACCGGAGTGGTAATTTCAGCCCAACAAGAGCTTCCAGCTGCAGAGATTCACATAAGTGCAAACTGGACAAAACATACAAAAATAGACTTAGGGCCTAAAGTGTCCAACTTAGCTGAGCAGAAAACTGGGAGCAGGAACATGCAACAGAATCACTCTGGATACATTGATGGCCAGCATTAGAATGACTGAGGAGCAAGGTTAAATAGGATACTCCCACATCCTGATAGGAACAGGTGAACTGAGAAGGCAAAGCTTGCAGGACACCAGTACCACAAGAGACCACCGGGGGAGCCCACGAACCGAATCACAACAGGAGAGGCCTGAAGTTGCCAAAGATGCTTGTCTCATAAACAATGGAACCAACTGTATCATCTGTCTATGAACAGTCCATGTTCATAAATGTAAAATATTGTACAGCTTTTTTCTGCCATTGTACTCCTAGAAACCTTAGTACCCCCTAGATTGTTCATTGTTTTCTGAGATCTTGACACCTTTATGGGTTATGACTTCTTTCTTTATAGCTCTTGAGAGCAGACCATTTTCTTACCACAAACATCTTGTTCATAGTATATTAGACACCTCCCATGTAAGATCTGGTGCATTGGGGCCCCTTGTCTATTTTCATTTTGTTCGATAGTAATAATAACCCTTTTCTTATTTACTGTATAGGTGAAAAAAATCTGAATTGTGATGTTTAACTGTCATGTTTCCACTGACCAAGAAAACATGAGTCTCGGAAGAAAAGTGGCTTAGCATACACAGTTAGGCCGGCGTCACACTGGCGAGTTTTACGGACGTAAGAGCGCAGAAAATACGTCCGTAAAACTCGCAAAATAAACGGCACAATTATTCTCAATGAGGCTGCTCCTATCAGCCGTATATTACGGTTCAGTATTATACGGCTTTCTACGGCCGTACAAAATCGCAGCATGCTGCGTTTTTCAGCGTATTGCGCAAAAAAAAATCGCCAATGAAAGTCTATGGGGGCGAGAAAAATACGGATTCCACACGGACCAGCAGTGTGACTTGCGAGAAATATGCAGCGGTGTTAGTGAAAAGTCGGTAATTCAATTGCCGGCTTTTCATTTCTTCTGCCTAAACCCGACAGGATATGAGACATGGTTTACATACAGTAAACCATCTTATATCCCCTTTTTTTTTGCATATTCCACACTACTAATGTTAGTAGTGTGTATGTGCAAAATTTCAGCGCTGTAGCTGCTAAAATAAAGGGTTAAATGGTGGAAAAACTTGGCGTGGGCTCCCGCGCAATTTTCTCCGCCAGAGTGGTAAAGCCAGTGACTGACGGCAGATATTAATAGCCAGGAGAGGGTCCACAGTTATTGGCCCCCCTGTGGCTAAAAACATCTGCCCCCAGCCACCCCAGAAAAGGCACATCTGGAAGATGCGCCTATTCTCGCACTTGGCCACTCTCTTCCCATTCCCGTGTAGCGGTGGGATATGGGGTAATGAAGGGTTAATGCCACCTTGCTATTGTAAGGTGACATTAAGCCAGATTAATAATGGAGAGGCGTCAATTATGACACCTATCCATTTTTAATCCAATTGTTTGAAAGGGTTAAAAAACACACACACATGATTTAAAAGTATTTTAATGAAATAAACACAGCGGTTGTTTTAATATTTTTAAATATTTTTCGCTTGGCAAAACAATAAACCTACAATATACATACCTTCTGCTGACCCATCACGTCCCACGAGGTAATCCATCTGAAGGGGTTAAAATAATTTACAAGCAGGAGCCCTGCAAATGCAGCTGTGCTCGTGCTTGTAATTCCCCGGCGAATGAAGGAAATGTAGGTCATTGACCTACACTTCCTTCAGTCGCGGTGATGCGCCCCTGCTGGATGTTCTCATGAACTGCAGCCTGGGAACTTTTTCCCACGCTCCAGGTCACATGAGGACATCCACCAATAACCATGGACCCTCTCCTGGCTATTAATATCTGCCGTCAGTCACTGGCTTTACCACTCTGGCGGAGAAAATTGCGCGGGAGCCCACGCCAATTTTTTCCGCCATTTAACCCTTTATTTTAGCAGCTACAGCGCCCAAATTTTGCTTACACACACTACTAACATTAGTAGTGTGGAATATGCAAAAAAAATGGGGATATGAGATGGTTTACTGTATGTAAACCATGTCTCATATCCTGTCGGGTTTGGGAAGGAGAAATGAAAAGCCGGCAATTGAATTACCGGCTTTTCACAGATATCGCGCTGTAGTAAATATAAATACAGACTATATATATATGTGTCTCAATGACATATATATATATATATATATATATATATATATATATATATATATATATATATATATATATATATATATATATACTGTATATATGTTTTCCCGAACATTTGAGCACATAAATCCATTAGATGTCGGTTTTGCAAGCCTGCGAGAAAATATCGCAGTACGGATGCCATACGGATTACATACGGAGGATGCCATGCGCAAAATACGCTGACACACCCTGCCTACGGATCACTATTTTGGGAACATTTCTCCGTATTACGGCCGTAAAATACGGACCGTATTGTCTTACGCCGAGTGTGACGCCGGTCTTACTCTGTAGAAACAGTAAAAGTGCAAAATCTGTTTTGCTCTAAAAACTCCTTGAAAAACTCCTTGAGCACATAGTGTAAGGGGTCAACTATTCAGAATTGTTGTTTCTAAATAATATTATCATGGAGATCAAAATTCAGTTTAGCAGAGCTGCAAGAAGCCAGTGTTTTGGCTTTAGTTCATGCTGCCACTTCTTTTGGTGATTCAGTTATTTTGCAGCTTTGAATGTGTTAATTTAAACACTCAAGTCCATTACTATGAGTGAATAGCCTTGAGACTGAATATTCTCTGAAGAGATAACAAACATACAGTAGGTGCTATATAAGGCCCATGGCTGGGAAATTAGCCCTTAGAATAATTGTCTTGATGATCCCTGTGCCCTTGATAGGACACTTGTGTCTAAAGCCCTATTCCCTCAAGGCAGCAAGTGTGTTAACACTGATGAAATCAACTTAGCAAAACAAAGATCTATCTCTGCCATAAACAAACAACTAAAATAGAAAATAGCCACAAAATGTATGGAAAACAATTATTTGCATAAACCTTGAATTAAAATTCAAGGCACAATTAATCTATGAAAACTATGGAAGGTCACTTATTTCCACTGACAAATAGCTTTTTGTTGTGAAATGTGTTGCATTATTAGTACATAACATTTTTTAATTCAATATATATTACTTTAAAAATGATTGTACAATAGATTATTAAAAACAATTTACCACATCACCCATGAAAAACTAATATTTTTTTGGGACACAAAAAACAAGATTATTGCAAACACCTTTTTTGTGACATCACCCCCACAACTATTACCTCATTTGCCACCACTACAGAGTAAGTGGGAATAGCAAGGCTAAGTGCCGGAATTGGCGCATCTTAGAGATGCGCCTTTTCTGGGGTGGCTGAGTGCTGATGTTTTTAGCTGGGGGGGGCAATATCCGTGGCCCCTTCCTAGGCTGTTAATATCAGCCCACAGCTGTCTACATAGCCTTTGCTGGTTACTAATTATGGTACATAGTAAATATGGAAAAACTGACTGAACAGCCATCTAGTCTGAAATGGTGCATAACCAAAAAGTCTTACATAGCAAATAGATAATGGCTGCACTCAATTTTACTGTGCTAAAGCAAGGAAATGTGCGATACATGAAATGTGAATAGCATACTGGCTTGTGAAATCTATGAAAAAACACATGAGATGCTTAGCACAAGATTTGGCCAAAAATTGTGAGCCCATCCACCAAACGTCAAGGTAATCTCAGATCGGATGGGTAACTAACCTGTCTGCCTAGTGTGAACACTTACCTATGGCTAATAACATGGTAAAGTCTGCATTTATAGGAAGGTTAGAACCAACTGTGTTTGGATGTAATTAAAATCACAGCATGGTGAAGGGCGGGGCGTTCAAGTCAGAAAAAACAGTACATAGTAAATATAGAAAAACTGACTGAACAGCCATCTAGTCTGAACTGGTGCATAACCAAAACGTCTTACAGTGGGGCAAAAAAGTATTTAGTCAGTCAGCAATAGTGCAAGTTCCACCACTTAAAAAGATGAGAGGCGTCTGTAATTTACATCATAGGTAGACCTCAACTATGGGAGACAAACTGAGACAAAAAAATCCAGAAAATCACATTGTCTGTTTTTTTATCATTTTATTTGCATATTATGGTGGAAAATAAGTATTTGGTCAGAAACAAACAATCAAGATTTCTGGCTCTCACAGACCTGTAACTTCTTCTTTAAGAGTCTCCTCTTTCCTCCACTCATTACCTGTAGTAATGGCACCTGTTTAAACTTGTTATCAGTATAAAAAGACACCTGTGCACACCCTCAAACAGTCTGACTCCAAACTCCACTATGGTGAAGACCAAAGAGCTGTCAAAGGACACCAGAAACAAAATTGTAGCCCTGCACCAGGCTGGGAAGACTGAATCTGCAATAGCCAACCAGCTTGGAGTGAAGAAATCAACAGTGGGAGCAATAATTAGAAAATGGAAGACATTCAAGACCACTGATAATCTCCCTCGATCTGGGGCTCCACGCAAAATCCCACCCCGTGGGGTCAGAATGATCACAAGAACGGTGAGCAAAAATCCCAGAACCACGCGGGGGGACCTAGTGAATGAACTGCAGAGAGCTGGGACCAATGTAACAAGGCCTACCATAAGTAACACACTACGCCACCATGGACTCAGATCCTGCAGTGCCAGACGTGTCCCACTGCTTAAGCCAGTACATGTCCGGGCCTGTCTGAAGTTTGCTAGAGAGCATTTGGATGATCCAAAGGAGTTTTGGGAGAATGTCATATGGTCTGATGAAACCAAACTGGAACTGTTTGGTAGAAACACAACTTGTCGTGTTTGGAGGAAAAACAATACTGAGTTGCATCCATCAAACACCATACCTACTGTAAAGCATGGTGGTGGAAACATCATGCTTTGGGGCTGTTTCTCTGCAAAGGGGCCAGGACGACTGATCCGGGTACATGAAAGAATGAATGGGGCCATGTATCGTGAGATTTTGAGTGCAAACCTCCTTCCATCAGCAAGGGCATTGAAGATGAAACATGGCTGGGTCTTTCAACATGACAATGATCCAAAGCACACCGCCAGGGCAACAAAGGAGTGGCTTCGTAAGAAGCATTTCAAGGTCCTGGAGTGGCCTATCCAGTCTCCAGATCTCAACCCTATAGAAAACCTTTGGAGGGAGTTGAAAGTCCATGTTGGCAAGCGAAAAGCCAAAAACATCACTGCTCTAGAGGAGATCTGCATGGAGGAATGGGCCAACATACCAACAACAGTGTATGGCAACCTTGTGAAGACTTACAAAAAACGTTTGACCTCTGTCATTGCCAACAAAGGATATATTACAAAGTATTGAGATGAAATTTTGATTCTGACCAAATACTTATTTTCCACCATAATATGCAAATAAAATGATAAAAAAAACAGACAATGTGATTTTCTGGATTTTTTTTTCTCAGTTTGTCTCCCATAGTTGAGGTCTACCTATGATGTAAATTACAGACGCCTCTCATCTTTTTAAGTGGTGGAACTTGCACTATCGCTGACTGACTAAATACTTTTTTGCCCCACTGTACATAGCAAATAGATAATGGCTGCACTCAATTTTACTGTGCTAAAGCAAGGAAATGTGCGATACATGAAATGTGAATAGCATACTGGCTTGTGAAATCTATGAAAAAACACATGAGATGCTTAGCACAAGATTTGGCCAAAAATTGTGAGCCCATCCACCAAACGTCAAGGTAATCTCAGATCGGATGGGTAACTAACCTGTCTGCCCAGTGTGAATACTTACCTATGGCTAATAACATGGTAAAACCTGCATTTATAGGAAGGTTAGAACCAACTGTGCTTGGATGTAATTAAAATCACAGCATTGTGAAGGGCGGGGCGTTCAAGTCAGAAAAAACAGTACATAGTAAATATAGAAAAACTGACTGAACAGCCATCTAGTCTGAACTGGTGCATAACCAAAAAGTCTTACATAGCAAATAGATAATGGCTGCACTCAATTTTACTGTGCTAAAGCAAGGAAATGTGTGATACAAGAAATGTGACTAGCATACTGGCTTGTGAAATCTATGAAAAAACACATGAGATGCTTAGCACAAGATTTGGCCAAAAATTGTGAGCCCATCCACCAAACGTCAAGGTAATCTCAGATTGGATGGGTAACTAACCTGTCTGCCTAGTGTGAACACTTACCTATGGCTAATAACATGGTAAAGACTGCATTTATAGGAAGGTTAGAACCAACTGTGCTTGGATGTAATTAAAATCACAGCATGGTGAAGGGTGGGGCGTTCAAGTCAGAAAAAACAGTACATAGTAAATATAGAAAAACTGACTGAACACAGCCATCTAGTCTGAACTGGTGCATAACCAAAAAGTCTTACATAGCAAATAGATAATGGCTGCACTCAATTTTACTGTGCTAAAGCAAGGAAATTTGCGATACATGAAATGTGAATAGCATACTGGCTTGTGAAATCTATGAAAAAACACATGAGATGCTTAGCACAAGATTTGGCCAAAAATTGTGAGCCCATCCACCAAACGTCAAGGTAATCTCAGATCGGATGGGTAACTAACCTGTCTGCCTAGTGTGAACACTTACCTATGTGTTGTGAATTCCGTTCTTGGGCTCCCTCCGGTGGTTGTAAATGGCACTTTTGTGAATTCTGCCCTTGGGCTCCCTCCGGTGGTTTTAAGTGGAACTGCTGCTCCTTGGATTTAGTTTAGCAGCTGCTTCCACTGATCGTCTCTCCTGCTCTGCTATTTAGCCTGGCTCTGATCTTCAGCCAGTGCCAGCTGTCAATGTTTCTTGGTTGGATTCAGATCTCTCCTTGGATTTCCTTGATAGTCGGTCCTGTTCAGCAAAGATAAGTCCTTGCATGTTCATTTGTTGTCCTCTTGCTGTGGACTTAATCATTCAGCTAATTTTATGTTTGCTCTAGTCCAGCTTGTCAGTATTCTATATTCAGTTGAGCTGGAAGCTCTGGGGAAGCAGATTTGCCCTCCACACCGTTAGTCAGGAGTGGAGATTTTTTGTGTAAACTCTGTGATGGATTTTTCTAGCTTTTGATACTGACCGCACAGTATCCTTTCCTATTCTGTCTATCTAGTTAGAAGTGCCTCCTTTGCTAAATCCTGTTTTCATTCTGTGTATGTCATTTCCCTCTCCACTCACAGTCCATATTTGTGGGGGGCTGTCTGTCCTTTGGGAGCTTTCTCTGAGGCAAGATAGCTTTCCTGTTTCCATCTTTAGGGGTAGCTAGTTCTCCGGCTGTGATGAGATGTCTAGGGAGTGACAGGAACATTCCACGGCTACTTCTAGTGTTGTGTTAGGTTCAGGAACTGCGGTCAGTAAAGATACCATCTCCTCAGAGCTCGTCCCATGTTTCTCCTTAACCACCAGGTCATAACAGTACAGCTGGCCCACAATGTATTGAATGCATCTCAAAAGAGGGGAAAAAAAAGTTCTGAGCCATTTTTTTTTCTCTGCAGCATGTTTTGTCTTTTTTTTCCCCTTAATCTCTGCGTGGTTCAGGATTTTGGCGCTGACATGGATGTTCAGGATTTGTTTTCTCGTGTGTATCAACTTGCTGCAAGGGTACAGAGTATCCAAGATTATGTTGCCCAGACTCTGGTTTTGGAGC